>NW_027175219.1:616174-924262 GCF_028021215.1 Eschrichtius robustus | reverse complement strand
AATTCACAAACCTGCAGAGTTATAAATGATAACTCTCGTCCACAAATATATTGAGGGAAGGCCACGAAGAGGATTTGAAAGCAAGGCAGAATTGCAGGAAACAGGTTTCAGGAGGTAGATTCGAATCGCCTTTAAAGCACATGAAAAGTGGCAAAACGTCGACAATGTTGCCCTTGGCCAAAAAGGGCGTATGCGTTTTTTCCTGAATATATTCAGGAAAAAACGCATACGCCCTTTTTGGCCCACCAAGCAACCTGGAAAGGTAAATCAGCGCTACAAAGAAGTCTCGCTTCCCATCGGTCAAAAGGGCCATGCTGAAAAAACTGTCAAAACCACAAAAGCAGGACAGGCCATTGAGAAATGGAAGCCTTGCTACACTGATGGGCGGGATGTAAATTGCCAGCAACCACTCTGGAGAAGTGTACGGTGTGGCCTGAAACATCGAAAAAACACAGCTTAGGGAGCATAGGGCACTTCCACTCATGGGCGTATAAATTGGGAAAATTAAAAATCAGCAAGAGACAGGCACCCCAAAGTTTAGGGCTGCTCTGTTGACAAGAACCTCCACTTCATGACACCTTAAATATCCCAGGAAAGAGAAAAATGGATAAAGAAGTTGTGGTCCTTATGTACAATGGAATATCACTCAGCCATGAAATCAATGTCTTAAGGCTAGTAGCATCATGATGAGTGGATTTAGGTACGACGACTCTAAGTGAAATAAGTCACACAGAAAAAGACACTTATCATAAGCTATCACTTATAGAGGGAATGTAAAAACTGCTACACTTGAACTGAATTACAAAAGAGAACAGAGTCACACGTTTAGAAAACACACTATGGCTGCTTAACGGGAAAGGTGAGGTTGTGTGATGCATAAAACAAGGGTTTCAAATTAGCTCAGATACCGTTCCATACACCCAATATGTAATAGACAAGACCTACTCCTTGCTCAGTGAACTGGACTCAACACCCCCTATTCACCGCACAAGAATATATGTGACTAGTAAGAATCTTAAAACCTATGTATTGATATCTCTCTGGAAGTGTGTCAAGTGTGTGTAAAGCCGCATAAACACAGCCGTGAAAAGCAGCTAAACCCCATTATAAAAATAAATTAGTTTTAAAAACCCATGAAACAAAGACAGTGAAAGAGACAGAAATTCTTACAAAATTCATTCAGGGGCTGTGACGCAACCTGGATTGACCATATCTAGACCCACAGCTGGATGAGACATAAGGTTGGACATTCTTGGGGCTGAGAGGTTTGGTGAGGTTGGGTGAGCCAACACAGAACCTTTAAGGTAATACTGCGTGGGACCCATCCCATGGGTCCCAAATCTCCAGGTTCAAGGGCATCTTCCTACATCGAAAACTTGCATGAGGAACCCAGAAGATGGTACACCGTGTGATTTTGAAAGGTTTCTAAAACGCACCTCATTTCTCATCTCCTTGTGCTCGGGTTCGCCATTCCAGCTACTTCACTAGCAATCTCCCTACTTGGAGAATCAGCACCTTTAACCTCCTGTTCCGTACAGGTTGCAATTTTTCCTGAGGATGAACGGGAAGAGGGGCAGCCAATGAGAGACTAGATCTAGGTGTTGGGACAGGCACAGGTCACTCTATTTTCTCATCAGGAAGAAGAAATAACCACAGGCTCAGCCTGCCACCCGGAACCAGAATAGGGCCTGAGGCAATCCCGCGCTTCTGCGGCCAGCTCCCAAAAAAGCCAGTTGAAAAATGGAGCACATGGGCACTGCAATTCACAACCCTGCAGAGTTATAAATGATAACTCTCGTCCACGAAGGCAACGAAGAGGATTTGAAAGCAAGGCAGAATTGCAGGAAACAGGTTTCAGGAGGTAGATTCGAATCGCTTTTAAAGCACATGAAAAGCGGCAAAACGTGGACAATGATGCCCTCGGCCAAAAAGGGCGTATGCGTTTTTTCCTGAATATATACAGGAAAAAACGCATACGCCCTTTTTGGCCAACCAAGCAACATGGAAAAGCAAATCAGCACTACAAAGGAGTCTCGCTTCGAATCGGTCAAAAGGCCCATGCTGAAAAAAGTGTCAAAACCACAAAAGCAGGACAGGCCATGGAGAAATGGGAGCCTTGCTACACTGATGGGCGGGATGTAAATTGCCAGCAGCCACTCTGGAGAAGTGTACGGTGTGGCCTTAAACATCGAAAAAACAGAGCTTAGGGAGCATAGGGCACTTCCACTCATGGGCGTACAAATTGGGAAAACTAAAAATCAGCAAGACACAGGCACCCCAAAGTTTAGGGCTGCTCTGTTGACAAGAATCTCCACTTCATGACACCTTAAATATCCCAGGAAAGTGAAAAATGGATAAAGAAGTTGTGGTCCTTATGTACAATGGAATATCACTCAGCCATGAAATCAATGTCATAAGGCTAGTAGCAGCATGATGAGTGGATTTAGGTACTACGACTCTAAGTGAAATAAGTCACATAGAAAAAGACACTTATCATAATCTATCACGTATAGAGGGAATGTAAAAACTGCTACACTTGAACTGAATTACAAAAGAGAACAGAGTCACACGTTTAGAAAACACACTATGGCTGCTTAACGGGAAAGGTGAGGTGGTGTGATGCATAAAACAAGGGTTTCAAATTAGCTCAGATACCGTTCCATACACCCAATATGTAATAGACAAGACCTACTCCTTGCTCAGTGAACTGGACTCAACACCCCCTATTCACCGCACAAGAATATATGTGACTAGTAAGAATCTTAAAACCTATGTATTGATATCTCTCTGGAAGTGTGTCAAGTGTGTGTAAAGCCGCATAAACACAGCCGTGAAAAGCAGCTAAACCCCATTATAAAAATAAATTAGTTTTAAAAACCCATGAAACAAAGACAGTGAAAGAGACAGAAATTCTTACAAAATTCATTCAGGGGCTGTGACGCAACCTGGATTGACCATATCTAGACCCACAGCTGGATGAGACATAAGGGTGGACATTCTTGGGGCTGAGAGGTTTGGTGAGGTTGGGTGAGCCAACACAGACCCATTAAGGCAATACTGCGTGGTACCCATCCCATGGGTCCCAAATCTCCAGGTTCAAGGGCATCTTCCTACATCGAAAACTTGCATGAGGAACCCAGAAGATGGTACACCGTGTGATTTTGAAAGGTTTCTAAAACGCACCTCATTTCTCATCTCCTTGTGCTCGGGTTCGCCATTCCAGCTACTTCACTAGCAATCTCCCTAATTGGAGAATCAGCACCTTTAACCTCCTGTTCCCTACAGGTTGCAATTTGTCCTGAGGATGAACGGGAAGAGGGGCAACCAATGAGAGACTAGATCTAGGTGTTGGGACAGGCACAGGTCACTCTAATTTCCCATCAGGAAGAAGAATTAACCACAGGCTCAGCCTGCCGCCCGGAACCAGAATAGGGCCTGAGGCAATCCCGCGCTTCTGCGGCCAGCTCCCAAAAAAGCCAGTTGAAAAATGGAGCACATGGGCACTGCAATTCACAAACCTGCAGAGTTATAAATGATAAATCTCGTCCACAAATATATTGAGGGAACGCAACGAAGAGGATTTGAAAGCAAGGCAGAGTTGCAGGAAACAGGTTTCAGGAGGTAGATTCGAATCGCCTTTAAAGCACATGAAAAGCGGCAAAACGTCGACAATGATGCCCTTGGCCAAAAAGGGCGTATGCGTTTTTTCCTGAATATATTCAGGAAAAAACGCATACGCCCTTTTTGGCCAACCAAGCAACATGGAAAGGCAAATCAGCACTACAAAGGAGTCTCCCTTCGAATCGGTCAAAAGGGCCATGCTGAAAAAAGTGTCAAAACCACAAAAGCAGGACAGGCCATGGAGAAATGGGAGCCTTGCTACACTGATGGGCGGGATGTAAATTGCCAGCAGCCACTCTGGAGAAGTGTACGGTGTGGCCTTAAACATCGAAAAAACACAGCTTAGGGAGCATAGGGCACTTCCACTCATGGGCGTATAAATTGGGAAAACTAAAAATCAGCAAGACACAGGCACCCCAAAGTTTAGGGCTGCTCTGTTGACAAGAACCTCCACTTCATGACACCTTAAATATCCCAGGAAAGAGAAAAATGGATAAAGAAGTTGCGGTCCTTATGTACAATGGAATATCACTCAGCCATGAAATCAATGTCATAAGGCTAGTAGCAGCATGATGAGTGGATTTAGGTACGACGACTCTAAGTGAAATAAGCCACACAGAAAAAGACACTTATCATAATCTATCACGTATAGAGGGAATGTAAAAACTGCTACACTTGAACTGAATTACAAAAGAGAACAGAGTCACACGTTTAGAAAACACACTATGGCTGCTTAACGGGAAAGGTGAGGTGGTGTGATGCATAAAACAAGGGTTTCAAATTAGCTCAGATACCGTTCCATACACCCAATATGTAATAGACAAGACCTACTCCTTGCTCAGTGAACTGGACTCAACACCCCCTATTCACCGCACAAGAATATATGTGACTAGTAAGAATCTTAAAACCTATGTATTGATACCTCTCTGGAAGTGTGTCAAGTGTGTGTAAAGCCGCATAAACACAGCCGTGAAAAGCAGCTAAACCCCATTATAAAAATAAATTAGTTTTAAAAACCCATGAAACAAAGACAGTGAAAGAGACAGAAATTCTTACAAAATTCATTCAGGGGCTGTGACGCAACCTGGATTGACCATATCTAGACCCACAGCTGGATGAGACATAAGGGTGGACATTCTTGGGGCTGAGAGGTTTGGTGAGGTTGGGTGAGCCAACACAGACCCTTTAAGGCAATACTGCGTGGTACCCATCCCATGGGTCCCAAATCTCCAGGTTCAAGGGCATCTTCCTACATCGAAAACTTGCATGAGGAACCCAGAAGATGGTACACCGTGTGATTTTGAAAGGTTTCTAAAACGCACCTCATTTCTCATCTCCTTGTGCTCGGGTTCGCCATTCCAGCTACTTCACTAGCAATCTCCCTACTTGGAGAATCAGCACCTTTAACCTCCTGTTCCGTACAGGTTGCAATTTGTCCTGAGGATGAACGGGAAGAGGGGCAGCCAATGAGAGACTAGATCTAGGTGTTGGGACAGGCACAGGTCACTCTATTTTCTCATCAGGAAGAAGAAATAACCACAGGCTCAGCCTGCCACCCGGAACCAGAATAGGGCCTGAGGCAATCCCGCGCTTCTGCGGCCAGCTCCCAAAAAAGCCAGTTGAAAAATGGAGCACATGGGCACTGCAATTCACAACCCTGCAGAGTTATAAATGATAACTCTCGTCCACGAAGGCAACGAAGAGGATTTGAAAGCAAGGCAGAATTGCAGGAAACAGGTTTCAGGAGGTAGATTCGAATCGCTTTTAAAGCACATGAAAAGCGGCAAAACGTGGACAATGATGCCCTCGGCCAAAAAGGGCGTATGCGTTTTTTCCTGAATATATTCAGGAAAAAACGCATACGCCCTTTTTGGCCAACCAAGCAACATGGAAAAGCAAATCAGCACTACAAAGGAGTCTCGCTTCGAATCGGTCAAAAGGCCCATGCTGAAAAAAGTGTCAAAACCACAAAAGCAGGACAGGCCATGAAGAAATGGGAGCCTTGCTACACTGATGGGCGGGATGTAAATTGCCAGCAGCCACTCTGGAGAAGTGTACGGTGTGGCCTTAAACATCGAAAAAACAGAGCTTAGGGAGCATAGGGCACTTCCACTCATGGGCGTACAAATTGGGAAAACTAAAAATCAGCAAGACACAGGCACCCCAAAGTTAAGGGCTGCTCTGTTGACAAGAACCTCCACTTCATGACACCTTAAATATCCCAGGAAAGTGAAAAATGGATAAAGAAGTTGTGGTCCTTATGTACAATGGAATATCACTCAGCCATGAAATCAATGTCATAAGGCTAGTAGCAGCATGATGAGTGGATTTAGGTACGACGACTCTAAGTGAAATAAGTCACACAGAAAAAGACACTTATCATAAGCTATCACGTATAGAGGGAATGTAAAAACTGCTACACTTGAACTGAATTACAAAAGAGAACAGAGTCACACGTTTAGAAAACACACTATGGCTGCTTAACGGGAAAGATGAGGTGGTGTGATGCATAAAACAAGGATTTCAAATTAGCTCAGATACCGTTCCATACACCCAATATGTAATAGACAAGACCTACTCCTTGCTCAGTGAACTGGACTCAACACCCCCTATTCACCGTACAAGAATATATCTGACTAGTGAGAATCTTAAAACCTATGTATTGATATCTCTCTGGAAGTGAGTCAAGTGTGTGTAAAGCCGCATAAACACAGCCGTGAAAAGCAGCTAAACCCCATTATAAAAATAAATTAGTTTTAAAAACCCATGAAACAAAGACAGTGAAAGAGAGAGAAATTCTTACAAAATTCATTCAGGGGATGTGACGCAACCTGGATTGACCATATCTAGAGCCACAGCTGGATGAGACCTAGGGTGGACACTCTTGGGGCTGAGAGGTTTGGTGAGGTTGGGTGAGCCAACACAGACCCTTTAAGGTAATACTGCGTGGTACCCATCCCATGGGTCCCAAATCTCCAGGTTCAAGGGCATCTTCCTTCATCGAAAACTTGCATGAGGAACCCAGAAGATGGTACACCGTGTGATTTTGAAAGGTTTCTAAAACGCACCTCATTTCTCATCTCCTTGTGCTCGGGTTCACCATTCCAGCTATTTTACTAGCAATCACCCTACTTGGAGAATCAGCACCTTTAACCTCCTGTTCCGTACAGGTTGCAATTTGTCCTGAGGATGAACGGGAAGAGGGGCAGCCAATGAGAGACTAGATCTAGGTGTTGGGACAGGCACAGGTCACTCTATTTTCTCATCAGGAAGAAGAAATAACCACAGGCTCAGCCTGCCACCCGGAACCAGAATAGGGCCTGAGGCAATCCCGCGCTTCTGCGGCCAGCTCCCAAAAAAGCCAGTTGAAAAACGGAGCACATGGGCACTGCAATTCACAACCCTGCAGAGGTATAAATGATAACTTTCGTCCACAAATATATTGAGGGAAGGCAACGAAGAGGATTTGAAAGCAAGGCAGAATTGCAGGAAACAGGTTTCAGGAGGTAGATTCGAATCGCCTTTAAAGCACATGAAAAGCGGCAAAACGTGGACAATGATGCCCTTGGCCAAAAAGGGCGTATGCGTTTTTTCCTGAATATATTCAGGAAAAAACGCATACACCCTTTTTGGCCAACCAAGCAACATGGAAAGGCAAATCAGCACTACAAAGGAGTCTCCCTTCGAATCGGTCAAAAGGGCCATGCTGAAAAAATTGTCAAAACCACAAAAGCAGGACAGGCCATGGAGAAATGGGAGCCTTGCTACACTGATGGGCGGGATGTAAATTGCCAGCAGCCACTCTGGAGAAGTGTACGGTGTGGCCTTAAACATCGAAAAAACACAGCTTAGGGAGCATAGGGCACTTCCACTCATGGGCGTATAAATTGGGAAAACTAAAAATCAGCAAGACATAGGCACCCCAAAGTTTAGGGCTGCTCTGTTGACAAGAACCTCCACTTCATGACACCTTAAATATCCCAGGAAAGAGAAAAATGGATAAAGAAGTTGCGGTCCTTATGTACAATGGAATATCACTCAGCCATGAAATCAATGTCATAAGGCTAGTAGCAGCATGATGAGTGGATTTAGGTACGACGACTCTAAGTGAAATAAGTCACACAGAAAAAGACACTTATCATAATCTATCACGTATAGAGGGAATGTAAAAACTGCTACACTTGAACTGAATTACAAAAGAGAACAGAGTCACACGTTTAGAAAACACATTATGGCTGCTTAACGGGAAAGGTGAGGTGGTGTGATGCATAAAACAAGGGTTTCAAATTAGCTCAGATACCGTTCCATACACCCAATATGTAATAGACAAGACCTACTCCTTGCTCAGTGAACTGGACTCAACACCCCCTATTCACCGCACAAGAATATATGTGACTAGTAAGAATCTTAAAACCTATGTATTGATATCTCTCTGGAAGTGTGTCAAGTGTGTGTAAAGCCGCATAAACACAGCCGTGAAAAGCAGCTAAACCCCATTATAAAAATAAATTAGTTTTAAAAACCCATGAAACAAAGACAGTGAAAGAGACAGAAATTCTTACAAAATTCATTCAGGGGCTGTGACGCAACCTGGATTGACCATATCTAGACCCACAGCTGGATGAGACATAAGGTTGGACATTCTTGGGGCTGAGAGGTTTGGTGAGGTTGGGTGAGCCAACACAGAACCTTTAAGGTAATACTGCGTGGGACCCATCCCATGGGTCCCAAATCTCCAGGTTCAAGGGCATCTTCCTACATCGAAAACTTGCATGAGGAACCCAGAAGATGGTACACCGTGTGATTTTGAAAGGTTTCTAAAACGCACCTCATTTCTCATCTCCTTGTGCTCGGGTTCGCCATTCCAGCTACTTCACTAGCAATCTCCCTACTTGGAGAATCAGCACCTTTAACCTCCTGTTCCGTACAGGTTGCAATTTGTCCTGAGGATGAACGGGAAGAGGGGCAGCCAATGAGAGACTAGATCTAGGTGTTGGGACAGGCACAGGTCACTCTATTTTCTCATCAGGAAGAAGAAATAACCACAGGCTCAGCCTGCCACCCGGAACCAGAATAGGGCCTGAGGCAATCCCGCGCTTCTGCGGCCAGCTCCCAAAAAAGCCAGTTGAAAAATGGAGCACATGGGTACTGCAATTCACAACCCTGCAGAGTTATAAATGATAACTCTCGTCCACGAAGGCAACGAAGAGGATTTGAAAGCAAGGCAGAATTGCAGGAAACAGATTTCAGGAGGTAGATTCGAATCGCCTTTAAAGCACATGAAAATCGGCCAAAAGTGGACAATGATGCCCTTGGGCAAAAAGGGCGTATGCGTTTTTTCCTGAATATATTCAGGAAAAAACGCATACGCCCTTTTTGGCCAACCAAGCAACCTGGAAAGGCAAATCAGCGCTACAAAGAAGTCTCGCTTCCCATCCATCAAAAGGGCCATGCTGATTAAAGTGTCAAAACCACAAATGCAGGACAGGCCATGGAGAAATTGGAGCCTTGCTACGCTGATGGGCGGGATATAAATTGCGAACAGCCACTCTGGAGAAGTGTACGGTGTGCCCTGAAACATCGAAAAAACACAGTTTAGGGAGCATATGGCACTTCCACTCATGGGCGTATAAATTGGGAAAACTAAAAATCAGCAAGACACAGGCACCCCAAAGTTTCGGGCTGCTCTGTTGACAAGAACCTCCACTTCATGACACCTTAAATATCCCAGGAAAGAGAAAAATGGATAAAGAAGTTGTGGTCCTTATGTACAATGGAATATCACTCAGACATGAAATCAATGTCATAAGGCTAGTAGCAGCATGATGGGTGGATTTAGGTATGACGACTCTAAGGGAAATAAGTCACACAGAAAAAGAGACTTATCGTAAGCTATCACTTATAGAGGGAATGTAAAAACTGCTACACTTGAACTGAATTACAAAACAGAACAGAGTCACACGTTTAGAAAACACACTATGGCTGCTTAACGGGAAAGGTGAGGTGGGGTGATGCATAAAACAAGGGTTTCAAATTAGCTCAGACACCGTTCCATACACCCAATATGTAATAGACAAGACCTACTCCTTGCTCAGTGAACTGGACTCAACACCCCCTATTCACCGCACAAGTATATATCTGACTAGTAAGAATCTTAAAACCTATGTATTGATATCTGTCTGGAAGTGTGTCAATTGGGTGTAAAGCCGCATAAACAGAGCCGTGAAAAGCAGCTAAACCCCATTATAAAAATAAATTAGTTTTAAAAACCCATGAAACAAAGACAGTGAAAGAGAGAGAAATTCTTACAAAATTCATTCAGTGGCTGTGACGCAACCTGGATTGACCATATCTAGAGCCACAGCTGGATGAGACATAAGGGTGGACACTCTTGGGGCTGAGAGGTTTGGTGAGGTTGGGTGAGCAAACGCAGACCCTTTAAAGTAATACTGTGTGGTACCCATCCCATGGGTCCCAAATCTCCAGTTTCAAGGGCGTCTTCCTGCATCGAAAACATGCATGAGAAACCCAGAAGATGGTACACCGTGTGATCGGGAAAGGTTTCTAAAACGCACCTCGTTTCTCATCTCCTTGTGCTCGGGTTCGCCATTCCAGATACTTTACTAGCAATCTCCCTTCTTGGAGAATCAGCACCTTTAACCTCCTGTTCTGTACAGGTTGCAATTTGTCCTGAGGATGAACGGGAAGAGGGGCAACCAATGAGAGACTAGATCTAGGTGTTGGGACAGGCACAGGTCACTCTATTTTCCCATCAGGAAGAAGAATTAAGCACAGGCTCAGCCTGCCGCCCGGAATCAGAATAGTGCCTGAGGCAATCCCGCGATTTGAGGCCAGCTCCCAAAATAGCGAGTTGAAAAATGGAGCTGAGGGGCACTGCAATTCACAAACCTGCAGAATTATAAATGATAACTCTCGTCCACAAATATATTGAGGGAAGGCAACGAAGAGGATTTGAAAGCAAGGCAGAACTGCAGGAAACAGATTTCAGGAGGTAGATTCAATTCGCCTTTAAAGCACATGAAAAGCGGCAAAACGTCGACAATGATGCCCTTGGCCAAAAAGGGCGTATGCGTTTTTTCCTGAATATATTCAGGAAAAAACGCATACGCCCTTTTTGGCCAACCAAGCAACCTGGAAAGGCAAATCAGCGCTACAAAGAAGTCTCGCTTCCCATCGGTCTAAAGGGCCATGCTGATAAAAGTGTCAAAACCACAAATGCAGGACAGGCCATGGAGAAATTGGAGCCTTGCTACGCTGATGGGCGGGATGTAAATTGCCAGCAGCCACTCTGGAGAAGTGTACGGTGTGTCCTGAAACATCGAAAAAACACAGCTTAGGGAGCATAGGGAACGTCCACTCATGGGCGTATAAATTGGGAAAAATAAAAATCAGCAAGACACAGGCACCCCAAAGTTGAGGGCTGCTCTGTTGACAAGAACCTCCACTTCATGACACCTTAAATATCCCCGGAAAGAGAAAAATGGATAAAGAAGTTGTGGTCCTTATGTACAATGGAATATCACTCAGATATGAAATCAATGTCATAAGGCAAGTAGAAGCAAGATGAGTGAACTTAGGTACGACGATTCTAAGTGAAATAAGTCACACAGAAAAAGACACTTATCATAAGCTATCACTTATAGAGGGAATGTAAAAACCGCTACAGTTGAACTGAATTACAAAACAGAACAGACTCACACGTTTAGAAAACACACTATGGCTGCTTAACGGGAAAGGTGAGGTGGGGTGATGCATAAAACAAGGGTTTCAAATTCGCTCAGATACCGTTCCATACACCCAATATGTAATAGACAAGAC
Source organism: Eschrichtius robustus (assembly GCF_028021215.1). Taxonomy (NCBI): domain Eukaryota; kingdom Metazoa; phylum Chordata; class Mammalia; order Artiodactyla; family Eschrichtiidae; genus Eschrichtius; species Eschrichtius robustus. The sequence goes on along the minus strand of NW_027175219.1, from coordinate 912,802 downwards.
CTACTCCTTGCTCAGTGAACTGGACTCAACACCCCCTATTCACCGCACAAGAATATATGTGACTAGTAAGAATCTTAAAACCTATGTATTGATATCTCTCTGGAAGTGAGTCAAGTGAGTGTAAATCCGCATAAACACAGCCGTGAAAAGCAGCTAAACCCCATTATAAAAATAAATTACTTTTAAAAACCCGTAAAACAAAGACAGTGAAAGAGAGAGAAATTCTTACAAAATTCGTTCAGAGGCTGTGATGCAACCTGGATTGACCATATCTAGACCCACAGCTGGATGAGACATAAGGGTGGACACTCTTGGGGATGAGAGGTTTGGTGAGGTTGGGTGAGCAAACGCAGACCCTTTAAAGTAATACTGTGTGGTACCCATCCCATGGGTCCCAAATGTCCAGGTTCAAGGGAATCTTCCTACATCGAAAACATGCATGAGAAACCTAGAAGATGGTACACCGTCTGAACGGGAAAGGTTTCTGAAACGCACATCATTTCTCATCTCCTTGTGCTCGGGTTCGCCATTCCAGCTTCTTAACTAGTAATCTCCCTACTTGGAGAAACAGCACCTTTAACCTCCTGTTCCATACAGGTTGCACTTTGTCCTGAGGATGAACGGGAAGAGGGGCAACCAATGAGAGACTAGATCTAGGTGTTGGGACAGGCACAGGTCACTCTATTTTCACATCAGGAAGAAGAATTAACCACAGGCTCAGCCTGCCGCCAGGAACCAGAATAGGGCCTGAGGCAATCCCGCGCTTCTGCGGCCACCTCCCAAGAAAGCCAGTTGAAAAATGGAGCACATGGGTACTGCAATTCACAAACCTGCAGAGTTATAAATGATAACTCTCGTCCACAAATATATTGAGGGAAGGCAACGAAGAGCATTTGAAAGCAAGGCAGAATTGCAGGAAACTGGTTTCAGGAGGTAGATTCGAATCGGCTTTAAAGCACATGAAAAGCGGCAAAACATCGACAATGATGCCCTTGGCCAAAAAGGGCGTATGCGTTTTTTCCTGAATATATTCAGGAAAAAACGCATACGCCCTTTTTGCCAACCAAGCAACCTGGAAAGGCAAATCAGCGCTACAAAGAAGTCTCGCTTCCCATCGGTCAAAAGGGCCATGCTGAAAAATGTGTCAAAACCACAAAAGCAGGACGGGCCATGGAGAAATGGGAGCCTTGCTACGCTGATGGGCGGGACGTAAATTGCCAGCAACCACTCTGGAGAAGTGTACGGTGTGGCCTTAAACATCGAAAAAACACAGCTTATGGAGCATAGGGCACATCCACTCATGGGCGTATAAATTGGGAAAATTAAAAATCAGCAAGACACAGGCAAACCAAAGTTTAGGGCTGCTCTGTTGACAAGAACCTCCACTTCATGACACCTTAAATATCCCAGGAAAGAGAAAAATGGATAAAGAAGTTGTGGTCCTTATGTACAATGGAATATCACTCAGCCATGAAATCAATGTTATAAGGCTAGAAGCAGCATGATGAGTGGATTTAGGTACGACGACTCTAAGTGAAATAAGTCACACCGAAATAGACACTTATCATAAGCTATCACTTATAGAGGGAATGTAAAAACTGCTACACATGAACTGAATTACAAAAGAGAAAAGAGTCACAGGTTTAGAAAACACACTATGGCTGCTTAACGGGAAAGGTGAGGTGGTGTGATGCATAAAACAAGGGTTTCAAATTAGCTCAGATACCGTTCCATACACCGAATATGTAATAGACAAGACCTACTCCTTGCTCAGTGAACTGGACTCAACACCCCCTATTCACCACACAAGTATATATCTGACTAGTAAGAATCTTAAAACCTATGTATTGATATCTGTCTGGAAGTGAGTCAAGTGGGTGTAAAGCCGCATAAACACAGCCGTGAAAAGCAGCTAAACCCCATTATAAAAATAAATTACTTGTAAAAACCCGTAAAACAAAGACTGTGAAAGAAGAGAAATTCTTACACAATTCGTTCAGGGGTTGTGATGCAACCTGGATTGACCATATCTAGACCCACAGCTGGATGAGACCTAAGGGTGGACACTCTTGGGGCTGACAGGTTTGGTGAGGTTGGGTGAGCAAACGCAGACCCTTTAAAATAATACTGTGTGGTACCCATCCCATGGGTCCCAAATCTCCAGTTTCAAGGGCATTTTCCTGCATCGAAAACATGCATGAGAAACCCAGAAGATGGTACACCGTGTGATCGGGAAAGGTTTCTAAAATGCACCTCATTTCTCATCTCCTTGTGCTCGGGTTCGCCATTCCAGATACTTTACTAGCAATCTCCCTTCTTGGAGAAAAAGCACCTTTAACCTCCTGATCTGTACAGGTTGCAATTTGTCCTGAGGAAGAAAGGGAAGAGGGGCAACCAATGAGAGACTAGATCTAGGTGTTGGGACAGGCACAGGTCACTCTATTTTCCCGTCAGGAAGAAGAATTAACCACAGGCTCAGCCTGCCGCCGGGAACCAGAATAGGGCCTGAGGCAATCCCGCGCTTCTGCGGCCAGCTCCCAAAAAAGCCAGTTGAAAAATGGAGCACATGGGCACTGCAATTCACAAACCTGCAGAGTTATAAATGATAACTCTCGTCCACAAATATATTGAGGGAAGGCAACGAAGAGGATTTGAAAGCAAGACAGAATTGCAGGAAACAGGTTTCAGGAGGTAGATTCGAATCGGCTTTAAAGCACATGAAAAGCGGCAAAACGTCGACAATGATGCCCTTGGCCAAAAAGGGCGTATGCGTTTTTTCCTGAATATATTCAGGAAAAAACGCATAGGCCCTCTTTGGCCAAACAAGCAACCTGGAAAGGCAAATCAGCGCTACAAAGAAGTCTCGCTTCCCATCGGTCAAAAGGGTTATGCTGCAAAAAGTGTCAAAACCAGAAATGCAGAACAGGCCATGGAGAAATGGCAGCCTTGCTACGCTGATGGGTGCGATGTAAATTGTCAGCAGCCACTCTGGAGAAGTGTACGGTGTGTCCTGAAACATCGAAAAAACACAGCTTAGGGAGCATAGGGCACGTCCACTCATGGGCATATAAATTGGGAAAACTAAAAATCAGCAAGACAGAGGCACCCCAAAGTTTAGGGCTGCTCTGTTGACAAGGACCTCCACTTCATGACACCTTAAATATCCCAGGAAAGAGAAAAATGGATAAAGAAGTTGTGGTCCTTATGTACAATGGAATATCACTCAGACATGAAATCAATGTCATAAGGCAAGTAGAAGCAAGATGAGTGGACATAGGTACGACGATTCTAAGTGAAATAAGTCACACAGAAAAAGACACTTATCATAAGCTATCACTTATAGAGGGAATGTAAAAACCGCTACACTTGAACTGAATTACAAAACAGAACAGACTCACACGTTCAGAAAACACACTATGGCTGCTTAACAGGAAAGGCCAGGTGGGGTGATGCATAAAACAAGGGTTTTAAATTCGCTCAGATACCGTTCCATACACCCAATATGTAATAGACAAGACCTACTCCTTGCTCAGTGAACTGGACTCAACACCCCCTATTCACCGCACAAGAATATATGTGACTAGTAAGAATCTTAAAACCTATGTATTGATATCTCTCTGGAAGTGAGTCAAGTGAGTGTAAATCCGCATAAACACAGCCGTGAAAAGCAGCTAAACCCCATTATAAAAATAAATTACTTTTAAAAACCCGTAAAACAAAGACAGTGAAAGAGAGAGAAATTCTTACAAAATTCGTTCAGAGGCTGTGATGCAACCTGGATTGACCATATCGAGACCCACAGCTGGATGAGACATAAGGGTGGACACTCTTGGGGATGAGAGGTTTGGTGAGGTTGGGTGAGCAAACGCAGACCCTTTAAAGTAATACTGTGTGGTACCCATCCCAAGGTCCCAAATGTCCAGGTTCAAGGGAATCTTCCTACATCGAAAACATGCATGAGAATCCTAGAAGATGGTACACCGTCTGAACGGGAAAGGTTTCTGAAACGCACCTCATTTCTCATCTCCTTGTGCTCGGGTTCCCCATTCCAGCTTCTTAACTAGTAATCTCCCTACTTGGAGAAACAGCAACTTTAACCTCCTGTTCCATACAGGTTGCACTTTGTCCTGAGGATGAACGGGAAGAGGGGCAACCAATGAGAGACTAGATCTAGGTGTTGGGACAGGCACAGGTCACTCTATTTTCACATCAGGAAGAAGAATTAACCACAGGCTCAGCCTGCCGCCAGGAACCAGAATAGGGCCTGAGGCAATCCCGCGCTTCTGCGGCCACCTCCCAAAAAAGCCAGTTGAAAAATGGAGCACATGGGTACTGCAATTCACACACCTGCAGAGTTATAAATGATAACTCTCGTCCACAAATATATTGAGGGAAGGCAACGAAGAGCATTTGAAAGCTAGGCAGAATTGCAGGAAACTGGTTTCAGGAGGTAGATTCGAATCGGCTTTAAAGCACATGAAAAGCGGCAAAACGTTGACAATGATGCCCTTGGCCAAAAAGGGCGTATGCGTTTTTTCCTGAATATATTCAGGAAAAAACGCATACGCCCTTTTAGGCCAACCAAGCAACATGGAAAGGCAAATCAGCACTACAAAGGAGTCTCGCTTCGAATCGGTCAAAAGGGCCAAGCTGAAAAATGTGTCAAAACCACAAAAGCAGGACAGGCCATGGAGAAATGGGAGCCTTGCTACACTGATGGGCGGGATGTAAATTGCCAGCAGCCACTCTGGAGAAGTGTACGGTGTGTCCTGAAACATCGAAAAAACACAGCTTAGGGAGCATAGGGCACTTCCACTCATGGGCGTCTAAATTGGGAAAACTAAAAATCAGCAAGACACAGGCACCCCAACGTTTAGGGCTGCTCTGTTGACAAGAACCTCCACTTCATGACACCTTAAATATCCCAGGAAAGAGAAAAATGGATAAAGAAGTTGCGGTCCTTATGTACAATGGAATATCACTCAGCCATGAAATCAATGTCATAAGGCTAGTAGCAGCATGATGAGTGGATTTAGGTACGACGACTCTAAGTGAAATAAGTCACACAGAAAAAGACACTTATCATAAGCTATCACGTATAGAGGGAATGTAAAAACTGCTACACTTGAACTGAATTACAAAAGAGAAGAGTCACACGTTTAGAAAACACACTATGGCTGCTTAACGGGAAAGGTGAGGTGGTGAGATGCATAAAACAAGGGTTTCAAATTAGCTCAGATACCGTTCCATACACCCAATATGTAATAGACAAGACCTACTCCTTGCTCAGTGAACTGGACTCAACACCCCCTATGCACCGCACAAGAATATATGTGACTAGTAAGAATCTTAATACCTATGTATTGATATCTCTCTGGAAGTGTGTCAAGTGTGTGTAAAGCCGCATAAACACAGCCGTGAAAAGCAGCTAAACCCCATTATAAAAATAAATTAGTTTTAAAAACCCATGAAACAAAGACAGTGAAAGAGACAGAAATTCTTACAAAATTCATTCAGGGGCTGTGACGCAACCTGGATTGACCATATCTAGACCCACAGCTGGATGAGACATAAGGGTGGACATTCTTGGGGCTGAGAGGTTTGGTGAGGTTGGGTGAGCCAACACAGACCCTTTAAGGTAATACTGCGTGGTACCCATCCCATGGGTCCCAAATCTCCAGGTTCAAGGGCATCTTCCTACATCGAAAACTTGCATGAGGAACCCAGAAGATGGTACACCGTGTGATTTTGAAAGGTTTCTAAAACGCACCTCATTTCTCATCTCCTTGTGCTCAGGTTCGCCATTCCAGGTACTTCACTACCAATCTCCCTACTTGGAGAATCAGCACCTTTAACCTCCTGTTCCGTACAGGTTTCAATTTGTCTTGAGGATGAACGGGAAGAGGGACAGCCAATGAGAGACTAGATCTAGGTGTTGGAACAGGCACAGGTCACTCTATTTTCTCATCAGGAAGAAGAAATAACCACAGGCTCAGCCTGCCACCCGGAACCAGAATAGGGCCTGAGGCAATCCCGCGCTTCTGCGGCCAGCTCCCAAAAAAGCCAGTTGAAAAACGGAGCACATGGGCACTGCAATTCACAACCCTGCAGAGTTATAAATGATAACTCTCGTCCACAAATATATTGAGGGAAGGCAACGAAGAGGATTTGAAAGCAAGGCAGAATTGCAGGAAACAGGTTTCAGGAGGTAGATTCGAATCGCCTTTAAAGCACATGAAAAGCGGCAAAACGTGGACAATGATGCCCTTGGCCAAAAAGGGCGTATGCGTTTTTTCCTGAATATATTCAGGAAAAAACGCATACGCCCTTTTTGGCCAACCAAGCAACATGGAAAGGCAAATCAGCACTACAAAGGAGTCTCGCTTCGAATCGGTCAAAAGGGCCATGCTGAATAAAGTGTCAAAATCACAAAAGCAGGACAGGCCATGGAGAAATGGGAGCCTTGCTACACTGATGGGCGGGATGTAAATTGCCAGCAGCCACTCTGGAGAAGTGTACGGTGTGGCCTTAAACATCAAAAAAACACAGCTTAAGGAGCATAGGGCACTTCCACTCATGGGCGTATAAATTGGGAAAACTAAAAATCAGCAAGACACAGGCACCCCAAAGTTTAGGGCTGCTCTGTTGACAAGAACCTCCACTTCATGACACCTTAAATATCCCAGGAAAGAGAAAAATGGATAAAGAATTTGTGGTCCTTATGTACAATGGAATATCACTCAGCCATGAAATCAATGTCATAAGGCTAGTAGCAGCATGATGAGTGGATTTAGGTACGACGACTCTAAGTGAAATAAGTCACATAAAAAAAGACACTTACCATAATCTATCACGTATAGAGGGAATGTAAAAACTGCTACACTTGAACTGAATTACAAAAGAGAACAGAGTCACACGTTTAGAAAACACACTATGGCTGCTTAACGGGAAAGGTGAGGTGGGGTGATGCATAAAACAAGGGTTTCAAATTCGCTCAGATACCGTTCCATACACCCAATATGTAATAGACAAGACCTACTCCTTGCTCAGTGAACTGGACTCAACACCCCCTATTCACCGCACAAGAATATATGTGACTAGTAAGAATCTTAAAACCTATGTATTGATATCTCTCTGGAAGTGTGTCAAGTGTGTGTAAAGCCGCATAAACACAGCCGTGAAAAGCAGCTAAACCCCATTATAAAAATAAATTAGTTTTAAAAACCCATGAAACAAAGACAGTGAAAGAGACAGAAATTCTTACAAAATTCATTCAGGGGCTGTGACGCAACCAGGATTGACCATATCTAGACCCACAGCTGGATGAGACATAAGGGTGGACATTCTTGGGGCTGAGAGGTTTGGTGAGGTTGGGTGAGCCAACACAGACACTTTAAGGCAATACTGCGTGGTACCCATCCCATGGGTCCCAAATCTCCAGGTTCAAGGGCATCTTCCTACATCGAAAACTTGCATGAGGAACCCAGAAGATGGTACACCGTGTGATTTTGAAAGGTTTCTAAAACGCACCTCATTTCTCATCTCCTTGTGCTCGGGTTCGCCATTCCAGCTACTTCACTAGCAATCTCCCTACTTGGAGAATCAGCACCTTTAACCTCCTGTTCCGTACAGGTTGCAATTTGTCCTGAGGATGAACGGGAAGAGGGGCAGCCAATGAGAGACTAGATCTAGGTGTTGGGACAGGCACAGGTCACTCTATTTTCTCATCAGGAAGAAGAAATAACCACAGGCTCAGCCTGCCACCCGGAACCAGAATAGGGCCTGAGGCAATCCCGCGCTTCTGCGGCCAGCTCCCAAAAAAGCCAGTTGAAAAACGGAGCACATGGGCACTGCAATTCACAACACTGCAGAGTTATAAATGATAACTCTCGTCCACAAATATATTGAGGGAAGGCAACGAAGAGGATTTGAAAGCAAGGCAGAACTGCAGGAAACAGATTTCAGGAGGTAGATTCAATTCGCATTTAAAGCACATGAAAAGCGGCAAAACGTCGACAATGATGCCCTTGGCCAAAAAGGGCGTATGCGTTTTTTCCTGAATATATTCAGGAAAAAACGCATACGCCCTTTTTGGCCAACCAAGCAACCTGGAAAGGCAAATCAGCGCTACAAAGAAGTCTCGCTTCCCATCGGTCTAAAGGGCCATGCTGATAAAAGTGTCAAAACCACAAATGCAGGACAGGCCATGGAGAAATTGGAGCCTTGCTACGCTGATGGGCGGGATGTAAATTGCCAGCAGCCACTCTGGAGAAGTGTACGGTGTGTCCTGAAACATCGAAAAAACACAGCTTAGGGAGCATAGGGAACGTCCACTCATGGGCGTATAAATTGGGAAAAATAAAAATCAGCAAGACACAGGCACCCCAAAGTTGAGGGCTGCTCTGTTGACAAGAACCTCCACTTCATGACACCTTAAATATCCCCGGAAAGAGAAAAATGGATAAAGAAGTTGTGGTCCTTATGTACAATGGAATATCACTCAGATATGAAATCAATGTCATAAGGCAAGTAGAAGCAAGATGAGTGAACTTAGGTACGACGATTCTAAGTGAAATAAGTCACACAGAAAAAGACACTTATCATAAGCTATCACTTATAGAGGGAATGTAAAAACCGCTACAGTTGAACTGAATTACAAAACAGAACAGACTCACACGTTTAGAAAACACACTATGGCTGCTTAACGGGAAAGGTGAGGTGGGGTGATGCATAAAACAAGGGTTTCAAATTCGCTCAGATACCGTTCCATACACCCAATATGTAATAGACAAGACCTACTCCTTGCTCAGTGAACTGGACTCAACACCCCCTATTCACCGCACAAGAATATATGTGACTAGTAAGAATCTTAAAACCTATGTATTGATATCTCTCTGGAAGTGAGTCAAGTGAGTGTAAATCCGCATAAACACAGCCGTGAAAAGCAGCTAAACCCCATTATAAAAATAAATTACTTTTAAAAACCCGTAAAACAAAGACAGTGAAAGAGAGAGAAATTCTTACAAAATTCGTTCAGAGGCTGTGATGCAACCTGGATTGACCATATCTAGACCCACAGCTGGATGAGACATAAGGGTGGACACTCTTGGGGATGAGAGGTTTGGTGAGGTTGGGTGAGCAAACGCAGACCCTTTAAAGTAATACTGTGTGGTACCCATCCCATGGGTCCCAAATGTCCAGGTTCAAGGGAATCTTCCTACATCGAAAACATGCATGAGAAACCTAGAAGATGGTACACCGTCTGAACGGGAAAGGTTTCTGAAACGCACCTCATTTCTCATCTCCTTGTGCTCGGGTTCGCCATTCCAGCTTCTTAACTAGTAATCTCCCTACTTGGAGAAACAGCACCTTTAACCTCCTGTTCCATACAGGTTGCACTTTGTCCTGAGGATGAACGGGAAGAGGGGCAACCAATGAGAGACTAGATCTAGGTGTTGGGACAGGCACAGGTCACTCTATTTTCACATCAGGAAGAAGAATTAACCACAGGCTCAGCCTGCCGCCAGGAACCAGAATAGGGCCTGAGGCAATCCCGCGCTTCTGCGGCCACCTCCCAAGAAAGCCAGTTGAAAAATGGAGCACATGGGTACTGCAATTCACAAACCTGCAGAGTTATAAATGATAACTCTCGTCCACAAATATATTGAGGGAAGGCAACGAAGAGCATTTGAAAGCAAGGCAGAATTGCAGGAAACTGGTTTCAGGAGGTAGATTCGAATCGGCTTTAAAGCACATGAAAAGCGGCAAAACATCGACAATGATGCCCTTGGCCAAAAAGGGCGTATGCGTTTTTTCCTGAATATATTCAGGAAAAAACGCATACGCCCTTTTTGCCAACCAAGCAACCTGGAAAGGCAAATCAGCGCTACAAAGAAGTCTCGCTTCCCATCGGTCAAAAGGGCCATGCTGAAAAATGTGTCAAAACCACAAAAGCAGGACGGGCCATGGAGAAATGGGAGCCTTGCTACGCTGATGGGCGGGACGTAAATTGCCAGCAACCACTCTGGAGAAGTGTACGGTGTGGCCTTAAACATCGAAAAAACACAGCTTATGGAGCATAGGGCACATCCACTCATGGGCGTATAAATTGGGAAAATTAAAAATCAGCAAGACACAGGCAAACCAAAGTTTAGGGCTGCTCTGTTGACAAGAACCTCCACTTCATGACACCTTAAATATCCCAGGAAAGAGAAAAATGGATAAAGAAGTTGTGGTCCTTATGTACAATGGAATATCACTCAGCCATGAAATCAATGTTATAAGGCTAGAAGCAGCATGATGAGTGGATTTAGGTACGACGACTCTAAGTGAAATAAGTCACACCGAAATAGACACTTATCATAAGCTATCACTTATAGAGGGAATGTAAAAACTGCTACACATGAACTGAATTACAAAAGAGAAAAGAGTCACAGGTTTAGAAAACACACTATGGCTGCTTAACGGGAAAGGTGAGGTGGTGTGATGCATAAAACAAGGGTTTCAAATTAGCTCAGATACCGTTCCATACACCGAATATGTAATAGACAAGACCTACTCCTTGCTCAGTGAACTGGACTCAACACCCCCTATTCACCACACAAGTATATATCTGACTAGTAAGAATCTTAAAACCTATGTATTGATATCTGTCTGGAAGTGAGTCAAGTGGGTGTAAAGCCGCATAAACACAGCCGTGAAAAGCAGCTAAACCCCATTATAAAAATAAATTACTTGTAAAAACCCGTAAAACAAAGACAGTGAAAGAAGAGAAATTCTTACACAATTCGTTCAGGGGTTGTGATGCAACCTGGATTGACCATATCTAGACCCACAGCTGGATGAGACCTAAGGGTGGACACTCTTGGGGCTGACAGGTTTGGTGAGGTTGGGTGAGCAAACGCAGACCCTTTAAAATAATACTGTGTGGTACCCATCCCATGGGTCCCAAATCTCCAGTTTCAAGGGCATTTTCCTGCATCGAAAACATGCATGAGAAACCCAGAAGATGGTACACCGTGTGATCGGGAAAGGTTTCTAAAATGCACCTCATTTCTCATCTCCTTGTGCTCGGGTTCGCCATTCCAGATACTTTACTAGCAATCTCCCTTCTTGGAGAAAAAGCACCTTTAACCTCCTGATCTGTACAGGTTGCAATTTGTCCTGAGGAAGAAAGGGAAGAGGGGCAACCAATGAGAGACTAGATCTAGGTGTTGGGACAGGCACAGGTCACTCTATTTTCCCGTCAGGAAGAAGAATTAACCACAGGCTCAGCCTGCCGCCGGGAACCAGAATAGGGCCTGAGGCAATCCCGCGCTTCTGCGGCCAGCTCCCAAAAAAGCCAGTTGAAAAATGGAGCACATGGGCACTGCAATTCACAAACCTGCAGAGTTATAAATGATAACTCTCGTCCACAAATATATTGAGGGAAGGCAACGAAGAGGATTTGAAAGCAAGGCAGAATTGCAGGAAACAGGTTTCAGGAGGTAGATTCGAATCGGCTTTAAAGCACATGAAAAGCGGCAAAACGTCGACAATGATGCCCTTGGCCAAAAAGGGCGTATGCGTTTTTTCCTGAATATATTCAGGAAAAAACGCATACGCCCTCTTTGGCCAAACAAGCAACCTGGAAAGGCAAATCAGCGCTACAAAGAAGTCTCGCTTCCCATCGGTCAAAAGGGTCATGCTGCAAAAAGTGTCAAAACCAGAAATGCAGAACAGGCCATGGAGAAATGGCAGCCTTGCTACGCTGATGGGTGCGATGTAAATTGTCAGCAGCCACTCTGGAGAAGTGTACGGTGTGTCCTGAAACATCGAAAAAACACAGCTTAGGGAGCATAGGGCACGTCCACTCATGGGCATATAAATTGGGAAAACTAAAAATCAGCAAGACAGAGGCACCCCAAAGTTTAGGGCTGCTCTGTTGACAAGGACCTCCACTTCATGACACCTTAAATATCCCAGGAAAGAGAAAAATGGATAAAGAAGTTGTGGTCCTTATGTACAATGGAATATCACTCAGACATGAAATCAATGTCATAAGGCAAGTAGAAGCAAGATGAGTGGACATAGGTACGACGATTCTAAGTGAAATAAGTCACACAGAAAAAGACACTTATCATAAGCTATCACTTATAGAGGGAATGTAAAAACCGCTACACTTGAACTGAATTACAAAACAGAACAGACTCACACGTTCAGAAAACACACTATGGCTGCTTAACAGGAAAGGCCAGGTGGGGTGATGCATAAAACAAGGGTTTTAAATTCGCTCAGATACCGTTCCATACACCCAATATGTAATAGACAAGACCTACTCCTTGCTCAGTGAACTGGACTCAACACCCCCTATTCACCGCACAAGAATATATGTGACTAGTAAGAATCTTAAAACCTATGTATTGATATCTCTCTGGAAGTGAGTCAAGTGAGTGTAAATCCGCATAAACACAGCCGTGAAAAGCAGCTAAACCCCATTATAAAAATAAATTACTTTTAAAAACCCGTAAAACAAAGACAGTGAAAGAGAGAGAAATTCTTACAAAATTCGTTCAGAGGCTGTGATGCAACCTGGATTGACCATATCGAGACCCACAGCTGGATGAGACATAAGGGTGGACACTCTTGGGGATGAGAGGTTTGGTGAGGTTGGGTGAGCAAACGCAGACCCTTTAAAGTAATACTGTGTGGTACCCATCCCAAGGTCCCAAATGTCCAGGTTCAAGGGAATCTTCCTACATCGAAAACATGCATGAGAATCCTAGAAGATGGTACACCGTCTGAACGGGAAAGGTTTCTGAAACGCACCTCATTTCTCATCTCCTTGTGCTCGGGTTCCCCATTCCAGCTTCTTAACTAGTAATCTCCCTACTTGGAGAAACAGCAACTTTAACCTCCTGTTCCATACAGGTTGCACTTTGTCCTGAGGATGAACGGGAAGAGGGGCAACCAATGAGAGACTAGATCTAGGTGTTGGGACAGGCACAGGTCACTCTATTTTCACATCAGGAAGAAGAATTAACCACAGGCTCAGCCTGCCGCCAGGAACCAGAATAGGGCCTGAGGCAATCCCGCGCTTCTGCGGCCACCTCCCAAAAAAGCCAGTTGAAAAATGGAGCACATGGGTACTGCAATTCACACACCTGCAGAGTTATAAATGATAACTCTCGTCCACAAATATATTGAGGGAAGGCAACGAAGAGCATTTGAAAGCTAGGCAGAATTGCAGGAAACTGGTTTCAGGAGGTAGATTCGAATCGGCTTTAAAGCACATGAAAAGCGGCAAAACGTTGACAATGATGCCCTTGGCCAAAAAGGGCGTATGCGTTTTTTCCTGAATATATTCAGGAAAAAACGCATACGCCCTTTTAGGCCAACCAAGCAACATGGAAAGGCAAATCAGCACTACAAAGGAGTCTCGCTTCGAATCGGTCAAAAGGGCCAAGCTGAAAAATGTGTCAAAACCACAAAAGCAGGACAGGCCATGGAGAAATGGGAGCCTTGCTACACTGATGGGCGGGATGTAAATTGCCAGCAGCCACTCTGGAGAAGTGTACGGTGTGTCCTGAAACATCGAAAAAACACAGCTTAGGGAGCATAGGGCACTTCCACTCATGGGCGTATAAATTGGGAAAACTAAAAATCAGCAAGACACAGGCACCCCAACGTTTAGGGCTGCTCTGTTGACAAGAACCTCCACTTCATGACACCTTAAATATCCCAGGAAAGAGAAAAATGGATAAAGAAGTTGCGGTCCTTATGTACAATGGAATATCACTCAGCCATGAAATCAATGTCATAAGGCTAGTAGCAGCATGATGAGTGGATTTAGGTACGACGACTCTAAGTGAAATAAGTCACACAGAAAAAGACACTTATCATAAGCTATCACGTATAGAGGGAATGTAAAAACTGCTACACTTGAACTGAATTACAAAAGAGAAGAGTCAAACGTTTAGAAAACACACTATGGCTGCTTAACGGGAAAGGTGAGGTGGTGTGATGCATAAAACAAGGGTTTCAAATTAGCTCAGATACCGTTCCATACACCCAATATGTAATAGACAAGACCTACTCCTTGCTCAGTGAACTGGACTCAACACCCCCTATGCACCGCACAAGAATATATGTGACTAGTAAGAATCTTAATACCTATGTATTGATATCTCTCTGGAAGTGTGTCAAGTGTGTGTAAAGCCGCATAAACACAGCCGTGAAAAGCAGCTAAACCCCATTATAAAAATAAATTAGTTTTAAAAACCCATGAAACAAAGACAGTGAAAGAGACAGAAATTCTTACAAAATTCATTCAGGGGCTGTGACGCAACCTGGATTGACCATATCTAGACCCACAGCTGGATGAGACATAAGGGTGGACATTCTTGGGGCTGAGAGGTTTGGTGAGGTTGGGTGAGCCAACACAGACCCTTTAAGGTAATACTGCGTGGTACCCATCCCATGGGTCCCAAATCTCCAGGTTCAAGGGCATCTTCCTACATCGAAAACTTGCATGAGGAACCCAGAAGATGGTACACCGTGTGATTTTGAAAGGTTTCTAAAACGCACCTCATTTCTCATCTCCTTGTGCTCAGGTTCGCCATTCCAGGTACTTCACTAGCAATCTCCCTACTTGGAGAATCAGCACCTTTAACCTCCTGTTCCGTACAGGTTTCAATTTGTCTTGAGGATGAACGGGAAGAGGGACAGCCAATGAGAGACTAGATCTAGGTGTTGGAACAGGCACAGGTCACTCTATTTTCTCATCAGGAAGAAGAAATAACCACAGGCTCAGCCTGCCACCCGGAACCAGAATAGGGCCTGAGGCAATCCCGCGCTTCTGCGGCCAGCTCCCAAAAAAGCCAGTTGAAAAACGGAGCACATGGGCACTGCAATTCACAACCCTGCAGAGTTATAAATGATAACTCTCGTCCACAAATATATTGAGGGAAGGCAACGAAGAGGATTTGAAAGCAAGGCAGAATTGCAGGAAACAGGTTTCAGGAGGTAGATTCAAATCGCCTTTAAAGCACATGAAAAGCGGCAAAACGTCGACAATGATGCCCTTGGCCAAAAAGGGCGTATGCGTTTTTTCCTGAATATATTCAGGAAAAAACGCATACGCCCTTTTTGGCCAACCAAGCAACATGGAAAGGCAAATCAGCACTACAAAGGAGTCTCGCTTCGAATCGGTCAAAAGGGCCATGCTGAATAAAGTGTCAAAATCACAAAAGCAGGACAGGCCATGGAGAAATGGGAGCCTTGCTACACTGATGGGCGGGATGTAAATTGCCAGCAGCCACTCTGGAGAAGTGTACGGTGTGGCCTTAAACATCAAAAAAACACAGCTTAAGGAGCATAGGGCACTTCCACTCATGGGCGTATAAATTGGGAAAACTAAAAATCAGCAAGACACAGGCACCCCAAAGTTTAGGGCTGCTCTGTTGACAAGAACCTCCACTTCATGACACCTTAAATATCCCAGGAAAGAGAAAAATGGATAAAGAATTTGTGGTCCTTATGTACAATGGAATATCACTCAGCCATGAAATCAATGTCATAAGGCTAGTAGCAGCATGATGAGTGGATTTAGGTACGACGACTCTAAGTGAAATAAGTCACATAAAAAAAGACACTTACCATAATCTATCACGTATAGAGGGAATGTAAAAACTGCTACACTTGAACTGAATTACAAAAGAGAACATAGTCACACGTTTAGAAAACACACTATGGCAGCTTAACGGGAAAGGTGAGGTGGTGTGATGCATAAAACAAGGGTTTCAAATTAGCTCAGATACCGTTCCATACACCCAATATGTAATAGACAAGACCTACTCCTTGCTCAGTGAACTGGACTCAACACCCCCTATTCACCGCACAAGAATATATGTGACTAGTAAGAATCTTAAAACCTATGTATTGATATCTCTCTGGAAGTGTGTCAAGTGTGTGTAAAGCCGCATAAACACAGCCGTGAAAAGCAGCTAAACCCCATTATAAAAATAAATTAGTTTTAAAAACCCATGAAACAAAGACAGTGAAAGAGACAGAAATTCTTACAAAATTCATTCAGGGGCTGTGACGCAACCAGGATTGACCATATCTAGACCCACAGCTGGATGAGACATAAGGGTGGACATTCTTGGGGCTGAGAGGTTTGGTGAGGTTGGGTGAGCCAACGCAGACCCTTTAAGGCAATACTGCGTGGTACCCATCCCATGGGTCCCAAATCTCCAGGTTCAAGGGCATCTTCCTACATCGAAAACTTGCATGAGGAACCCAGAAGATGGTACACCGTGTGATTTTGAAAGGTTTCTAAAACGCACCTCATTTCTCATCTCCTTGTGCTCGGGTTCGCCATTCCAGCTACTTCACTAGCAATCTCCCTACTTGGAGAATCAGCACCTTTAACCTCCTGTTCCGTACAGGTTGCAATTTGTCCTGAGGATGAACGGGAAGAGGGGCAGCCAATGAGAGACTATATCTAGGTGTTGGGACAGGCACAGGTCACTCTATTTTCTCATCAGGAAGAAGAAATAACCACAGGCTCAGCCTGCCACCCGGAACCAGAATAGGGCCTGAGGCAATCCCGCGCTTCTGCGGCCACCTCCCAAAAAAGCCAGTTGAAAAACGGAGCACATGGGCACTGCAATTCACAACCCTGCAGAGTTATAAATGATAACTCTCGTCCACAAATATATTGAGGGAAGGCAACGAAGAGGATTTGAAAGCAAGGCAGAATTGCAGGAAACAGGATTCAGGAGGTAGATTCGAATCGCCTTTAAAGCACATGAAAAGCGGCAAAACGTGGACAATGATGCCCTTGGCCAAAAAGGGCGTATGCGTTTTTTCCTGAATATATTTAGGAAAAAACGCATACGCCCTTTTTGGCCAACCAAGCAACATGGAAAAGCAAATCAGCACTACAAAGGAGTCTCGCTTCGAATCGGTCAAAAGGCCCATGCTGAAAAAAGTGTCAAAACCACAAAAGCAGGACAGGCCATGGAGAAATGGGAGCCTTGCTACACTGATGGGCGGGATGTAAATTGCCAGCAGCCACTCTGGAGAAGTGTACGGTGTGGCCTTAAACATCGAAAAAACACAGCTTAGGGAGCATAGGGCACTTCCACTCATGGGCGTACAAATTGGGAAAACTAAAAATCAGCAAGACACAGGCACCCCAAAGTTTAGGGCTGCTCTGTTGACAAGAACCTCCACTTCATGACACCTTAAATATCCCAGGAAAGTGAAAAATGGATAAAGAAGTTGTGGTCCTTATGTACAATGGAATATCACTCAGCCATGAAATCAATGTCATAAGGCTAGTAGCAGCATGATGAGTGGATTTAGGTACGACGACTCTAAGTGAAATAAGTCACACAGAAAAAGACACTTATCATAAGCTATCATGTATAGAGGGAATGTAAAAACTGCTACACTTGAACTGAATTACAAAAGAGAACAGAGTCACACGTGTAGAAAACACACTATGGCTGCTTAACGGGAAAGATGAGGTGGTGTGATGCATAAAACAAGGATTTCAAATTAGCTCAGATACCGTTCCATACACCCAATATGTAATAGACAAGACCTACTCCTTGCTCAGTGAACTGGACTCAACACCCCCTATTCACCGCACAAGAATATATCTGACTAGTGAGAATCTTAAAACCTATGTATTGATATCTCTCCGGAAGTGAGTCAAGTGTGTGTAAAGCCGCAAAAACACAGCTGTGAAAAGCAGCTAAACCCCATTATAAAAATAAATTAGTTTTAAAAACCCATGAAACAAAGACAGTGAAAGAGAGAGAAATTCTTACAAAATTCATTCAGGGGTGTGACGCAACCTGGATTGACCATATCTAGAGCCACAGCTGGATGAGACATAGGGTGGACACTCTTGGGGCTGAGAGGTTTGGTGAGGTTGGGTGAGCCAACACAGACCCTTTAAGGTAATACTGCGTGGTACCCATCCCATGGGTCCCAAATCTCCAGGTTCAAGGGCATCTTCCTACATCGAAAACTTGCATGAGGAACCCAGAAGATGGTACACCGTGTGATTTTGAAAGGTTTCTAAAACGCACCTCATTTCTCATCTCCTTGTGCTCGGGTTCGCCATTCCAGCTATTTTAGTAGCAATCACCCTACTTGGAGAATCAGCACCTTTAACCTCCTGTTCCGTACAGGTTGCAATTTGTCCTGAGGATGAACGGGAAGAGGGGCAACCAATGAGAGACTAGATCTAGGTGTTGGGACAGGCACAGGTCACTCTATTTTCCCATCAGGAAAAAGAAATAACCACAGGCTCAGCCTGCCTCCCAGAACCAGCATAGGGCCTGAGGCATACCCGCGCTTTTGCGGCCAGCTCCCAAAAAAGCGAGTTGAAAAATGGAGCTCAGGGGCACTGCAATTCACAAACCTGCAGAGTTATAAATGATAAGTCTTGTCCAAAAATATATTGAGGGAAGGCAACGAAGAGGATTTGAAAGCAAGGCAGAATTGCAGGAAACAGATTTCAGGAGGTAGATTCGAATCGCCTTTAAAGCACATGAAAATCGGCCAAACGTGGACAATGATGCCCTTGGGCAAAAAGGGCGTATGCGTTTTTTCCTGAATATATTCAGGAAAAAACGCATACGCCCTTTTTGGCCAACCAAGCAACCTGGAAAGGCAAATCATCGCTACAAAGAAGTCTCGCTTCCCATCCATCAAAAGGGCCATGCTAATTAAAGTGTCAAAACCACAAATGCAGGACAGGCCATGGAGAAATTGGAGCCTTGCTACGCTGATGGGCGGGATATAAATTGCGAACAGCCACTCTGGAGAAGTGTACGGTGTGCCCTGAAATATCGAAAAAACACAGTTTAGGGAGCATATGGCACTTCCACTCATGGGCGTATAAACTGGGAAAACTAAAAATCAGCAAGACACAGGCACCCCAAAGTTTCGGGCTGCTCTGTTGACAAGAACCTCCACTTCATGACACCTTAAATATCCCAGGAAAGCGAAAAATGGATAAAGAAGTTGTGGTCCTTATGTACAATGGAATATCACTCAGACATGAAATCAATGTCATAAGGCTAGTAGCAGCATGATGGGTGGATTTAGGTATGACGACTCTAAGGGAAATAAGTCACACAGAAAAAGAGACTTATCGTAAGCTATCACTTATAGAGGGAATGTAAAAACCGCTACACTTGAACTGAATTACAAAACAGAACATAGTCACACGTTTAGAAAACACACTATGGCTGCTTAACGGGAAAGGTGAGGTGGGGTGATGCATAAAACAAGGGTTTCAAATTCGCTCAGACACCGTTCCATACACCCAATATGTAATAGACAAGACCTACTCCTTGCTCAGTGAACTGGACTCAACACCACCTATTCACCGCACAAGAATATATGTGACTAGTAATAATCGTAAAACCTATGTATTGATATCTCTCTGACAGTGTGTCAATTGGGTGTAAAGCCGCATAAACACAGCCGTGAAAAGCAGCTAAACCCCATTATAAAAATAAATTAGTTTTAAAAACCCATGAAACAAAGACAGTGAAAGAGAGAGAAATTCTTACAAAATTCATTCAGTGGCTGTGACGCAACCTGGATTGACCATATCTAGAGCCACAGCTGGATGAGACATAAGGGTGGACACTCTTGGGGCTGAGAGGTTTGGTGAGGTTGGGTGAGCAAACGCAGACCCTTTAAAGTAATACTGTGTGGTACCCATCCCATGGGTCCCAAATCTCCAGTTTCAAGGGCGTCTTCCTGCATCGAAAACATGCATGAGAAACCCAGAAGATGGTACACCGTGTGATCGGGAAAGGTTTCTAAAACGCACCTCGTTTCTCATCTCCTTGTGCTCGGGTTCGCCATTCCAGATACTTTACTAGCAATCACCCTACTTGGAGAATCAGCACCTTTAACCTCCTGTTCCGTACAGGTTGCAATTTGTCCTGAGGATGAACGGGAAGAGGGGCAACCAATGAGAGACTAGATCTAGGTGTTGGGACAGGCACAGGTCACTCTATTTTCCCATCAGGAAAAAGAAATAACCACAGGCTCAGCCTGCCACCCAGAACCAGCATAGGGCCTGAGGCATACCCGCGCTTTTGCGGCCAGCTCCCAAAAAAGCGAGTTGAAAAATGGAGCTCAGGGGCACTGCAATTCACAAACCTGCAGAGTTATAAATGATAAGTCTCGTCCAAAAATATATTGAGGGAAGGCAACGAAGAGGATTTGAAAGCAAGGCAGAATTGCAGGAAACAGATTTCAGGAGGTAGATTCGAATCGCCTTTAAAGCACATGAAAATCGGCCAAACGTGGACAATGATGCCCTTGGGCAAAAAGGGCGTATGCGTTTTTTCCTGAATATATTCAGGAAAAAACGCATACGCCCTTTTTGGCCAACCAAGCAACCTGGAAAGGCAAATCAGCGCTACAAAGAAGTCTCGCTTCCCATCCATCAAAAGGGCCATGCTAATTAAAGTGTCAAAACCACAAATGCAGGACAGGCCATGGAGAAATTGGAGCCTTGCTACGCTGATGGGCGGGATATAAATTGCGAACAGCCACTCTGGAGAAGTGTACGGTGTGCCCTGAAACATCGAAAAAACACAGTTTAGGGAGCATATGGCACTTCCACTCATGGGCGTATAAACTGGGAAAACTAAAAATCAGCAAGACACAGGCACCCCAAAGTTTCGGGCTGCTCTGTTGACAAGAACCTCCACTTCATGACACCTTAAATATCCCCGGAAAGAGAAAAATGGATAAAGAAGTTGTGGTCCTTATGTACAATGGAATATCACTCAGATATGAAATCAATGTCATAAGGCAAGTAGAAGCAAGATGAGTGAACTTAGGTACGACGATTCTAAGTGAAATAAGTCACACAGAAAAAGACACTTATCATAAGCTATCACTTATAGAGGGAATGTAAAAACCGCTACAGTTGAACTGAATTACAAAACAGAACAGACTCACACGTTTAGAAAACACACTATGGCTGCTTAACGGGAAAGGTGAGGTGGGGTGATGCATAAAACAAGGGTTTCAAATTCGCTCAGATACCGTTCCATACACCCAATATGTAATAGACAAGACCTACTCCTTGCTCAGTGAACTGGACTCAACACCCCCTATTCACCGCACAAGAATATATGTGACTAGTAAGAATCTTAAAACCTATGTATTGATATCTCTCTGGAAGTGAGTCAAGTGAGTGTAAATCCGCATAAACACAGCCGTGAAAAGCAGCTAAACCCCATTATAAAAATAAATTACTTTTAAAAACCCGTAAAACAAAGACAGTGAAAGAGAGAGAAATTCTTACAAAATTCGTTCAGAGGCTGTGATGCAACCTGGATTGACCATATCTAGACCCACAGCTGGATGAGACATAAGGGTGGACACTCTTGGGGATGAGAGGTTTGGTGAGGTTGGGTGAGCAAACGCAGACCCTTTAAAGTAATACTGTGTGGTACCCATCCCATGGGTCCCAAATGTCCAGGTTCAAGGGAATCTTCCTACATCGAAAACATGCATGAGAAACCTAGAAGATGGTACACCGTCTGAACGGGAAAGGTTTCTGAAACGCACCTCATTTCTCATCTCCTTGTGCTCGGGTTCGCCATTCCAGCTTCTTAACTAGTAATCTCCCTAGTTGGAGAAACAGCACCTTTAACCTCCTGTTCCATACAGGTTGCACTTTGTCCTGAGGATGAACGGGAAGAGGGGCAACCAATGAGAGACTAGATCTAGGTGTTGGGACAGGCACAGGTCACTCTATTTTCACATCAGGAAGAAGAATTAACCACAGGCTCAGCCTGCCGCCAGGAACCAGAATAGGGCCTGAGGCAATCCCGCGCTTCTGCGGCCACGTCCCAAAAAAGCCAGTTGAAAAATGGAGCACATGGGTACTGCAATTCACAAACCTGCAGAGTTATAAATGATAACTCTCGTCCACAAATATATTGAGGGAAGGCAACGAAGAGCATTTGAAAGCTAGGCAGAATTGCAGGAAACTGGTTTCAGGAGGTAGATTCGAATCGGCTTTAAAGCACATGAAAAGCGGCAAAACGTTGACAATGATGCCCTTGGCCAAAAAGGGCGTATGCGTTTTTTCCTGAATATATTCAGGAAAAAACGCATACGCCCTTTTAGGCCAACCAAGCAACATGGAAAGGCAAATCAGCACTACAAAGGAGTCTCGCTTCGAATCGGTCAAAAGGGCCAAGCTGAAAAATGTGTCAAAACCACAAAAGCAGGACAGGCCATGGAGAAATGGGAGCCTTGCTACACTGATGGGCGG
The DNA here is from genome assembly GCF_028021215.1 of Eschrichtius robustus. Taxonomy (NCBI): domain Eukaryota; kingdom Metazoa; phylum Chordata; class Mammalia; order Artiodactyla; family Eschrichtiidae; genus Eschrichtius; species Eschrichtius robustus. The sequence continues at coordinate 890,487 of NW_027175219.1, read as the reverse complement.
GATGTAAATTGCCAGCAGCCACTCTGGAGAAGTGTACGGTGTGGCCTTAAACATCGAAAAAACACAGCTTAGGGAGCATAGGGCACTTCCACTCATGGGCGTATAAATTGGGAAAACTAAAAATCAGCAAGACACAGGCACCCCAACGTTTAGGGCTGCTCTGTTGACAAGAACCTCCACTTCATGACACCTTAAATATCCCAGGAAAGTGAAAAATGGATAAAGAAGTTGTGGTCCTTATGTACAATGGAATATCACTCAGCCATGAAATCAATGTCATAAGGCTAGTAGCAGCATGATGAGTGGATTTAGGTACGACGACTCTAAGTGAAATAAGTCACACAGAAAAAGACACTTATCATAAGCTATCACGTATAGAGGGAATGTAAAAACTGCTACACTTGAACTGAATTACAAAAGAGAACAGAGTCACACGTGTAGAAAACACACTATGGCTGCTTAACGGGAAAGATGAGGTGGTGTGATGCATAAAACAAGGATTTCAAATTAGCTCAGATACCGTTCCATACACCCAATATGTAATAGACAAGACCTACTCCTTGCTCAGTGAACTGGACTCAACACCCCCTATTCACCGCACAAGAATATATCTGACTAGTGAGAATCTTAAAACCTATGTATTGATATCTCTCCGGAAGTGAGTCAAGTGTGTGTAAAGCCGCAAAAACACAGCTGTGAAAAGCAGCTAAACCCCATTATAAAAATAAATTAGTTTTAAAAACCCATGAAACAAAGACAGTGAAAGAGAGAGAAATTCTTACAAAATTCATTCAGGGGTGTGACGCAACCTGGATTGACCATATCTAGAGCCACAGCTGGATGAGACATAGGGTGGACACTCTTGGGGCTGAGAGGTTTGGTGAGGTTGGGTGAGCCAACACAGACCCTTTAAGGTAATACTGCGTGGTACCCATCCCATGGGTCCCAAATCTCCAGGTTCAAGGGCATCTTCCTACATCGAAAACTTGCATGAGGAACCCAGAAGATGGTACACCGTGTGATTTTGAAAGGTTTCTAAAACGCACCTCATTTCTCATCTCCTTGTGCTCGGGTTCGCCATTCCAGCTATTTTAGTAGCAATCACCCTACTTGGAGAATCAGCACCTTTAACCTCCTGTTCCGTACAGGTTGCAATTTGTCCTGAGGATGAACGGGAAGAGGGGCAACCAATGAGAGACTAGATCTAGGTGTTGGGACAGGCACAGGTCACTCTATTTTCCCATCAGGAAAAAGAAATAACCACAGGCTCAGCCTGCCACCCAGAACCAGCATAGGGCCTGAGGCATACCCGCGCTTTTGCGGCCAGCTCCCAAAAAAGCGAGTTGAAAAATGGAGCTCAGGGGCACTGCAATTCACAAACCTGCAGAGTTATAAATGATAAGTCTCGTCCAAAAATATATTGAGGGAAGGCAACGAAGAGGATTTGAAAGCAAGGCAGAATTGCAGGAAACAGATTTCAGGAGGTAGATTCGAATCGCCTTTAAAGCACATGAAAATCGGCCAAACGTGGACAATGATGCCCTTGGGCAAAAAGGGCGTATGCGTTTTTTCCTGAATATATTCAGGAAAAAACGCATACGCCCTTTTTGGCCAACCAAGCAACCTGGAAAGGCAAATCAGCGCTACAAAGAAGTCTCGCTTCCCATCCATCAAAAGGGCCATGCTAATTAAAGTGTCAAAACCACAAATGCAGGACAGGCCATGGAGAAATTGGAGCCTTGCTACGCTGATGGGCGGGATATAAATTGCGAACAGCCACTCTGGAGAAGTGTACGGTGTGCCCTGAAACATCGAAAAAACACAGTTTAGGGAGCATATGGCACTTCCAATCATGGGCGTATAAACTGGGAAAACTAAAAATCAGCAAGACACAGGCACCCCAAAGTTTCGGGCTGCTCTGTTGACAAGAACCTCCACTTCATGACACCTTAAATATCCCAGGAAAGAGAAAAATGGATAAAGAAGTTGTGGTCCTTATGTACAATGGAATATCACTCAGACATGAAATCAATGTCATAAGGCTAGTAGCAGCATGATGGGTGGATTTAGGTATGACGACTCTAAGGGAAATAAGTCACACAGAAAAAGAGACTTATCGTAAGCTATCACTTATAGAGGGAATGTAAAAACCGCTACACTTGAAGTGAATTACAAAACAGAACATAGTCACACGTTTAGAAAACACACTATGGCTGCTTAACGGGAAAGGTGAGGTGGGGTGATGCATAAAACCAGGGTTTCAAATTCGCTCAGACACCGTTCCATACACCCAATATGTAATAGACAAGACCTACTCCTTGCTCAGTGAACTGGACTCAACACCCCCTATTCACCGCACAAGAATATATGTGACTAGTAATAATCGTAAAACCTATGTATTGATATCTCTCTGGAAGTGTGTCAATTGGGTGTAAAGCCGCATAAACACAGCCGTGAAAAGCAGCTAAACCCCATTATAAAAATAAATTAGTTTTAAAAACCCATGAAACAAAGACAGTGAAAGAGAGAGAAATTCTTACAAAATTCATTCAGTGGCTGTGACGCAACCTGGATTGACCATATCTAGAGCCACAGCTGGATGAGACATAAGGGTGGACACTCTTGGGGCTGAGAGGTTTGGTGAGGTTGGGTGAGCAAACGCAGACCCTTTAAAGTAATACTGTGTGGTACCCATCCCATGGGTCCCAAATCTCCAGTTTCAAGGGCGTCTTCCTGCATCGAACACATGCATGAGAAACCCAGAAGATGGTACACCGTGTGATCGGGAAAGGTTTCTAAAACGCACCTCGTTTCTCATCTCCTTGTGCTCGGGTTCGCCATTCCAGATACTTTACTAGCAATCTCCCTTCTTGGAGAATCAGCACCTTTAACCTCCTGTTCTGTACAGGTTGCAATGTGTCCTGAGGATGAACGGGAAGAGGGGCAACCAATGAGAGACTAGATCTAGGTGTTGGGACAGGCACAGGTCACTCTATTTTCCCATCAGGAAGAAGAATTAAGCACAGGCTCAGCCTGCCGCCCGGAATCAGAATAGTGCCTGAGGCAATCCCGCGATTTGAGGCCAGCTCCCAAAATAGCGAGTTGAAAAATGGAGCTGAGGGGCACTGCAATTCACAAACCTGCAGAATTATAAATGATAAGTCTCGTCCACAAATATATTGAGGGAAGGCAACGAAGAGGATTTGAAAGCAAGGCAGAACTGCAGGAAACAGATTTCAGGAGGTAGATTCAATTCGCCTTTAAAGCACATGAAAAGCGGCAAAACGTCGACAATGATGCCCTTGGCCAAAAAGGGCGTATGCGTTTTTTCCTGAATATATTCAGGAAAAAACGCATACGCCCTTTTTGGCCAACCAAGCAACCTGGAAAGGCAAATCAGCGCTACAAAGAAGTCTCGCTTCCCATCGGTCTAAAGGGCCATGCTGATAAAAGTGTCAAAACCACAAATGCAGGACAGGCCATGGAGAAATTGGAGCCTTGCTACGCTGATGGGCGGGATGTAAATTGCCAGCAGCCACTCTGGAGAAGTGTACGGTGTGTCCTGAAACATCGAAAAAACACAGCTTAGGGAGCATAGGGAACGTCCACTCATGGGCGTATAAATTGGGAAAAATAAAAATCAGCAAGACACAGGCACCCCAAAGTTTAGGGCTGCTCTGTTGACAAGAACCTCCACTTCATGACACCTTAAATATCCCCGGAAAGAGAAAAATGGATAAAGAAGTTGTGGTCCTTATGTACAATGGAATATCACTCAGATATGAAATCAATGTCATAAGGCAAGTAGAAGCAAGATGAGTGAACTTAGGTACGACGATTCTAAGTGAAATAAGTCACACAGAAAAAGACACTTATCATAAGCTATCACTTATAGAGGGAATGTAAAAACCGCTACAGTTGAACTGAATTACAAAACAGAACAGACTCACACGTTTAGAAAACACACTATGGCTGCTTAACGGGAAAGGTGAGGTGGGGTGATGCATAAAACAAGGGTTTCAAATTCGCTCAGATACCGTTCCATACACCCAATATGTAATAGACAAGACCTACTCCTTGCTCAGTGAACTGGACTCAACACCCCCTATTCACCGCACAAGAATATATGTGACTAGTAAGAATCTTAAAACCTATGTATTGATATCTCTCTGGAAGTGAGTCAAGTGAGTGTAAATCCGCATAAACACAGCCGTGAAAAGCAGCTAAACCCCATTATAAAAATAAATTACTTTTAAAAACCCGTAAAACAAAGACAGTGAAAGAGAGAGAAATTCTTACAAAATTCGTTCAGAGGCTGTGATGCAACCTGGATTGACCATATCTAGACCCACAGCTGGATGAGACATAAGGGTGGACACTCTTGGGGATGAGAGGTTTGGTGAGGTTGGGTGAGCAAACGCAGACCCTTTAAAGTAATACTGTGTGGTACCCATCCCATGGGTCCCAAATGTCCAGGTTCAAGGGAATCTTCCTACATCGAAAACATGCATGAGAAACCTAGAAGATGGTACACCGTCTGAACGGGAAAGGTTTCTGAAACGCACCTCATTTCTCATCTCCTTGTGCTCGGGTTCGCCATTCCAGCTTCTTAACTAGTAATCTCCCTAGTTGGAGAAACAGCACCTTTAACCTCCTGTTCCATACAGGTTGCACTTTGTCCTGAGGATGAACGGGAAGAGGGGCAACCAATGAGAGACTAGATCTAGGTGTTGGGACAGGCACAGGTCACTCTATTTTCACATCAGGAAGAAGAATTAACCACAGGCTCAGCCTGCCGCCAGGAACCAGAATAGGGCCTGAGGCAATCCCGCGCTTCTGCGGCCACGTCCCAAAAAAGCCAGTTGAAAAATGGAGCACATGGGTACTGCAATTCACAAACCTGCAGAGTTATAAATGATAACTCTCGTCCACAAATATATTGAGGGAAGGCAACGAAGAGCATTTGAAAGCTAGGCAGAATTGCAGGAAACTGGTTTCAGGAGGTAGATTCGAATCGGCTTTAAAGCACATGAAAAGCGGCAAAACGTTGACAATGATGCCCTTGGCCAAAAAGGGCGTATGCGTTTTTTCCTGAATATATTCAGGAAAAAACGCATACGCCCTTTTAGGCCAACCAAGCAACATGGAAAGGCAAATCAGCACTACAAAGGAGTCTCGCTTCGAATCGGTCAAAAGGGCCAAGCTGAAAAATGTGTCAAAACCACAAAAGCAGGACAGGCCATGGAGAAATGGGAGCCTTGCTACACTGATGGGCGGGATGTAAATTGCCAGCAGCCACTCTGGAGAAGTGTACGGTGTGGCCTTAAACATCGAAAAAACACAGCTTAGGGAGCATAGGGCACTTCCACTCATGGGCGTATAAATTGGGAAAACTAAAAATCAGCAAGACACAGGCACCCCAACGTTTAGGGCTGCTCTGTTGACAAGAACCTCCACTTCATGACACCTTAAATATCCCAGGAAAGTGAAAAATGGATAAAGAAGTTGTGGTCCTTATGTACAATGGAATATCACTCAGCCATGAAATCAATGTCATAAGGCTAGTAGCAGCATGATGAGTGGATTTAGGTACGACGACTCTAAGTGAAATAAGTCACACAGAAAAAGACACTTATCATAAGCTATCACGTATAGAGGGAATGTAAAAACTGCTACACTTGAACTGAATTACAAAAGAGAACAGAGTCACACGTGTAGAAAACACACTATGGCTGCTTAACGGGAAAGATGAGGTGGTGTGATGCATAAAACAAGGATTTCAAATTAGCTCAGATACCGTTCCATACACCCAATATGTAATAGACAAGACCTACTCCTTGCTCAGTGAACTGGACTCAACACCCCCTATTCACCGCACAAGAATATATCTGACTAGTGAGAATCTTAAAACCTATGTATTGATATCTCTCCGGAAGTGAGTCAAGTGTGTGTAAAGCCGCAAAAACACAGCTGTGAAAAGCAGCTAAACCCCATTATAAAAATAAATTAGTTTTAAAAACCCATGAAACAAAGACAGTGAAAGAGAGAGAAATTCTTACTAAATTCATTCAGGGGTGTGACGCAACCTGGATTGACCATATCTAGAGCCACAGCTGGATGAGACATAGGGTGGACACTCTTGGGGCTGAGAGGTTTGGTGAGGTTGGGTGAGCCAACACAGACCCTTTAAGGTAATACTGCGTGGTACCCATCCCATGGGTCCCAAATCTCCAGGTTCAAGGGCATCTTCCTACATCGAAAACTTGCATGAGGAACCCAGAAGATGGTACACCGTGTGATTTTGAAAGGTTTCTAAAACGCACCTCATTTCTCATCTCCTTGTGCTCGGATTCGCCATTCCAGCTATTTTAGTAGCAATCACCCTACTTGGAGAATCAGCACCTTTAACCTCCTGTTCCGTACAGGTTGCAATTTGTCCTGAGGATGAACGGGAAGAGGGGCAACCAATGAGAGACTAGATCTAGGTGTTGGGACAGGCACAGGTCACTCTATTTTCCCATCAGGAAAAAGAAATAACCACAGGCTCAGCCTGCCACCCAGAACCAGCATAGGGCCTGAGGCATACCCGCGCTTTTGCGGCCAGCTCCCAAAAAAGCGAGTTGAAAAATGGAGCTCAGGGGCACTGCAATTCACAAACCTGCAGAGTTATAAATGATAAGTCTCGTCCAAAAATATATTGAGGGAAGGCAACGAAGAGGATTTGAAAGCAAGGCAGAATTGCAGGAAACAGATTTCAGGAGGTAGATTCGAATCGCCTTTAAAGCACATGAAAATCGGCCAAACGTGGACAATGATGCCCTTGGGCAAAAAGGGCGTATGCGTTTTTTCCTGAATATATTCAGGAAAAAACGCATACGCCCTTTTTGGCCAACCAAGCAACCTGGAAAGGCAAATCAGCGCTACAAAGAAGTCTCGCTTCCCATCCATCAAAAGGGCCATGCTAATTAAAGTGTCAAAACCACAAATGCAGGACAGGCCATGGAGAAATTGGAGCCTTGCTACGCTGATGGGCGGGATATAAATTGCGAACAGCCACTCTGGAGAAGTGTACGGTGTGCCCTGAAACATCGAAAAAACACAGTTTAGGGAGCATATGGCACTTCCACTCATGGGCGTATAAACTGGGAAAACTAAAAATCAGCAAGACACAGGCACCCCAAAGTTTCGGGCTGCTCTGTTGACAAGAACCTCCACTTCATGACACCTTAAATATCCCAGGAAAGAGAAAAATGGATAAAGAAGTTGTGGTCCTTATGTACAATGGAATATCACTCAGACATGAAATCAATGTCATAAGGCTAGTAGCAGCATGATGGGTGGATTTAGGTATGACGACTCTAAGGGAAATAAGTCACACAGAAAAAGAGACTTATCGTAAGCTATCACTTATAGAGGGAATGTAAAAACCGCTACACTTGAACTGAATTACAAAACAGAACATAGTCACACGTTAAGAAAACACACTATGGCTGCTTAACGGGAAAGGTGAGGTGGGGTGATGCATAAAACAAGGGTTTCAAATTCGCTCAGACACCGTTCAATACACCCAATATGTAATAGACAAGACCTACTCCTTGCTCAGTGAACTGGACTCAACACCCCCTATTCACCGCACAAGAATATATGTGACTAGTAATAATCGTAAAACCTATGTATTGATATCTCTCTGGAAGTGTGTCAATTGGGTGTAAAGCCGCATAAACACAGCCGTGAAAAGCAGCTAAACCCCATTATAAAAATAAATTAGTTTTAAAAACCCATGAAACAAAGACAGTGAAAGAGAGAGAAATTCTTACAAAATTCATTCAGTGGCTGTGACGCAACCTGGATTGACCATATCTAGAGCCACAGCTGGATGAGACATAAGGGTGGACACTCTTGGGGCTGAGAGGTTTGGTGAGGTTGGGTGAGCAAACGCAGACCCTTTAAAGTAATACTGTGTGGTACCCATCCCATGGGTCCCAAATCTCCAGTTTCAAGGGCGTCTTCCTGCATCGAACACATGCATGAGAAACCCAGAAGATGGTACACCGTGTGATCGGGAAAGGTTTCTAAAACGCACCTCGTTTCTCATCTCCTTGTGCTCGGGTTCGCCATTCCAGATACTTTACTAGCAATCTCCCTTCTTGGAGAATCAGCACCTTTAACCTCCTGTTCTGTACAGGTTGCAATGTGTCCTGAGGATGAACGGGAAGAGGGGCAACCAATGAGAGACTAGATCTAGGTGTTGGGACAGGCATAGGTCACTCTATTTTCCCATCAGGAAGAAGAATTAAGCACAGGCTCAGCCTGCCGCCCGGAATCAGAATAGTGCCTGAGGCAATACCGCGATTTGAGGCCAGCTCCCAAAATAGCGAGTTGAAAAATGGAGCTGAGGGGCACTGCAATTCACAAACCTGCAGAATTATAAATGATAACTCTCGTCCACAAATATATTGAGGGAAGGCAACGAAGAGGATTTGAAAGCAAGGCAGAACTGCAGGAAACAGATTTCAGGAGGTAGATTCAATTCGCCTTTAAAGCACATGAAAAGCGGCAAAACGTCGACAATGATGCCCTTGTCCAAAAAGGGCGTATGCGTTTTTTCCTGAATATATTCAGTAAAAAACGCATACGCCCTTTTTGGCCAACCAAGCAACCTGGAAAGGCAAATCAGCGCTACAAAGAAGTCTCGCTTCCCATCGGTCTAAAGGGCCATGCTGATAAAAGTGTCAAAACCACAAATGCAGGACAGGCCATGGAGAAATTGGAGCCTTGCTACGCTGATGGGCGGGATGTAAATTGCCAGCAGCCACTCTGGAGAAGTGTACGGTGTGTCCTGAAACATCGAAAAAACACAGCTTAGGGAGCATAGGGAACGTCCACTCATGGGCGTATAAATTGGGAAAAATAAAAATCAGCAAGACACAGGCACCCCAAAGTTTAGGGCTGCTCTGTTGACAAGAACCTCCACTTCATGACACCTTAAATATCCCCGGAAAGAGAAAAATGGATAAAGAAGTTGTGGTCCTTATGTACAATGGAATATCACTCAGATATGAAATCAATGTCATAAGGCAAGTAGAAGCAAGATGAGTGAACTTAGGTACGACGATTCTAAGTGAAATAAGTCACACAGAAAAAGAGACTTATCGTAAGCTATCACTTATAGAGGGAATGTAAAAACCGCTACACTTGAACTGAATTACAAAACAGAACAGAGTCACACGTTTAGAAAACACACTATGGCTGCTTAACGGGAAAGGTGAGGTGGGGTGATGCATAAAACAAGGGTTTCAAATTCGCTCAGATACTGTTCCATACACCCAATATGTAATAGACAAGACCTACTCCTTGCTCAGTGAACTGGACTCAACAACCCCTATTCACCGCACAAGAATATATGTGACTAGTAAGAATCGTAAAACCTATGTATTGATATCTCTCTGGAAGTGTGTCAAGTGGGTGTAAAGCTGCATAAACACAGCCGTGAAAAGCAGCTAAACCCCATTATAAAAATAAATTACTTTTAAAAACCCGTAAAACAAAGACAGTGAAAGAGAGAGAAATTCATACAAAATTCGTTCAGAGGCTGTGATGCAACCTGGATTGACCATATCTAGACCCACAGCTGGATGAGACATAAGGGTGGACACTCTTGGGGATGAGAGTTTTGGTGAGGTTGGGTGAGCAAACGCAGACCCTTTAAAGTAATACTGTGTGGTACCCATCCCATGGGTCCCAAATGTCCAGGTTCAAGGGAATCTTCCTACATCGAAAACATGCATGATAAACCTAGAAGATGGTACACCGTCTGAACGGGAAAGGTTTCTGAAACGCACCTCATTTCTCATCTCCTTGTGCTCGGGTTCGCCATTCCAGCTTCTTAACTAGTAATCTCCCTACTTGGAGAAACAGCACCTTTAACCTCCTGTTCCATACAGGTTGCACTTTGTCCTGAGGATGAACGGGAAGAGGGGCAACCAATGAGAGACTAGATCTAGGTGTTGGGACAGGCACAGGTCACTCTATTTTCACATCAGGAAGAAGAATTAACCACAGGCTCAGCCTGCCGCCAGGAACCAGAATAGGGCCTGAGGCAATCCCGCGCTTCTGCGGCCACCTCCCAAAAAAGCCAGTTGAAAAATGGAGCACATGGGTACTGCAATTCACAAACCTGCAGAGTTATAAATAATAACTCTCGTCCACAAATATATTGAGGGAAGGCAACGAAGAGCATTTGAAAGCAAGGCAGAATTGCAGGAAACTGGTTTCAGGAGGGAGATTCGAATCGGCTTTAAAGCACATGAAAAGCGGCAAAACGTCGACAATGATGCCCTTGGCCAAAAAGGGCGTATGCGTTTTTTCCTGAATATATTCAGGAAAAAACGCATACGCCCTTTTTGGCCAACCAAGCAACCTGGAAAGGCAAATCAGCGCTACAAAGAAGTCTCGCTTCCCATCGGTCAAAAGGGCCATGCTGAAAAATGTGTCAAAACCACAAAAGCAGGACGGACCATGGAGAAATGGGAGCCTTGCTACGCTGATGGGCGGGACGTTAATTGCCAGCAACCACTCTGGAGAAGTGTACGGTGTGGCCTTAAACATCGAAAAAACACAGCTTATGGAGCATAGGGCACTTCCACTCATGGGCGTATAAATTGGGAAAATTAAAAATCAGCAAGACACAGGCAAACCAAAGTTTAGGGCTGCTCTGTTGACAAGAACCTCCACTTCATGACACCTTAAATATCCCAGGAAAGAGAAAAATGGATAAAGAAGTTGTGGTCCTTATGTACAATGGAATATCACTCAGCCATGAAATCAATGTCATAAGGCTAGAAGCAGCATGATGAGTGGATTTAGGTACGATGACTCTAAGTGAAATAAGTCACACCGAAATAGACACTTATCATAAGCTATCACTTATAGAGGGAATGTAAAAACTGCTACACATGAACTGAATTACAAAAGAGAACAGAGTCACAGGTTTAGAAAACACACTATGGCTGCTTAACGGGAAAGGTGAGGTGGTGTGATGCATAAAACAAGGGTTTCAAATTAGCTCAGATACCGTTCCATACACCCAATATGTAATAGACAAGACCTACTCCTTGCTCAGTGAACTGGACTCAACACCCCCTATTCACCGCACAAGTATATATCTGACTAGTAAGAATCTTAAAACCTATGTATTGATATCTCTCTGGAAGTGTGTCAAGTGGGTGTAAAGCCGCATAAACACAGCCGTGAAAAGCAGCTAAACCCCATTATAAAAATAAATTACTTGTAAAAACCCGTAAAACAAAGACAGTGAAAGAAGAGAAATTCTTACACAATTCGTTCAGGGGTTGTGATGCAACCTGGATTGACCATATCTAGACCAACAGCTGGATGAGACCTAAGGGTGGACACTCTTGGGGCTGACAGGTTTGGTGAGGTTGGGTGAGCAAACGCAGACCCTTTAAAATAATACTGTGTGGTACCCATCCCATGGGTCCCAAATCTCCAGTTTCAAGGGCATCTTCCTGCATCGAAAACATGCATGAGAAACCCAGAAGATGGTACACCGTGTGATCGGGAAAGGTTTCTAAAACGCACCTCATTTCTCATCTCCTTGTGCTCGGGTTCGCCATTCCAGCTACTTTACTAGCAATCTCCCTTCTTGGAGAAAAAGCACCTTTAACCTCCTGATCTGTACAGGGTGCAATTTGTCCTGAGGAAGAACGGGAAGAGGGGCAACCAATGAGAGACTAGATCTAGGTGTTGGGACAGGCACAGGTCACTCTATTTTCCCGTCAGGAAGAAGAATTAACCACAGGCTCAGCCTGCTGCCCGGAACCAGAATAGGGCCTGAGGCAATCCCGCGCTTTTGCGGCCAGCTCCCAAAAAAGCCAGTTGAAAAATGCAGCACATGGGCACTGCAATTCACAAACCCGCAGAGTTATAAATGATAACTCTCGTCCACAAATATATTGAGGGAAGGCAACGAAGAGGATTTGAAAGCAAAGCAGAATTGCAGGAAACAGGTTTCAGGAGGTAGATTCGAATCACCTTTAAAGCACATGAAAGGTGGCATAACGTCGACAATGATGCCCTTGGCTAAAAAGGGCGTATGCGTTTTTTCCTGAATATATTCAGGAAAAAACGCATACGCCCTTTTTGGCCAACCAAGCAACCTGGAAAGGCAAATCAGCGCTACAATGAAGTCTCGCTTCCCATCGGTCAAAAGGGCCATGCTGCAAAAAGTGTCAAAATCAGAAATGCAGGACAGGCCATGGAGAAATGGCAGCCTTGCTACGCTGATGGGAGGGATGTAAATTGCCAACAGCCACTCTGGAGAAGTGTACGGTGTGTCCTGAAACATCGAAAAAACACAGCTTAGGGAGCATAGGGCACGTCCACTCATGGGCGTATAAATTGGGAAAACTAAAAATCAGCAAGACACAGGCACCCCAAAGTTTAGGGCTGCTCTGTTGACAAGAACCTCCACTTCATGACACCTTAAATATCCCAGGAAAGAGAAAAATGGATAAAGAAGTTGTGGTCCTTATGTACAATGGAATATCACTCAGACATGAAATCAATGTCATAAGGCTATTAGAAGCAAGATGAGTGGATTTAGGTACGACGATTCTAAGTGAAATAAGTCATACAGAAAAAGTCACTTATCATAAGCTATCACTTATAGAGGGAATGTAAAAACTGCTACACTTGAACTGAATTACAAAACAGAACAGAGTCACACGTTTAGAAAACACACTATGGCTGCTTAACGGGAAAGGTGAGGTGGGGTGATGCATAAAACAAGGGTTTCAAATTCGCTCAGATACCGTTCCATACACCCAATATGTAATAGACAAGACCTACACCTTGCTCAGTGAACTGGACTCAACACCCCCTATTCACCGCACAAGAATATATCTGACTAGTAAGAATCGTAAAACCTATGTATTGATATCTCTCTGGAAGTGAGTCAAGTGGGTGTAAAGCCGCATAAACACAGCCGTGAAAAGCAGCTAAACCCCATTATAAAAATAAATTACTTTGAAAAACCCGTAAAACAAAGACAGTGAAAGAGAGAGAAATTCTTACAAAATTCGTTCAGGGGCTGTGATGCAACCTGGATTGACCATATCTAGACCCACAGCTGGATGAGACATAAGGTTGGACACTCTTGGGGCTGACAGGTTGGGTGAGGTTGGGTGAGCAAACGCAGACCCTTTAAAGTAATACTGCGTGGTACCCATCCCATGGGTCCCAAATCTCCAGTTTCAAGGGCATCTTCCTACATCGAAAACATGCATGAGAATCTCAGAAGATGGTACACCGTGTGATTTTGAAAGGTTTCTAAAACGCACCCCATTTCTCACCTCTTTGTGCTCGGGTTCGCCTTTCCAGCTACTTTACTAGCAATCTCCCTACTTGCAGAATCAGCACCGTTAAGCTCCTGATCCATACAGGTTGCAATTTGTCCTGAGGATGAACGGGAAGAGGGGCAACCAATGAGAGACTATATCTAGGTGTTGGGACAGGCACAGGTCACTCTATTTTCCCATCAGGAAGAACAATTAACCACAGGCTCAGCCTGCCGCCCAGAAGCACAATAGCGCCTGAGGCAATAATGCGCTTTTGCGGCCAGCTCCCAAAAAAGCGAGTTGAAAAATGGAGCTCAGGGACACTGCAATTCACAAACCCGCAGAGTTATAAATGATAACTCTCATCCACAGATATATTGAGGGAATGGAACGAAGAGGATTTGAAAGCAAGGCAGAATTGCAGGAAACAGATTTCAGGAGGTAGATTCGAATCGCCTTTAAAGCACATGAAAATCGGCCAAACGTGGACAATGATGCCCTTGGGCAAAAAGGGCGTATGCGTTTTTTCCTGAATATATTCAGGAAAAAACGCATACGCCCTTTTTGGCCAACCAAGCAACCTGGAAAGGCAAATCAGCGCTACAAAGAAGTCTCGCTTCCCATCGGTCAAAAGGGCCATGCTGCAAAAAGTGTCAAAACCAGAAATGCAGGACAGGCCATGGAGAAATGGCAGACTTGCTACGCTGATAGGCGGGATGTTAATTGCCAACAACCACTCTGGAGAGGTGTACGGTGTGTCCTGAAACATCGAAAAAACACAGCTTAGGGAGCATAGGGCACGTCCACTCATGGGCGTATAAATTGGGAAAACTAAAAATCAGCAAGACACAGGCACCCCAAAGTTTAGGGCTGCTCTGTTGACAAGAACCTCCAGTTCATGACACCTTAAATATCCCAGGAAAGAGAAAAATGGATAAAGAATTTGTGGTCCTTATGTACAATGGAATATCACTCAGACATGAAATCAATGTCATAAGGATAGGAGAAGCAAGATGAGTGGATTTAGGTACGACGATTCCAAGTGAAATAAGTCACACAGAAAAAGACACTTATCATAAGGTATCACTTATAGAGGGAATGTAAAAACCGCTACACTTGAACTGAATTACAAAACAGAACAGAGTCACACGTTTAGAAAACACACTATGGCTGCTTAACGGGAAAGGTGAGGTGGGGTGATGCATAAAACAAGGGTTTCAAATTCGCTCAGATACCGTTCCATACACCCAATATGTAATAGACAAGACCTACTCCTTGCTCAGTGAACTGGACACAACACCCCCTATTCACCGCACAAGAATATACGTGACTAGTAAGAATCTTAAAACCTATGTATTGATACGTGTCTGGAAGTGAGTCAAGTGGGTGTAAAGCCGCTTAAACACAGCCGTGAAAAGCAGCTAAACCCCATTATAAAAATAAATTACTTTTAAAAACCCGTAAAACAAAGACAGTGAAAGAGAGAGAAATTCTTACAAAATTCGTTCAGGGGCTGTGATGCAACCTGGATTGACCATATCTAGACCCACAGCTGGATGAGACATAAGGGTGGACACTGTTGGGGCTGAGAGGTTTGGTGAGGTTGGGTGAGCAAACGCAGACCCTTTAAAGTAATACTGCGTGGTACCCATCCCATGGGTCACAAATCTCCAGGTTCAAGGGCATCTTCCTACATCGAAAACATGCATGAGAAACCCAGAAGATGGTACACCGTGTGATTTTGAAAGGTTTCCAAAATGAACCACATTTCTCATCTCCTTGTGCTGGGGTTCGCCTTTCCAGCTACTTTACTAGCAATCTCCCTATTTGGAGAATCAGCACCTTTAAGCTCCTGTTCCCTACAGGTTGCAATTTGTCCTGAGGATGAACGGGAAGACGGGCAACCAATGAGAGACTAGATCTAGGTGTTGGGACAGGCACAGGTCACTCTATTTTCCCATCAGGAAGAAGAATTAAACACAGGTTCAGCCTGCCGCCGGGAACCAGAATAGGGCCTGAGGCAATCCCGTGCTTTTGCGGCCAGCTCCCAAAAAAGACAGTTGAAAAATGGAGCTCAGGGGCACTGCAATTCACAAACCTGCTGAGTTATAAATGATAACTCTCGTCCACAAATATATTGAGGGAAGGCAACGAAGAGGATTTGAAAGCAAGGCAGAATTGCAGGAAACAGGTTTCAGGAGGTAGATTCGAATCGCCTTTAAAGCACATGAAAGGTGGCAAAACGTCGACAATGATGACCTTGGCCAAAAAGGGCGTATGAGTTGTTTCCTGAATATATTCAGGAAAAAACGCATACGCCCTTTTTGGCCAACCAAGCAACCTGGAAAGGCAAATCAGCGCTACCAAGAATTCTCGCTTCCCATCGGTCAAAAGGGCCATGCTGCAAAAATTTTCAAAACCAGAAATGCAGGACAGGCCATGGAGAAATGGCAGCCTTGCTACGCTGATGGGAGGGATGTAAATTGCCAACAGCCACTCTGGAGAAGTGTACGGTGTGTCCTGAAACATCAAAAAAACACAGCTTAGGGAGCATAGGGCACGTCCACTCATGGGCGTATAAATTGGGAAAACTAAAAATCAGCAAGACACAGGCACCCCAAAGTTTAGGGCAGCTCTGTTGACAAGAACCTCCACTTCATGACACCGTAAATACCCCAGGAAAGAGAAAAATGGATAAAGAAGTTGTGGTCCTTATGTACAATGGAATATCACTCAGACATGAAATCAATGTCATAAGGCTAGTAGAAGCAAGATGAGTGGATTTAGGAACGACGATTCTAAGTGAAATAAGTCACACAGAAAAAGACACTTATCATAAGCTATCACTTAGAGAGGGAATGTAAAAACCGCTACACTTGAACTGAATTACAAAACAGAACAGAGTCACACGTTTAGAAATCACACTATGGCTGCTTAACGGGAAAGGTGAGTTGGGGTGATGCATAAAACAAGGGTTTCAAATTCACTCAGATACCGTTCCATACACCCAATATGTAATAGACAAGACCAACTCCTTGCTCAGTGAACTGGACTCAACACCCCCTATTCACTGCACAATAATATGTCTGACTAGTAAGAAGCGTAAAACCTATGTATTGATATCTCTCTGGAAGTGAGTCAAGTGGGTGTAAAGCCGCATAAACACAGCCATGAAAGGCAGCTAAACCCCATTATAAAAATAAATTACTTTTAAAAACCCGTAAAAGAAAGACAGTGAAAGAGAGAGAAATTCTTACATAAATCGTTCAGGGGCTTTGATGCAACCTGGATTGACCATATCTAGACCCACAGCTGGATGAGACATAAGGGTGGACACTCTTGGGGCTGAGAGTTTGGGTGAGGTTGGGTGAGCAAACGCAGAACCTTTAAAGTAATACTGCGTGGTACCCATCCCATGGGTCCCAAATCTCCAGGTTCAAGGGCATCTTCCTACATCGAAAACATGCATGAGAAACCCAGAATAAGGTACACCGTGTGATTTTGAAAGGTTTCTAAAACGCACCTCATTTCTCATCTCCTTGTGCTCGGGTTCGCCATTCCAGGTACTTTACTAGCAATCTCCCTACTTGGAGAATCAGCACCTTTAACCTCCTGTTCTGTACAGGTTGCAATTTGTCCTGAGGATGAACGGGAAGAAGGGCAACCAATGAGAGACTAGATCTAGGTGTTGGGACAGGCACAGGTCACTCTATTTTCCCATCGGGAAGAAGAATTAACCACAGGCTCAGCCTGCCCCCCGGAACCTGAATAGGGCCTGAGGCAATCCCGTGCTTTTGCGGCCAGCTCTCAAAAAAGACAGTTGAAAAATGGAGCTCAGGGGCACTGCCATTCACAAACCCGCAGAGTTATAAATGGTAACTCTCGTCAACAAATATATTGAGGGAAGGCAACGAAGAGGATTTGAAAGCAAGGCAGAATTGCAGGAAACATGTTTCAGGAGGTAGATTCGAATCGCCTTTAAAGCACATGAAAAGTGGCAAAACGTCGACAGTGATGCCCTTGGCCAAAAAGGGCGTATGCGTTTTTTCCTGAATATATTCAGGAAAAAACGGATACGCCCTTTTTGGCCAACCAAGCAACCTGGAAAGGCAAATCAGCGCTACAAAGAAGTCTCGCTTCCCATCGGTCAAAAGGGCCATGCTGCAAAAAGTGTCAAAACCAGAAATGCAGGACAGGCCATGGAGAAATGGCAGCCTTGCTACGCTGAAGGGCGGGATGTAAATTGCCAACAGCCACTCTGGAGAAGTGTACGGTGTGTCCTGAAACATCGAAAAAACAGCTTAGGGAGCATAGGGCAAGTGCACTCATGGGCGTATAAATTGGGAAAACTAAAAATCAGCAAGACACAGGCACCCCAATGTTTAGGGCTGCTATGTTGACAAGAACCTCCACTTCATGACACCTTAAATATCCCAGGAAAGAGAAAAATGGATAAAGAAGTTGTGGTCCTTATGTACAAAGGAATATCACTCAGACATGAAATCAATGTCATAAGGCTAGTAGAAGCAAGATGAGTGGATTTAGGTATGACGATTCTAAGTGAACTAAGTCACACAGAAAAAGACACTTATCATAAGCTATCACTTATAGAGGGAATGTAAAAACCGCTACACTTGAACTGAATTACAAAGGGAACAGAGTCACACGTTTAGAAAACACACTATGGCTGCTTAACGGGAAAGGTGAGGTGGGGTGATGCATAAAACAAGGGTTTCAAATTCGCTCAGATACCGTTCCATACACCCAATATGTAATAGACAAGGCCTACTCCTTGCTCAGTGAACTGGAATCAACACCCCCTATTCACCGCACAAGAATATATCTGACTAGTAATAATCGTAAAACCTATGTATTGATATCTCTCTGGAAGTGAGTCAAGTGGGTGTAAAGCCGCATAAACACAGCCGTGAAAAGCAGCTAAACCCCATTATAAAAATAAATTACTTTTAAAAACCCGTAAAACAAAGACAGTGAAAGAGAGAGAAATTCTTACAAAATTCGTTCAGGGGCTGTGATGCAACCTGGATTGACCATATCTAGACCCACAGCTGGATGAGACATAAGGTTGGACAATCTTGGGGCTGACAGGTTGGGTGAGGTTGGGTGAGCAAACGCAGACCCTTTAAAGTAATACTGCGTGGTACCCATCCCATGGGTCCCAAATCTCCAGGTTCAAGGGCATCTTCCTACATCGAAAACATGCATGAGAAACTCAGAAGATGGTACACCGTGTGATTTTGAAAGGTTTCTAAAACGCACCCCATTTCTCACCTCCTTGTGCTCGGGTTCGCCTTTCCAGCTACTTTACTAGCAATCTCCCTACTTGCAGAATCAGCACCTTTAAGCTCCTGATCCATACAGGTTGCAATTTGTCCTGAGGATGAACGGGAAGAGGGGCAACCAATGAGAGACTAGATATAGGTGTTGGGACAGGCACAGCTCACTCTATTTTCCCATCAGGAAGAAGAATTAACCACAGGCTCAGCCTGCTGCCCAGAAGCACAATAGCGCCTGAGGCAATACTGCGCTTTTGCGGCCAGCTCCCAAAAAAGCGAGTTGAAAAATGGAGCTCAGGGACACTGCAATTCACAAACCCGCAGAGTTATAAATGTTAAGTCTCGTCCAAAAATATATTGAGGGAAGGCAACGAAGAGGATTTGAAAGCAAGGCAGAATTGCAGGAAACAGATTTCAGGAGGTAGATTCGAATTGCCTTTAAAGCACATGAAAAGCGGCAAAAGGTCGACAATGATGCCCTTGGCCAAAAAGGGCGTATGCGTGTTTTCCTGAATATATTCAGGAAAAAACGCATACGCCCTTTTTGGCCAACCAAGCAACCTGGAAAGGCAAATCAGCGCTACAAAGAAGTCTCGCTTCCCATCGGTCAAAAGGGCCATGCTAAAAAAGTGTCAAAACCAGAAATGCAGGACAGGCCATGGAGAAATGGCAGCCTTGCTACGCTGATAGGCGGGATGTTAATTGCCAACAGCCACTCTGGAGAAGTGTACGGTGTGTCCTGAAACATCGAAAAAACACAGCTTAGGGAGCATAGGGCACGTCCACTCATGGGCGTATAAATTGGGAAAACTAAAAATCAGCAAGACACAGGCACCCCAAAGTTTAGGGCTGCTCTGTTGACAAGAACCTCCAGTTCATGACACCTTAAATATCCCAGGAAAGAGAAAAATGGATAAAGAAGTTGTGGTCCTTATGTACAATGGAATATCACTCAGACATGAAATCAATGTCATAAGGCTAGTAGAAGCAAGATGAGTGGACTTAGGTACGACGATTCTAAGTGAAATAAGTCACACAGAAAAAGACACTTATCATAAGGTATCACTTATAGAGGGAATGTAAAAACCGCTACACTTGAACTGAATTACAAAACAGAACAGAGTCACACGTTTAGAAAACACACTATGGCTGCTTAACGGGAAAGGTGAGGTGGGGTGATGCATAAAACAAGGGTTTCAAATTCGCTCAGATACCGTTCCATACACCCAATATGTAATAGACAAGACCTACTCCTTGCTCAGTGAACTGGACACAACACCCCCTATTCACCGCACAAGAATATACGTGACTAGTAATAATCGTAAAACCTATGTATTGATATCTCTCTGGAAGTTAGTCAAGTGGGTGTAAAGCCGCTTAAACACAGCCGTGAAAAGCAGCTAAACCCCATTATAAAAATAAATTACTTTTAAAAACCCGTAAAACAAAGACAGTGAAAGAGAGAGAAATTCTTACAAAATTCGTTCAGGGGCTGTGATGCAACCTGGATTGACCATATCTAGACCCACAGCTGGATGAGACATAAGGGTGGACACTGTTGGGGTTGAGAGTTTTGGTGAGGTTGGGTGAGCAAACGCAGACCCTTTAAAGTAATACTGCGTGGTACCCATCCCATGGGTCCCAAATCTCCAGGTTCAAGGGCATCTTCCTACATCGAAAACATGCATGAGAAACCCAGAAGATGGTACACCGTGTGATTTTGAAAGGTTTCCAAAATGAACCACATTTCTCATCTCCTTGTGCTGGGGTTCGCCTTTCCAGCTACTTTACTAGCAATCTCCCTACTTGGAGAATCAGCACCTTTAAGCTCCTGTTCCCTACAGGTTGCAATTTGTCCTGAGGATGAACGGGAAGACGGGCAACCAATGAGAGACTAGATCTAGGTGTTGGGACAGGCACAGGTCACTCTATTTTCCCATCAGGAAGAAGAATTAAACACAGGTTCAGCCTGCCGCCGGGAACCAGAATAGGGCCTGAGGCAATCCCGTGCTTTTGCGGCCAGCTCCCAAAAAAGACAGTTGAAAAATGGAGCTCAGGGGCACTGCAATTCACAAACCTGCTGAGTTATAAATGATAACTCTCGTCCACAAATATATTGAGGGAAGGCAACGAAGAGGATTTGAAAGCAAGGCAGAATTGCAGGAAACAGGTTTCAGGAGGTAGATTCGAATCGCCTTTAAAGCACATGAAAGGTGGCAAAACGTCGACAATGATGACCTTGGCCAAAAAGGGTGTATGCGTTGTTTCCTGAATATATTCAGGAAAAAACGCATACGCCCTTTTTGGCCAACCAAGCAACCTGGAAAGGCAAATCAGCGCTACCAAGAATTCTCGCTTCCCATCGGTCAAAAGGGCCATGCTGCAAAAATTTTCAAAACCAGAAATGCAGGACAGGCCATGGAGAAATGGCAGCCTTGCTACGCTGATGGGAGGGATGTAAATTGCCAACAGCCACTCTGGAGAAGTGTACGGTGTGTCCTGAAACATCAAAAAAACACAGCTTAGGGAGCATAGGGCACGTCCACTCATGGGCGTATAAACTGGGAAAACTAAAAATCAGCAAGACACAGGCACCCCAAAGTTTAGGGCAGCTCTGTTGACAAGAACCTCCACTTCATGACACCGTAAATACCCCAGGAAAGAGAAAAATGGATAAAGAAGTTGTGGTCCTTATGTACAATGGAATATCACTCAGACATGAAATCAATGTCATAAGGCTAGTAGAAGCAAGATGAGTGGATTTAGGAACGACGATTCTAAGTGAAATAAGTCACACAGAAAAAGACACTTATCATAAGCTATCACTTAGAGAGGGAATGTAAAAACCGCTACACTTGAACTGAATTACAAAACAGAACAGAGTCACACGTTTAGAAAACACACTATGGCTGCTTAACGGGAAAGGTGAGTTGGGGTGATGCATAAAACAAGGGTTTCAAATTCACTCAGATACCGTTCCATACACCCAATATGTAATAGACAAGACCAACTCCTTGCTCAGTGAACTGGACTCAACACCCCCTATTCACCGCACAATAATATGTCTGACTAGTAAGAAGCGTAAAACCTATGTATTGATATCTCTCTGGAAGTGAGTCAAGTGGGTGTAAAGCCGCATAAACACAGCCGTGAAAGGCAGCTAAACCCCATTATAAAAATAAATTACTTTTAAAAACCCGTAAAAGAAAGACAGTGAAAGAGAGAGAAATTCTTACATAATTCGTTCAGGGGCTTTGATGCAACCTGGATTGACCATATCTAGACCCACAGCTGGATGAGACATAAGGGTGGACACTCTTGGGGCTGAGAGGTTGGGTGAGGTTGGGTGAGCAAACGCAGAACCTTTAGAGTAATACTGCGTGGTACCCATCCCATGGGTCCCAAATCTCCAGGTTCAAGGGCATCTTCCTACATCGAAAACATGCATGAGAAACCCAGAATAAGGTACACCGTGTGATTTTGAAAGGTTTCTAAAACGCACCTCATTTCTCATCTCCTTGTGCTCGGGTTCGCCATTCCAGGTACTTTACTAGCAATCTCCCTACTTGGAGAATCAGCACCTTTAACCTCCTGTTCTGTACAGGTTGCAATTTGTCCTGAGGATGAACGGGAAGAGGGGCAACCAATGAGAGACTAGATCTAGGTGTTGGGACAGGCACAGGTCACTCTATTTTCCCATCGGGAAGAAGAATTAACCACAGGCTCAGCCTGCCCCCCGGAACCTGAATAGTGCCTGAGGCAATCCCGTGCTTTTGCGGCCAGCTCTCAAAAAAGACAGTTGAAAAATGGAGCTCAGGGGCACTGCCATTCACAAACCCGCAGAGTTATAAATGGTAACTCTCGTCAACAATTATATTGAGGGAAGGCAACGAAGAGGATTTGAAAGCAAGGCAGATTTGCAGGAAACATGTTTCAGGAGGTAGATTCGAATCGCCTTTAAAGCACATGAAAAGTGGCAAAACGTCGACAGTGATGCCCTTGGCCAAAAAGGGCGTATGCGTTTTTTCCTGAATATATTCAGGAAAAAACGGATACGCCCTTTTTGGCCAACCAAGCAACCTGGAAAGGCAAATCAGCGCTACAAAGAAGTCTCGCTTCCCATCGGTCAAAAGGGCCATGCTGCAAAAAGTGTCAAAACCAGAAATGCAGGACAGGCCATGGAGAAATGCAGCCTTGCTACGCTGATGGGCGGGATGTAAATTGCCAACAGCCACTCTGGAGAAGTGTACGGTGTGTCCTGAAACATCGAAAAAACAGCTTAGGGAGCATAGGGCAAGTGCACTCATGGGCGTATAAATTGGGAAAACTAAAAATCAGCAAGACACAGGCACCCCAATGTTTAGGGCTGCTATGTTGACAAGAACCTCCACTTCATGACACCTTAAATATCCCAGGAAAGAGAAAAATGGATAAAGAAGTTGTGGTCCTTATGTACAAAGGAATATCACTCAGACATGAAATCAATGTCATAAGGCTAGTAGAAGCAAGATGAGTGGATTTAGGTATGACGATTCTAAGTGAACTAAGTCACACAGAAAAAGACACTTATCATAAGCTATCACTTATAGAGGGAATGTAAAAACCGCTACACTTGAACTGAATTACAAAGGGAACAGAGTCACACGTTTAGAAAACACACTATGGCTGCATAACGGGAAAGGTGAGGTGGGGTGATGCATAAAACAAGGGTTTCAAATTCGCTCAGATACCGTTCCATACACCCAATATGTAATAGACAAGGCCTACTCCTTGCTCAGTGAACTGGACTCAACACCCCCTATTCACCGCACAAGAATATATCTGACTAGTAATAATCGTAAAACCTATGTATTGATATCTCTCTGGAAGTGAGTCAAGTGGGTGTAAAGCCGCATAAACACAGCCGTGAAAAGCAGCTAAACCCCATTATAAAAATAAATTACTTTTAAAAACCCGTAAAACAAAGACAGTGAAAGAGAGAGAAATTCTTACAAAATTCGTTCAGGGGCTGTGATGCAACCTGGATTGACCATATCTAGACCCACAGCTGGATGAGACATAAGGTTGGACACTCTTGGGGCTGACAGGTTGGGTGAGGTTGGGTGAGCAAACGCAGACCCTTTAAAGTAATACTGCGTGGTACCCATCCCATGGGTCCCAAATCTCCAGGTTCAAGGGCATCTTCCTACATCGAAAACATGCATGAGAAACTCAGAAGATGGTACACCGTGTGATTTTGAAAGGTTTCTAAAACGCACCCCATTTCTCACCTCCTTGTGCTCGGGTTCGCCTTTCCAGCTACTTTACTAGCAATCTCCCTACTTGCAGAATCAGCACCTTTAAGCTCCTGATCCATACAGGTTGCAATTTGTCCTGAGGATGAACGGGAAGAGGGGCAACCAATGAGAGACTATATCTAGGTGTTGGGACAGGCACAGGTCACTCTATTTTCCCATTAGGAAGAAGAATTAACCACAGGCTCAGCCTGCTGCCCAGAAGCACAATAGCGCCTGAGGCAATACTGCGCTTTTGCGGCCAGCTCCCAAAAAAGCGAGTTGAAAAATGGAGCTCAGGGACACTGCAATTCACAAACCCGCAGAGTTATAAATGATAAGTCTCGTCCAAAAATATATTGAGGGAAGGCAACGAAGAGGATTTGAAAGCAAGGCAGAATTGCAGGAAACAGATTTCAGGAGGTAGATTCGAATTGCCTTTAAAGCACATGAAAAGCGGCAAAAGGTCGACAATGATGCCCTTGGCCAAAAAGGGCGTATGCGTTTTTTCCTGAATATATTCAGGAAAAAACGCATACGCCCTTTTTGGCCAACCAAGCAACCTGGAAATGCAAATCAGGGCTACAAAGAAGTCTCGCTTCCCATCGGTCAAAAGGGCCATGCTAAAAAAGTGTCAAAACCAGAAATGCAGGACAGGCCATGGAGAAATGGCAGCCTTGCTACGCTGATAGGCGGGATGTTAATTGCCAACAGCCACTCTGGAGAAGTGTACGGTGTGTCCTGAAACATCGAAAAAACACAGCTTAGGGAGCATAGGGCACGTCCACTCATGGGCGTATAAATTGGGAAAACTAAAAATCAGCAAGACACAGGCACCCCAAAGTTTAGGGCTGCTCTGTTGACAAGAACCTCCACTTCATGACACCTTAAATATCCCAGGAAAGAGAAAAATGGATAAAGAAGTTGTGGTCCTTATGTACAAAGGAATATCACTCAGACATGAAATCAATGTCATAAGGCTAGTAGAAGCAAGATGAGTGGATTTAGGTATGACGATTCTAAGTGAACTAAGTCACACAGAAAAAGACACTTATCATAAGCTATCACTTATAGAGGGAATGTAAAAACCGCTACACTTGAACTGAATTACAAAGGGAACAGAGTCACACGTTTAGAAAACACACTATGGCTGCTTAACGGGAAAGGTGAGGTGGGGTGATGCATAAAACAAGGGTTTCAAATTCGCTCAGATACCGTTCCATACACCCAATATGTAATAGACAAGGCCTACTCCTTGCTCAGTGAACTGGAATCAACACCCCCTATTCACCGCACAAGAATATATCTGACTAGTAATAATCGTAAAACCTATGTATTGATATCTCTCTGGAAGTGAGTCAAGTGGGTGTAAAGCCGCATAAACACAGCCGTGAAAAGCAGCTAAACCCCATTATAAAAATAAATTACTTTTAAAAACCCGTAAAACAAAGACAGTGAAAGAGAGAGAAATTCTTACAAAATTCGTTCAGGGGCTGTGATGCAACCTGGATTGACCATATCTAGACCCACAGCTGGATGAGACATAAGGTTGGACAATCTTGGGGCTGACAGGTTGGGTGAGGTTGGGTGAGCAAACGCAGACCCTTTAAAGTAATACTGCGTGGTACCCATCCCATGGGTCCCAAATCTCCAGGTTCAAGGGCATCTTCCTACATCGAAAACATGCATGAGAAACTCAGAAGATGGTACACCGTGTGATTTTGAAAGGTTTCTAAAACGCACCCCATTTCTCACCTCCTTGTGCTCGGGTTCGCCTTTCCAGCTACTTTACTAGCAATCTCCCTACTTGCAGAATCAGCACCTTTAAGCTCCTGATCCATACAGGTTGCAATTTGTCCTGAGGATGAACGGGAAGAGGGGCAACCAATGAGAGACTAGATATAGGTGTTGGGACAGGCACAGCTCACTCTATTTTCCCATCAGGAAGAAGAATTAACCACAGGCTCAGCCTGCTGCCCAGAAGCACAATAGCGCCTGAGGCAATACTGCGCTTTTGCGGCCAGCTCCCAAAAAAGCGAGTTGAAAAATGGAGCTCAGGGACACTGCAATTCACAAACCCGCAGAGTTATAAATGTTAAGTCTCGTCCAAAAATATATTGAGGGAAGGCAACGAAGAGGATTTGAAAGCAAGGCAGAATTGCAGGAAACAGATTTCAGGAGGTAGATTCGAATTGCCTTTAAAGCACATGAAAAGCGGCAAAAGGTCGACAATGATGCCCTTGGCCAAAAAGGGCGTATGCGTGTTTTCCTGAATATATTCAGGAAAAAACGCATACGCCCTTTTTGGCCAACCAAGCAACCTGGAAAGGCAAATCAGCGCTACAAAGAAGTCTCGCTTCCCATCGGTCAAAAGGGCCATGCTAAAAAAGTGTCAAAACCAGAAATGCAGGACAGGCCATGGAGAAATGGCAGCCTTGCTACGCTGATAGGCGGGATGTTAATTGCCAACAGCCACTCTGGAGAAGTGTACGGTGTGTCCTGAAACATCGAAAAAACACAGCTTAGGGAGCATAGGGCACGTCCACTCATGGGCGTATAAATTGGGAAAACTAAAAATCAGCAAGACACAGGCACCCCAAAGTTTAGGGCTGCTCTGTTGACAAGAACCTCCAGTTCATGACACCTTAAATATCCCAGGAAAGAGAAAAATGGATAAAGAAGTTGTGGTCCTTATGTACAATGGAATATCACTCAGACATGAAATCAATGTCATAAGGCTAGTAGAAGCAAGATGAGTGGACTTAGGTACGACGATTCTAAGTGAAATAAGTCACACAGAAAAAGACACTTATCATAAGGTATCACTTATAGAGGGAATGTAAAAACCGCTACACTTGAACTGAATTACAAAACAGAACAGAGTCACACGTTTAGAAAACACACTATGGCTGCTTAACGGGAAAGGTGAGGTGGGGTGATGCATAAAACAAGGGTTTCAAATTCGCTCAGATACCGTTCCATACACCCAATATGTAATAGACAAGACCTACTCCTTGCTCAGTGAACTGGACACAACACCCCCTATTCACCGCACAAGAATATACGTGACTAGTAATAATCGTAAAACCTATGTATTGATATCTCTCTGGAAGTTAGTCAAGTGGGTGTAAAGCCGCTTAAACACAGCCGTGAAAAGCAGCTAAACCCCATTATAAAAATAAATTACTTTTAAAAACCCGTAAAACAAAGACAGTGAAAGAGAGAGAAATTCTTACAAAATTCGTTCAGGGGCTGTGATGCAACCTGGATTGACCATATCTAGACCCACAGCTGGATGAGACATAAGGGTGGACACTGTTGGGGTTGAGAGTTTTGGTGAGGTTGGGTGAGCAAACGCAGACCCTTTAAAGTAATACTGCGTGGTACCCATCCCATGGGTCCCAAATCTCCAGGTTCAAGGGCATCTTCCTACATCGAAAACATGCATGAGAAACCCAGAAGATGGTACACCGTGTGATTTTGAAAGGTTTCCAAAATGAACCACATTTCTCATCTCCTTGTGCTGGGGTTCGCCTTTCCAGCTACTTTACTAGCAATCTCCCTACTTGGAGAATCAGCACCTTTAAGCTCCTGTTCCCTACAGGTTGCAATTTGTCCTGAGGATGAACGGGAAGACGGGCAACCAATGAGAGACTAGATCTAGGTGTTGGGACAGGCACAGGTCACTCTATTTTCCCATCAGGAAGAAGAATTAAACACAGGTTCAGCCTGCCGCCGGGAACCAGAATAGGGCCTGAGGCAATCCCGTGCTTTTGCGGCCAGCTCCCAAAAAAGACAGTTGAAAAATGGAGCTCAGGGGCACTGCAATTCACAAACCTGCTGAGTTATAAATGATAACTCTCGTCCACAAATATATTGAGGGAAGGCAACGAAGAGGATTTGAAAGCAAGGCAGAATTGCAGGAAACAGGTTTCAGGAGGTAGATTCGAATCGCCTTTAAAGCACATGAAAGGTGGCAAAACGTCGACAATGATGACCTTGGCCAAAAAGGGTGTATGCGTTGTTTCCTGAATATATTCAGGAAAAAACGCATACGCCCTTTTTGGCCAACCAAGCAACCTGGAAAGGCAAATCAGCGCTACCAAGAATTCTCGCTTCCCATCGGTCAAAAGGGCCATGCTGCAAAAATTTTCAAAACCAGAAATGCAGGACAGGCCATGGAGAAATGGCAGCCTTGCTACGCTGATGGGAGGGATGTAAATTGCCAACAGCCACTCTGGAGAAGTGTACGGTGTGTCCTGAAACATCAAAAAAACACAGCTTAGGGAGCATAGGGCACGTCCACTCATGGGCGTATAAACTGGGAAAACTAAAAATCAGCAAGACACAGGCACCCCAAAGTTTAGGGCAGCTCTGTTGACAAGAACCTCCACTTCATGACACCGTAAATACCCCAGGAAAGAGAAAAATGGATAAAGAAGTTGTGGTCCTTATGTACAATGGAATATCACTCAGACATGAAATCAATGTCATAAGGCTAGTAGAAGCAAGATGAGTGGATTTAGGAACGACGATTCTAAGTGAAATAAGTCACACAGAAAAAGACACTTATCATAAGCTATCACTTAGAGAGGGAATGTAAAAACCGCTACACTTGAACTGAATTACAAAACAGAACAGAGTCACACGTTTAGAAAACACACTATGGCTGCTTAACGGGAAAGGTGAGTTGGGGTGATGCATAAAACAAGGGTTTCAAATTCACTCAGATACCGTTCCATACACCCAATATGTAATAGACAAGACCAACTCCTTGCTCAGTGAACTGGACTCAACACCCCCTATTCACCGCACAATAATATGTCTGACTAGTAAGAAGCGTAAAACCTATGTATTGATATCTCTCTGGAAGTGAGTCAAGTGGGTGTAAAGCCGCATAAACACAGCCGTGAAAGGCAGCTAAACCCCATTATAAAAATAAATTACTTTTAAAAACCCGTAAAAGAAAGACAGTGAAAGAGAGAGAAATTCTTACATAATTCGTTCAGGGGCTTTGATGCAACCTGGATTGACCATATCTAGACCCACAGCTGGATGAGACATAAGGGTGGACACTCTTGGGGCTGAGAGGTTGGGTGAGGTTGGGTGAGCAAACGCAGAACCTTTAGAGTAATACTGCGTGGTACCCATCCCATGGGTCCCAAATCTCCAGGTTCAAGGGCATCTTCCTACATCGAAAACATGCATGAGAAACCCAGAATAAGGTACACCGTGTGATTTTGAAAGGTTTCTAAAACGCACCTCATTTCTCATCTCCTTGTGCTCGGGTTCGCCATTCCAGGTACTTTACTAGCAATCTCCCTACTTGGAGAATCAGCACCTTTAACCTCCTGTTCTGTACAGGTTGCAATTTGTCCTGAGGATGAACGGGAAGAGGGGCAACCAATGAGAGACTAGATCTAGGTGTTGGGACAGGCACAGGTCACTCTATTTTCCCATCGGGAAGAAGAATTAACCACAGGCTCAGCCTGCCCCCCGGAACCTGAATAGTGCCTGAGGCAATCCCGTGCTTTTGCGGCCAGCTCTCAAAAAAGACAGTTGAAAAATGGAGCTCAGGGGCACTGCCATTCACAAACCCGCAGAGTTATAAATGGTAACTCTCGTCAACAATTATATTGAGGGAAGGCAACGAAGAGGATTTGAAAGCAAGGCAGATTTGCAGGAAACATGTTTCAGGAGGTAGATTCGAATCGCCTTTAAAGCACATGAAAAGTGGCAAAACGTCGACAGTGATGCCCTTGGCCAAAAAGGGCGTATGCGTTTTTTCCTGAATATATTCAGGAAAAAACGGATACGCCCTTTTTGGCCAACCAAGCAACCTGGAAAGGCAAATCAGCGCTACAAAGAAGTCTCGCTTCCCATCGGTCAAAAGGGCCATGCTGCAAAAAGTGTCAAAACCAGAAATGCAGGACAGGCCATGGAGAAATGCAGCCTTGCTACGCTGATGGGCGGGATGTAAATTGCCAACAGCCACTCTGGAGAAGTGTACGGTGTGTCCTGAAACATCGAAAAAACAGCTTAGGGAGCATAGGGCAAGTGCACTCATGGGCGTATAAATTGGGAAAACTAAAAATCAGCAAGACACAGGCACCCCAATGTTTAGGGCTGCTATGTTGACAAGAACCTCCACTTCATGACACCTTAAATATCCCAGGAAAGAGAAAAATGGATAAAGAAGTTGTGGTCCTTATGTACAAAGGAATATCACTCAGACATGAAATCAATGTCATAAGGCTAGTAGAAGCAAGATGAGTGGATTTAGGTATGACGATTCTAAGTGAACTAAGTCACACAGAAAAAGACACTTATCATAAGCTATCACTTATAGAGGGAATGTAAAAACCGCTACACTTGAACTGAATTACAAAGGGAACAGAGTCACACGTTTAGAAAACACACTATGGCTGCATAACGGGAAAGGTGAGGTGGGGTGATGCATAAAACAAGGGTTTCAAATTCGCTCAGATACCGTTCCATACACCCAATATGTAATAGACAAGGCCTACTCCTTGCTCAGTGAACTGGACTCAACACCCCCTATTCACCGCACAAGAATATATCTGACTAGTAATAATCGTAAAACCTATGTATTGATATCTCTCTGGAAGTGAGTCAAGTGGGTGTAAAGCCGCATAAACACAGCCGTGAAAAGCAGCTAAACCCCATTATAAAAATAAATTACTTTTAAAAACCCGTAAAACAAAGACAGTGAAAGAGAGAGAAATTCTTACAAAATTCGTTCAGGGGCTGTGATGCAACCTGGATTGACCATATCTAGACCCACAGCTGGATGAGACATAAGGTTGGACACTCTTGGGGCTGACAGGTTGGGTGAGGTTGGGTGAGCAAACGCAGACCCTTTAAAGTAATACTGCGTGGTACCCATCCCATGGGTCCCAAATCTCCAGGTTCAAGGGCATCTTCCTACATCGAAAACATGCATGAGAAACTCAGAAGATGGTACACCGTGTGATTTTGAAAGGTTTCTAAAACGCACCCCATTTCTCACCTCCTTGTGCTCGGGTTCGCCTTTCCAGCTACTTTACTAGCAATCTCCCTACTTGCAGAATCAGCACCTTTAAGCTCCTGATCCATACAGGTTGCAATTTGTCCTGAGGATGAACGGGAAGAGGGGCAACCAATGAGAGACTATATCTAGGTGTTGGGACAGGCACAGGTCACTCTATTTTCCCATTAGGAAGAAGAATTAACCACAGGCTCAGCCTGCTGCCCAGAAGCACAATAGCGCCTGAGGCAATACTGCGCTTTTGCGGCCAGCTCCCAAAAAAGCGAGTTGAAAAATGGAGCTCAGGGACACTGCAATTCACAAACCCGCAGAGTTATAAATGATAAGTCTCGTCCAAAAATATATTGAGGGAAGGCAACGAAGAGGATTTGAAAGCAAGGCAGAATTGCAGGAAACAGATTTCAGGAGGTAGATTCGAATTGCCTTTAAAGCACATGAAAAGCGGCAAAAGGTCGACAATGATGCCCTTGGCCAAAAAGGGCGTATGCGTTTTTTCCTGAATATATTCAGGAAAAAACGCATACGCCCTTTTTGGCCAACCAAGCAACCTGGAAATGCAAATCAGGGCTACAAAGAAGTCTCGCTTCCCATCGGTCAAAAGGGCCATGCTAAAAAAGTGTCAAAACCAGAAATGCAGGACAGGCCATGGAGAAATGGCAGCCTTGCTACGCTGATAGGCGGGATGTTAATTGCCAACAGCCACTCTGGAGAAGTGTACGGTGTGTCCTGAAACATCGAAAAAACACAGCTTAGGGAGCATAGGGCACGTCCACTCATGGGCGTATAAATTGGGAAAACTAAAAATCAGCAAGACACAGGCACCCCAAAGTTTAGGGCTGCTCTGTTGACAAGAACCTCCAGTTCATGACACCTTAAATATCCCAGGAAAGAGAAAAATGGATAAAGAAGTTGTGGTCCTTATGTACAATGGAATATCACTCAGACATGAAATCAATGTCATAAGGCTAGTAGAAGCAAGATGAGTGGATTTAGGTACGACGATTCCAAGTGAAATAAGTCACACAGAAAAAGACACTTATCATAAGGTATCACTTATAGAGGGAATGTAAAAACCGCTACACTTGAACTGAATTACAAAACAGAACAGAGTCACACGTTTAGAAAACACACTATGGCTGCTTAACGGGAAAGGTGAGGTGGGGTGATGCATAAAACAAGGGTTTCAAATTCGCTCAGATACCGTTCCATACACCCAATATGTAATAGACAAGACCTACTCCTTGCTCAGTGAACTGGACACAACACCCCCTATTCACCGCACAAGAATATACGTGACTAGTAAGAATCTTAAAACCTATGTATTGATACGTGTCTGGAAGTGAGTCAAGTGGGTGTAAAGCCGCTTAAACACAGCCGTGAAAAGCAGCTAAACCCCATTATAAAAATAAATTACTTTTAAAAACCCGTAAAACAAAGACAGTGAAAGAGAGAGAAATTCTTACAAAATTCGTTCAGGGGCTGTGATGCAACCTGGATTGACCATATCTAGACCCACAGCTGGATGAGACATAAGGGTGGACACTGTTGGGGCTGAGAGGTTTGGTGAGGTTGGGTGAGCAAACGCAGACCCTTTAAAGTAATACTGCGTGGTACCCATCCCATGGGTCACAAATCTCCAGGTTCAAGGGCATCTTCCTACATCGAAAACATGCATGAGAAACCCAGAAGATGGTACACCGTGTGATTTTGAAAGGTTTCCAAAATGAACCACATTTCTCATCTCCTTGTGCTGGGGTTCGCCTTTCCAGCTACTTTACTAGCAATCTCCCTACTTGGAGAATCAGCACCTTTAAGCTCCTGTTCCCTACAGGTTGCAATTTGTCCTGAGGATGAACGGGAAGACGGGTAACCAATGAGAGACTAGATCTAGGTGTTGGGACAGGAACAGGTCACTCTATTTTCCCATCAGGAAGAAGAATTAAACACAGGTTCAGCCTGCCGCCGGGAACCAGAATAGGGCCTGAGGCAATCCCGTGCTTTTGCGGCCAGCTCCCAAAAAAGACAGTTGAAAAATGGAGCTCAGGGGCACTGCAATTCACAAACCTGCTGAGTTATAAATGATAACTCTCGTCCACAAATATATTGAGGGAAGGCAACGAAGAGGATTTGAAAGCAAGGCAGAATTGCAGGAAACAGGTTTCAGGAGGTAGATTCGAATCGCCTTTAAAGCACATGAAAGGTGGCAAAACGTCGACAATGATGACCTTGGCCAAAAAGGGCGTATGCGTTGTTTCCTGAATATATTCAGGAAAAAACGCATACGCCCTTTTTGGCCAACCAAGCAACCTGGAAAGGCAAATCAGCGCTACCAAGAATTCTCGCTTCCCATCGGTCAAAAGGGCCATGCTGCAAAAATTTTCAAAACCAGAAATGCAGGACAGGCCATGGAGAAATGGCAGCCTTGCTACGCTGATGGGAGGGATGTAAATTGCCAACAGCCACTCTGGAGAAGTGTACGGTGTGTCCTGAAACATCAAAAAAACACAGCTTAGGGAGCATAGGGCACGTCCACTCATGGGCGTATAAATTGGGAAAACTAAAAATCAGCAAGACACAGGCACCCCAAAGTTTAGGGCAGCTCTGTTGACAAGAACCTCCACTTCATGACACCGTAAATACCCCAGGAAAGAGAAAAATGGATAAAGAAGTTGTGGTCCTTATGTACAATGGAATATCACTCAGACATGAAATCAATGTCATAAGGCTAGTAGAAGCAAGATGAGTGGATTTAGGAACGACGATTCTAAGTGAAATAAGTCACACAGAAAAAGACACTTATCATAAGCTATCACTTAGAGAGGGAATGTAAAAACCGCTACACTTGAACTGAATTACAAAACAGAACAGAGTCACACGTTTAGAAAACACACTATGGCTGCTTAACGGGAAAGGTGAGTTGGGGTGATGCATAAAACAAGGGTTTCAAATTCACTCAGATACCGTTCCATACACCCAATATGTAATAGACAAGACCAACTCCTTGCTCAGTGAACTGGACTCAACACCCCCTATTCACCGCACAATAATATGTCTGACTAGTAAGAAGCGTAAAACCTATGTATTGATATCTCTCTGGAAGTGAGTCAAGTGGGTGTAAAGCCGCATAAACACAGCCGTGAAAGGCAGCTAAACCCCATTATAAAAATAAATTACTTTTAAAAACCCGTAAAAGAAAGACAGTGAAAGAGAGAGAAATTCTTACATAATTCGTTCAGGGGCTTTGATGCAACCTGGATTGACCATATCTAGACCCACAGCTGGATGAGACATAAGGGTGGACACTCTTGGGGCTGAGAGGTTGGGTGAGGTTGGGTGAGCAAACGCAGAACCTTTAAAGTAATACTGCGTGGTACCCATCCCATGGGTCCCAAATCTCCAGGTTCAAGGGCATCTTCCTACATCGAAAACATGCTGAGAAACCCAGAATAAGGTACACCGTGTGATTTTGAAAGGTTTCTAAAACGCACCTCATTTCTCATCTCCTTGTGCTCGGGTTCGCCATTCCAGGTACTTTACTAGCAATCTCCCTACTTGGAGAATCAGCACCTTTAACCTCCTGTTCTGTACAGGTTGCAATTTGTCCTGAGGATGAACGGGAAGAGGGGCAACCAATGAGAGACTAGATCTAGGTGTTGGGACAGGCACAGGTCACTCTATTTTCCCATCAGGAAGAAGAATTAACCACAGGCTCAGCCTGCCCCCCGGAACCTGAATAGGTCCTGAGGCAATCCCGTGCTTTTGCGGCCAGCTCCCAAAAAAGACAGTTGAAAAATGGAGCTCAGGGGCACTGCCATTCACAAACCCGCAGAGTTATAAATGGTAACTCTCGTCAACAAATATATTGAGGGAAGGCAACGAAGAGGATTTGAAAGCAAGGCAGAATTGCAGGAAACATGTTTCAGGAGGTAGATTCGAATCGCCTTTAAAGCACATGAAAAGTGGCAAAACGTCGACAGTGATGCCCTTGGCCAAAAAGGGCGTATGCGTTTTTTCCTGAATATATTCAGGAAAAAACGGATATACCCTTTTTGGCCAACCAAGCAACCTGGAAAGGCAAATCAGCGCTACAAAGAAGTCTCGCTTCCCATCGGTCAAAAGGGCCATGCTGCAAAAAGTGTCAAAACCAGAAATGCAGGACAGGCCATGGAGAAATGGCAGCCTTGCTACGCTGATGGGCGGGATGTAAATTGCCAACAGCCACTCTGGAGAAGTGTACGGTGTGTCCTGAAACATCGAAAAAACAGCTTAGGGAGCATAGGGCAAGTGCACTCATGGGCGTATAAATTGGGAAAACTAAAAATCAGCAAGACACAGGCACCCCAAAGTTTAGGGCTGCTATGTTGACAAGAACCTCCACTTCATGACACCTTAAATATCCCAGGAAAGAGAAAAATGGATAAAGAAGTTGTGGTCCTTATGTACAAAGGAATATCACTCAGACATGAAATCAATGTCATAAGGCTAGTAGAAGCAAGATGAGTGGATTTAGGTATGACGATTCTAAGTGAACTAAGTCACACAGAAAAAGACACTTATCATAAGCTATCACTTATAGAGGGAATGTAAAAACCGCTACACTTGAACTGAATTACAAAGGGAACAGAGTCACACGTTTAGAAAACACACTATGGCTGCTTAACGGGAAAGGTGAGGTGGGGTGATGCATAAAACAAGGGTTTCAAATTCGCTCAGATACCGTTCCATACACCCAATATGTAATAGACAAGGCCTACTCCTTGCTCAGTGAACTGGACTCAACACCCCCTATTCACCGCACAAGAATATATCTGACTAGTAATAATCGTAAAACCTATGTATTGATATCTCTCTGGAAGTGAGTCAAGTGGGTGTAAAGCCGCATAAACACAGCCGTGAAAAGCAGCTAAACCCCATTATAAAAATAAATTACTTTTAAAAACCCGTAAAACAAAGACAGTGAAAGAGAGAGAAATTCTTACAAAATTCGTTCAGGGGCTGTGATGCAACCTGGATTGACCATATCTAGACCCACAGCTGGATGAGACATAAGGTTGGACACTCTTGGGGCTGACAGGTTGGGTGAGGTTGGGTGAGCAAACGCAGACCCTTTAAAGTAATACTGCGTGGTACCCATCCCATGGGTCCCAAATCTCCAGGTTCAAGGGCATCTTCCTACATCGAAAACATGCATGAGAAACCCAGAACATGGTACACCGTGTGATTTTGAAAGGTTTCTAAAACGCACCTCATTTCTCATCTCATTGTGCTCGGCTTCGCCTTATCAGCTACTTTACTAGCAATCTCCCTACTTGGAGAATAAGCACCTTTAAACTCCTGTTCCCTACAGGTTGCAATTTGTCCTGAGGATGAACGGGAAGAGGGGCAACCAATGAGAGACTAGATCTAGGTGTTGGGACAGGCACAGGTCACTCTATTTTCCCATGAGGAAGAAGAATTAACCACAGGCTCAGCCTGCCGCCAGGAACCAGAATAGGGCCTGAGGCAATCCCATGCTTTTGCGGCCAGCTCCCAAAAAAGACAGTTGAAAAATGGAGCTCAGGGGCACTGCAATTCACAAACCTGCTGAGTTGTAAATGATAACTCTCGTCCACAAATATATTGAGGGAAGGCAACGAAGAGGATTTGAAAGCAAGGCAGAATTGCAGGAAACAGGTTTCAGGAGGTAGATTCGAATCGCCTTTAAAGCACATGAAAAGTGGCAAAATGTCAACAATGATGCCCTTGGCCAAAAAGGGCGTATGCGTTTTTTCCTGAATATATTCAGGAAAAAACGCATACGCCCTTTTTGGCCAACCAAGCAACCTGGAAAGGCAAATCAGCACTACAAAAACTCTCGCTTCCTATCGGTCAAAAGGGCCATGCTGCAAAAAGTGTCAAAATCAGAAATGCAGGACAGGCCATGGAGAAATGGCAGCCTTGCTACGCTGATGGGCGGGATGTAAATTGCCAGCAGCCACTCTGGAGAAGTGTACGGTTTGTCCTGAAACATCGAAAAAACACAGCTTAGGGAGCATAGGGCACGTCCACTCATGGGCGTATAAATTGGGAAAACTAAAACTCAGCAAGACACAGGCACCCCAAAGTTTAGGACTGCTCTGTTGACAAGAACCTCCACTTCATGACACCTTAAATATCCCAGGAAAGAGAAAAATGGATAAAGAAGTTGTGGTCCTTATGTACAATGGAATATCACTCAGACATGAAATCAATGTCATAAGGCTAGTAGAAGCAAGATGAGTGGAATTAGGTACGAAGATTCTAAGTGAAATAAGTCACACAGA
Source organism: Eschrichtius robustus (assembly GCF_028021215.1). Classification (NCBI taxonomy): domain Eukaryota; kingdom Metazoa; phylum Chordata; class Mammalia; order Artiodactyla; family Eschrichtiidae; genus Eschrichtius; species Eschrichtius robustus. The sequence continues at coordinate 853,209 of NW_027175219.1, read as the reverse complement.
AAAAGACACATATCATAAGCTATCACTTATTGAGGGAATGTAAAAACCGCTACACTTGAACTGAATTACAAAACAGAACAGAGTCACACGTTTAGAAAACACACTATGGCTGCTTAACGGGAAAGGTGAGGTGGGGTGATGCATAAAACAAGGGTTTCAAATTCGCTCAGATACCGTTCCATACACCCAATATGTAATAGACAAGACCTACTCCTTGCTCAGTGAACTGGACTCAACACCCCCTATTCACCGCACAAGAATATATCTGAGTAGTAAGAATCTTAAAACCTATGTATTGATATCTGTCTGGAAGTGAGTCAAGTGGGTGTAAAGCCGCATAAACACAGCCGTGAAAAGCAGCTAAACCCCATTATAAAAATAAATAACTTTTAAAAACCCGTAAAACAAAGACAGTGAAAGACAGAGAAATTCTTACACAATTCGTTCAGGGGCTGTGATGCAACCTGGATTGACCATATCTAGACCCACACCTGGATGAGACATAAGGGTGGACACTCTTGGGGCTGAGAGGTTGAGTGAGGTTGGGTGAGCAAACACAGACCCTTTAAAGTAATACTGCGTGGTACCCATCCCATGGGTCCCAAATCTCCAGGTTCAAGGGCATCTTCCTACATCGAAAACATGCATGAGAAACCCAGAATATGGTACACCGTGTGATTTTGAAAGGTTTCTAAAACGCACCTCATTTCTCATCTCTTGTGCTCGGGTTCGCCTTTCCAGCTACTTTACTAGCAATCTCTCTACTTGGAGAATCAGCATCTTTAAGCTCCTGTTCCCTACAGGTTGCAATTTGTCCTGAGGATGAACGGGAAGAGGGGCAACCAATGAGAGACTAGATCTAGGTGTTGGGACAGGCACATGTCACTCTATTTTCCCATCAGGAAGAAGAATTAACCACAGGCTCAGCCTGCCGCCAGGAACCAGAATAGGGCCTGAGGCAATCCCGTGCTTTTGCGGACAGCTCCCAAAAAAGACAGTTGAAAAATGGAGCTCAGGGGCACTGCAATTCACAACCCTGCTGAGTTGTAAATGATAACTCTCGTCCACAAATATATTGAGGGAAGGCAACGAAGAGGATTTGAAAGCAAGGCAGAATTGCAGGAAACAGGTTTCAGGAGGTAGATTCGAATCGCCTTTAAAGCACATGAAAAGTGGCAAAATGTCGACAATGATGTCCTTGGCCAAAAAGGGCGTATGCGTTTTTTCCTGAATATATTCAGGAAAAAACGCATACGCCCTTTTTGGCCAACCAAGCAACCTGGAAAGGCAAATCAGCGCTACAAAGAACTCTCGCTTCCTATCGGTCAAAAGGGCCATGCTGCAAAAAGTGTCAAAACCAGAAATGCAGGACAGGCCATGGAGAAATGGCAGCCTTGCTACGCTGATGGGCGGGATGTAAATTGCCAACAGCCACTCTGGAGAAGTGTACGGTGTGTCCTGAAACATCGAAAAAACACAGCTTAGGGAGCATAGGGCACGTCCACTCATGGGCGTATAAATTGGGAAAATTAAAAATCAGCAAGACACAGGCACCCCAAAGTTTAGGGCTGCTCTGTTGACAAGAACCTCCACTTCATGACAACTTAAATATCCCAGGAAAGAGAAAAATGGATAAAGAAGTTGTGGTCCTTATGTACAATGGAATATCACTCAGACATGAAATCAATGTCATAAGGCTAGTAGAAGCAAGATGAGTGGACTTAGGTACGAAGATTCTAAGTGAAATAAGTCACACAGAAAAAGACACATATCATAAGCTATCAATTATTGAGGAAATGTAAAAACCGCTACACTTGAACTGAATTACAAAACAGAACAGAGTCACACGTTTAGATAACACACTATGGCTGCTTAACGGGAAAGGTGAGATGGGGTGATGCATAAAACAAGGGTTTCAAATTTGCTCAGATACCGTTCCATACACCCAATATGTAATAGACAAGACCTACTCCTTGCTCAGTGAACTGGACTCAACACCCCCTATTCACCGCAAAAGAATATATCTGACTAGTAAGAATCTTAAAACGTATGTATTGATATCTGTCTGGAAGTGAGTCAAGTGGGTGTAAAGCCGCATAAACACAGCCGTGAAAAGCAGCTAAACCCCATTATAAAAATAAATTACTTTTAAAAACCCGTAAAACAAAGACAGTGAAAGAGAGAGAAATTCTTACAAAATTCGTTCAGGGGCTGTGATGCAACCTGGATTGACCATATCTAGACCCACACCTGGATGAGACATAAGGGTGGACACTCTTGGGGCTGAGAGGTTGAGTGAGGTTGGGTGAGCAAACACAGACCCTTTAAAGTAATACTGCGTGGTACCCATCCCATGGGTCCCAAATCTCCAGGTTCAAGGGCATCTTCCTACATCGAAAACATGCATGAGAAACCCAGAACATGGTACACCGTGTGATTTTGAAAGGATTCTAAAACGTACCTCATTTCTCATCTCCTTGTGCTCGGGTTCGCCTTTCCAGCTACTTTACTAGCAATCTCCCTACTTGGAGAATCAGCACCTTTAAGCTCCTGTTCCCTACAGGTTGCAATTTGTCCTGAGGATGAACGGGAAGAGGGGCAACCAATGAGAGAATAGATCTAAGTGTTGGGACAGGCACAGGTCACTCTATTTTCCCATCAGGAAGAAGAATTAAACACAGGCTCAGCCTGCAGCCAGAAACCAGAATAGGGCCTGAGGCAATCCCGTGCTTTTGCGGCCAGCTCCCAAAAAAGACAGTTGAAAAACAGAGCTCAGGGGCACTGCAATTCACAAACCTGCTGAGTTGTAAATGATAACTCTCGTCCACAAATATATTGAGGGAAGGCAACGAAGAGGATTTGAAAGCAAGGCAGAATTGCAGGAAACAGGTTTCAGGAGGTGGATTCTAATCGCCTTTAAAGCACATGAAAAGTGGCAAAATGTCGACAATGATGCCCTTGGCCAAAAAGGGCGTATACATTTTTTCCTGAATATATTCAGGAAAAAACGCATACGCCCTTTTTGGCCAACCAAGCAACCTGGAAATGCAAATCAGCGCTACAAAGAAGTCTCGCTTCCCATTGGTCAAAAGGGCCATGCTGCAAAAAGTGTCAAAATCAGAAATGCAGGACAGGCCATGGAGAAATGGCAGCCTTGCTACGCTGATGGGCGGGATGTAAATTGCCAACAGCCACTCTGGAGAAGTGTACGGTGTGTCCTGAAACATCGAAAAAACACAGCTTAGGGAGCATAGGGCACGTCCACTCATGGGCGTATAAATTGGGAAAACTAAAAATCAGCAAGACACAGGCACCCCAAAGTTTAGGGCTGCTCTGTTGACAAGAACCTCCACTTCATGACACCTTAAATATCCCAGGAAAGAGAAAAATGGATAAAGAAGTTGTGGTCCTTATGTACAATGGAATATCACTCAGACATGAAATCAATGTCATAAGGCTAGTAGAAGCAAGATGAGTGGACTTAGGTACGAAGATTCTAAGTGAAATAAGTCACACAGAAAAAGACACATATCATAAGCTATCAATTATTGAGGAAATGTAAAAACCGCTACACTTGAACTGAATTACAAAACAGAACAGAGTCACACGTTTAGATAACACACTATGGCTGCTTAACGGGAAAGGTGAGATGGGGTGATGCATAAAACAAGGGTTTCAAATTTGCTCAGATACCGTTCCATACACCCAATATGTAATAGACAAGACCTACTCCTTGCTCAGTGAACTGGACTCAACACCCCCTATTCACCGCAAAAGAATATATCTGACTAGTAAGAATCTTAAAACCTATGTATTGATATCTGTCTGGAAGTGAGTCAAGTGGGTGTAAAGCCGCATAAACACAGCCGTGAAAAGCAGCTAAACCCCATTATAAAAATAAATTACTTTTAAAAACCCGTAAAACAAAGACAGTGAAAGAGAGAGAAATTCTTACAAAATTCGTTCAGGGGCTGTGATGCAACCTGGATTGACCATATCTAGACCCACACCTGGATGAGACATAAGGGTGGACACTCTTGGGGCTGAGAGTTTGAGTGAGGTTGGGTGAGCAAACACAGACCCTTTAAAGTAATACTGCGTGGTACCCATCCCATGGGTCCCAAATCTCCAGGTTCAAGGGCATCTTCCTACATCGAAAACATGCATGAGAAACCCAGAACATGGTACACCGTGTGATTTTGAAAGGATTCTAAAACGTACCTCATTTCTCATCTCCTTGTGCTCGGGTTCGCCTTTCCAGCTACTTTACTAGCAATCTCCCTACTTGGAGAATCAGCACCTTTAAGCTCCTGTTCCCTACAGGTTGCAATTTGTCCTGAGGATGAACGGGAAGAGGGGCAACCAATGAGAGAATAGATCTAGGTGTTGGGACAGGCACAGGTCACTCTATTTTCCCATCAGGAAGAAGAATTAACCACAGGCTCAGCCTGCCGCCAGAAACCAGAATAGGGCCTGAGGCAATCCCGTGCTTTTGCGGCCAGCTCCCAAAAAAGACAGTTGAAAAACAGAGCTCAGGGGCACTGCAATTCACAAACCTGCTGAGTTGTAAATGATAACTCTCGTCCACAAATATATTGAGGGAAGGCAACGAAGAGGCTTTGAAAGCAAGGCAGAATTGCAGGAAACAGGTTTCAGGAGGTGGATTCTAATCGCCTTTAAAGCACATGAAAAGTGGCAAAATGTCGACAATGATGCCCTTGGCCAAAAAGGGCGTATGCATTTTTTCCTGAATATATTCAGGAAAAAACGGATACGCCCTTTTTGGCCAACCAAGCAACCTGGAAAGGCAAATCAGCGCTACAAAGAAGTCTCGCTTCCCATCGGTCAAAAGGGCCATGCTGCAAAAAGTGTCAAAACCAGAAATGCAGGACAGGCCATGGAGAAATGGCAGCCTTGCTACGCTGATGGGCGGGATGTAAATTGCCAACAGCCACTCTGGAGAAGTGTACGGTGTGTCCTGAAACATCGAAAAAACACAGCTTAGGGAGCATAGGGCACGTCCACTCATGGGCGTATAAATTGGGAAAACTAAAAATCAGCAAGACACAGGCACCCCAAAGTTTAGGGCTGCTCTGTTGACAAGAACCTCCACTTCATGACACCTTAAATATCCCAGGAAAGAGAAAAATGGATAAAGAAGTTGTGGTCCTTATGTACAATGGAAAATCACACAGACATGAAATCAATGTCATAAGGCTAGTAGAAGCAAGATGAGTGGATTTAGGTACGACGATTCTAAGTGAAATAAGTCACACAGAAAAAGACACTTATCAAAAGCTATCACTTATAGAGGGAATGTAAAAACCAGTACACTTGAACTGAATTACAAAACAGAACAGAGTCACACGTTTAAAAAACACACTATGGCTGCTTAATGGGAAAGATGAGGTGGGGTGATGCATAAAACAAGGGTTTCAAATTCGCTCAGATACCGTTCCATACAGCCAATATGTAATAGACAAGACCTACTCCTTGCTCAGTGAACTGGACTCAACACCCCATATTCACCGCACAAGAATATATCTGACTAGTAAGAATCTTAAAACCTATGTATTGATATCTGTCTGGAAGTGAGTCAAGTGGGTGTAAAGCCGCATAAACACAGCCGTGAAAAGCAGCTAAACCCCATTATAAAAATAAATTACTTTTAAAAACCCGTAAAACAAAGACAGTGAAAGAGAGAGAAATTCTTACAAAATTCGTTCAGGGGCTGTGATGCAACCTGGATTGACCATATCTAGACCCACACCTGGATGAGACGTAAGGGTGGACACTCTTTGGGTTGAGAGGTTGGGTGAGGTTGGGTGAGCAAACGCAGACCCTTTAAAGTAATACTGCGTGGTACCCATCCCATGGGTCCCAAATCTCCAGGTTCAATGGCATCTTCCTACATCGAAAACATGCATGAGAAACTCAGAAGATGGTACACCGTATGATTTTGAAAGGTTTCTAAAACGCACCTCATTTCTCATCTCCTTGTGCTAGGGTTCGCCTTTCCAGCTACTTTACTAGCAATCTCCCTACTTGGAGAATCAGCACCTTTAAGCTCCTGTTCCCTACAGGTTGCAATTTGTCCTGAGGATGAACGGGAAGAGGGGCAACCAATGAGACACTAGATCTAGGTGTTGGGACAGGCACAGGTCACTCTATTTTCCCATTAGGAAGAAGAATTAACCACAGGCTCAGCCTGCTGCCCAGAAGCACAATAGCGCCTGAGGCAATACTGCGCTTTTGCGGCCAGCTCCCAAAAAAGCGAGTTGAAAAATGGAGCTCAGGGACACTGCAATTCACAAACCCGCAGAGTTATAAATGATAAGTCTCGTCCAAAAATATATTGAGGGAAGGCAACGAAGAGGATTTGAAAGCAAGGCAGAATTGCAGGAAACAGATTTCAGGAGGTAGATTCGAATTGCCTTTAAAGCACATGAAAAGCGGCAAAAGGTCGACAATGATGCCCTTGGCCAAAAAGGGCGTATGCGTTTTTTCCTGAATATATTCAGGAAAAAACGCATACGCCCTTTTTGGCCAACCAAGCAACCTGGAAAGGCAAATCAGCGCTACAAAGAAGTCTCGCTTCCCATCAGTCAAAAGGGCCATGCTAAAAAAGTGTCAAAACCAGAAATGCAGGACAGGCCATGGAGAAATGACAGCCTTGCTACGCTGATAGGCGGGATATTAATTGCCAACAGCCACTCTGGAGAAGTGTACGGTGTGTCCTGAAACATCGAAAAAACACAGCTTAGGGAGCATAGGGCACGTCCACTCATGGGCGTATAAATTGGGAAAACTAAAAATCAGCAAGACACAGGCACCCCAAAGTTTAGGGCTGCTCTGTTGACAAGAACCTCCAGTTCATGACACCTTAAATATCCCAGGAAAGAGAAAAATGGATAAAGAAGTTGTGGTCCTTATGTACAATGGAATATCACTCAGACATGAAATCAATGTCATAAGGATAGGAGAAGCAAGATGAGTGGATTTAGGTACGACGATTCCAAGTGAAATAAGTCACACAGAAAAAGACACTTATCATAAGGTATCACTTATAGAGGGAATGTAAAAACCGCTACACTTGAACTGAATTACAAAACAGAACAGAGTCACACGTTTAGAAAACACACTATGGCTGCTTAACGGGAAAGGTGAGGTGGGGTGATGCATAAAACAAGGGTTTCAAATTCGCTCAGATACCGTTCCATACACCCAATATGTAATAGACAAGACCTACTCCTTGCTCAGTGAACTGGACACAACACCCCCTATTCACCGCACAAGAATATACGTGACTAGTAAGAATCTTAAAACCTATGTATTGATACGTGTCTGGAAGTGAGTCAAGTGGGTGTAAAGCCGCTTAAACACAGCCGTGAAAAGCAGCTAAACCCCATTATAAAAATAAATTACTTTTAAAAACCCGTAAAAAAAAGACAGTGAAATTCTTACAAAATTCGTTCAGGGGCTGTGATGCAACCTGGATTGACCATATCTAGACCCACAGCTGGATGAGACATAAGGTTGGACACTCTTGGGGCTGACAGGTTGGGTGAGGTTGGGTGAGCAAACGCAGACCCTTTAAAGTAATACTGCGTGGTACCCATCCCATGGGTCCCAAATCTCCAGGTTCAAGGGCATCTTCCTACATCGAAAACATGCATGAGAAACTCAGAAGATGGTACACCGTGTGATTTTGAAAGGTTTCTAAAACGCACCCCATTTCTCACCTCCTTGTGCTCGGGTTCGCCTTTCCAGCTACTTTACTAGCAATCTCCCTACTTGCAGAATCAGCACCTTTAAGCTCCTGATCCATACAGGTTGCAAATTGTCCTGAGGATGAACGGGAAGAGGGGCAACCAATGAAAGACTATATCTAGGTGTTGGGACAGGCACAGGTCACTCTATTTTCCCATCAGGAAGAAGAATTAACCACAGGCTCAGCCTGCTGCCCAGAAGCACAATAGCGCCTGAGGCAATACTGCGCTTTTGCGGCCAGCTCCCAAAAAAGCGAGTTGAAAAATGGAGCTCAGGGACACTGCAATTCACAAACCCGCAGAGTTATAAATGATAAGTCTCGTCCAAAAATATATTGAGGGAAGGCAACGAAGAGGATTTGAAAGCAAGGCAGAATTGCAGGAAACAGATTTCAGGAGGTAGATTCGAATTGCCTTTAAAGCACATGAAAAGCGGCAAAACGTCGACAATGATGCCCTTGGACAAAAAGGGCGTATGCGTTTTTTCCTGAATATATTCAGGAAAAAACGCATACGCCCTTTTTGGCCAACCAAGCAACCTGGAAAGGCAAATCAGCGCTACAAAGAAGTCTCGCTTCCCATCGGTCAAAAGGGCCATGCTAAAAAAGTGTCAAAACCAGAAATGCAGGACAGGCCATGGAGAAATGGCAGCCTTGCTACGCTGATAGGCGGGATGTTAATTGCCAACAGCCACTCTGGAGAAGTGTACGGTGTGTCCTGAAACATCGAAAAAACACAGCTTAGGGAGCATAGGGCACGTCCACTCATGGGCGTATAAATTGGGAAAACTAAAAATCAGCAAGACACAGGCACCCCAAAGTTTAGGGCTGCTCTGTTGACAAGAACCTCCAGTTCATGACACCTTAAATATCCCAGGAAAGAGAAAAATGGATAAAGAAGTTGTGGTCCTTATGTACAATGGAATATCACTCAGACATGAAATCAATGTCATAAGGCTAGGAGAAGCAAGATGAGTGGATTTAGGTACGACGATTCCAAGTGAAATAAGTCACACAGAAAAAGACACTTATCATAAGGTATCACTTATAGAGGGAATGTAAAAACCGCTACACTTGAACTGAATTACAAAACAGAACAGAGTCACACGTTTAGAAAACACACTATGGCTGCTTAACGGGAAAGGTGAGGTGGGGTGATGCATAAAACAAGGGTTTCAAATTCGCTCAGATACCGTTCCATACACACAATATGTAATAAAAAAGACCTACTCCTTGCTCAGTGAACTGGACACAACACCCCCTATTCACCGCACAAGAATATACGTGACTAGTAAGAATCTTAAAACCTATATATTGATACGTGTCTGGAAGTGAGTCAAGTGGGTGTAAAGCCGCTTAAACACAGCCGTGAAAAGCAGCTAAACCCCATTATAAAAATAAATTACTTTTAAAAACCCGTAAAACAAAGACAGTGAAAGAGAGAGAAATTTTACAAAATTCGTTCAGGGGCTGTGATGCAACCTGGATTGACCATATCTAGACCCACAGCTGGATGAGACATAAGGGTGGACACTCTTGGGGCTGAGAGGTTGGGTGAGGTTGGGTGAGCAAACGCAGACCCTTTAAAGTAATACTGCGTGGTACCCATCCCATGGGTCCCAAATCTCCAGGTTCAAGGGCATCTTCCTACATCGAAAACATGCATGAGAAACCCAGAAGATGGTACACCGTGTGATTTTGAAAGGTTTCCAAAATGAACCACATTTCTCATCTCCTTGTGCTGGGGTTCGCCTTTCCAGCTACTTTACTAGCAATCTCCCTACTTGGAGAATCAGCACCTTTAAGCTCCTGTTCCCTACAGGTTGCAATTTGTCCTGAGGATGAACGGGAAGAGGGGCAACCAATGAGAGACTAGATCTAGGTGTTGGGACAGGAACAGGTCACTCTATTTTCCCATCAGGAAGAAGAATTAAACACAGGTTCAGCCTGCCGCCGGGAACCAGAATAGGGCCTGAGGCAATCCCGTGCTTTTGCGGCCAGCTCCCAAAAAAGACAGTTGAAAAATGGAGCTCAGGGGCACTGCAATTCACAAACCTGCTGAGTTATAAATGATAACTCTCGTCCACAAATATATTGAGGGAAGGCAACGAAGAGGATTTGAAAGCAAGGCAGAATTGCAGGAAACAGGTTTCAGGAGGTAGATTCGAATCGCCTTTAAAGCACATGAAAGGTGGCAAAACGTCGACAATGATGACCTTGGCCAAAAAGGGCGTATGCGTTGTTTCCTGAATATATTCAGGAAACAACGCATACGCCCTTTTTGGCCAACCAAGCAACCTGGAAAGGCAAATCAGCGCTACCAAGAATTCTTGCTTCCCATCGGTCAAAAGGGCCATGCTGCAAAAATTTTCAAAACCAGAAATGCAGGACAGGCCATGGAGAAATGGCAGCCTTGCTACGCTGATGGGAGGGATGTAAATTGCCAACAGCCACTCTGGAGAAGTGTACGGTGTGTCCTGAAACATCAAAAAAACACAGCTTAGGGAGCATAGGGCACGTCCACTCATGGGCGTATAAATTGGGAAAACTAAAAATCAGCAAGACACAGGCACCCCAAAGTTTAGGGCAGCTCTGTTGACAAGAACCTCCACTTCATGACACCGTAAATATCCCAGGAAAGAGAAAAATGGATAAAGAAGTTGTGGTCCTTATGTACAATGGAATATCACTCAGACATGAAATCAATGTCATAAGGCTAGTAGAAGCAAGATGAGTGGATTTAGGAACGACGATTCTAAGTGAAATAAGTCACACAGAAAAAGACACTTATCATAAGCTATCACTTAGAGAGGGAATGTAAAAACCGCTACACTTGAACTGAATTAAAAAACAGAACAGAGTCACACGTTTAGAAAACACACTATGGCTGCTTAACGGGAAAGGTGAGTTGGGGTGATGCATAAAACAAGGGTTTCAAATTCACTCAGATACCGTTCCATACACCCAATATGTAATAGACAAGACCAACTCCTTGCTCAGTGAACTGGACTCAACACCCCCTATTCACCGCACAATAATATGTCTGACTAGTAAGAATCGTAAAACCTATGTATTGATATCTCTCTGGAAGTGAGTCAAGTGGGTGTAAAGCCGCATAAACACAGCCGTGAAAGGCAGGTAAACCCCATTATAAAAATAAATTACTTTTAAAATCCCGTAAAAGAAAGACAGTGAAAGAGAGAGAAATTCTTACATAATTCGTTCAGGGGCTTTGATGCAACCTGGATTGACCATATCTAGACCCACAGCTGGATGAGACATAAGGGTGGACACTCTTGGGGCTGAGAGGTTGGGTGAGGTTGGGTGAGCAAACGCAGAACCTTTAAAGTAATACTGCGTGGTACCCATCCCATGGGTCCCAAATCTCCAGGTTCAAGGGCATCTTCCTACATCGAAAACATGCATGAGAAACCCAGAATAAGGTACACCGTGTGATTTTGAAAGGTTTCCAAAACGCACCTCATTTCTCATCTCCTTGTGCTCGGGTTCGCCATTCCAGGTACTTTACTAGCAATCTCCCTACTTGGAGAATCAGCACCTTTAACCTCCTGTTCTGTACAGGTTGCAATTTGTCCTGAGGATGAACGGGAAGAGGGGCAACCAATGAGAGACTAGATCTAGGTGTTGGGACAGGCACAGGTCACTCTATTTTCCCATCAGGATGAAGAATTAACCACAGGCTCAGCCTGCCCCCCGGAACCTGAATAGGGCCTGAGGCAATCCCGTGCTTTTGCGGCCAGCTCCCAAAAAAGACAGTTGAAAAATGGAGCTCAGGGTCACTGCCATTCACAAACCCGCAGAGTTATAAATGGTAACTCTCGTCCACAAATATATTGAGGGAAGGCAACGAAGAGGATTTGAAAGCAAGGCAGAATTGCAGGAAACATGTTTCAGGAGGTAGATACGAATCGCATTTAAAGCACATGAAAAGTGGCAAAACGTCGACAGTGATGCCCTTGGCCAAAAAGGGCGTATGCGTTTTTTCCTGAATATATTCAGGAAAAAACGGATACGCCCTTTTTGGCCAACCAAGCAACCTGGAAAGGCAAATCAGCGCTACAAAGAAGTCTCGCTTCCCATCGGTCAAAAGGGCCATGCTGAAAAAAGTGTCAAAACCACAAATGCAGGACAGGCCATGGAGAAATGGCAGCCTTGCTCCGCTGATGGGCGGGATGTAAATTGCCAACAGCCACTCTGGAGAAGTGTACGGTGTGTCCTGAAACATCGAAAAAACAGCTTAGGGAGCATAGGGCACGTGCACTCATGGGCGTATAAATTGGGAAAACTAAAAATCAGCAAGACACAGGCACCCCAATGTTTAGGGCTGCTATGTTGACAAGAACCTCCACTTCATGACACCTTAAATATCCCAGGAAAGAGAAAAATGGATAAAGAAGTTGTGGTCCTTATGTACAAAGGAATATCACTCAGACATGAAATCAATGTCATAAGGCTAGTAGAAGCAAGATGAGTGGATTTAGGTATGACGATTCTAAGTGAACTAAGTCACACAGAAAAAGACACTTATCATAAGCTATCACTTATAGAGGGAATGTAAAAACCGCTACACTTGAACTGAATTACAAAGGGAACAGAGTCACACGTTTAGAAAACACACTATGGCTGCTTAACGGGAAAGGTGAGGTGGGGTGATGCATAAAACAAGGGTTTCAAATTCGCTCAGATACCGTTCCATACACCCAATATGTAATAGACAAGGCCTACTCCTTGCTCAGTGAACTGGAATCAACACCCCCTATTCACCGCACAAGAATATATCTGACTAGTAATAATCGTACAACCTATGTATTGATGTCTCTCTGGAAGTGAGCCAAGTGGGTGTAAAGCCGCATAAACACAGCCGTGAAAGGCAGCTAAACCCCATAATAAAAATAAATTACTTTTAAAAACCCGTAAAAGAAAGACAGTGAAAGAGAGAGAAATTCTTACATAATTCGTTCAGGGGCTTTGATGCAACCTGGATTGACCATATCTAGACCCACAGCTGGATGAGACATAAGGGTGGATACTCTTGGGGCTGAGAGGTTGGGTGAGGTTGGGTGAGCAAACGCAGAACCTTTAAAGTAATACTGCGTGGTACCCATCCCATGGGTCCCAAATCTCCAGGTTCAAGGGCATCTTCCTACATCGAAAACATGCATGAGAAACCCAGAATAAGGTACACCGTGTGATTTTGAAAGGTTTCTAAAACGCACCTCATTTCTCATCTCCTTGTGCTCGGGTTCGCCATTCCAGGTACTTTACTAGCAATCTCCCTACTTGGACAATCTGCACCTTTAACCTCCTGTTCTGTACAGGTTGCAATTTGTCCTGAGGATGAACGGGAAGAGGGGCAACCAATGAGAGACTAGATCTAGGTGTTGGGACAGGCACAGGTCACTCTATTTTCCCATCAGGAAGAAGAATTAACCACAGGCTCAGCCTGCCCCCCGGAACCTGAATAGGGCCTGAGGCAATCCCGTGCTTTTGCGGCCAGCTCCCAAAAAAGACAGTTGAAAAATGGAGCTCAGGGGCACTGCCATTCACAAACCCGCAGAGTTATAAATGGTAACTCTTGTCCACAAATATATTGAGGGAAGGCAACGAAGAGGATTTGAAAGCAAGGCAGAATTGCAGGAAACATGTTTCAGGAGGTAGATTCGAATCGCCTTTAAAGCACATGAAAAGTGGCAAAACGTCGACAGTGATGCCCTTGGCCAAAAAGGGCGTATGCGTTTTTTCCTGAATATATTCAGGAAAAAACGCATACGCCCTTTTTGGCCAACCAAGCAACCTGGAAAGTCAAATCAGCGCTACAAAGAAGTCTCGCTTCCCATCGGTCAAAAGGGCCATGCTGCAAAAAGTGTCAAAACCAGAAATGCAGGACAGGCCATGGAGAAATGGCAGCCTTGCTACGCTGATGGGCGGGATGTAAATTGCCAACAGCCACTCTGGAGAAGTGTACGGTGTGTCCTGAAACATCGAAAAAACAGCTTAGGGAGCATAGGGAACGTGCACTCATGGGCGTATAAATTGGGAAAACTAAAAATCAGCAAGACACAGGCACCCCAATGTTTAGGGCTGCTATGTTGACAAGAACCTCCACTTCATGACACCTTAAATATCCCAGGAAAGAGAAAAATGGATAAAGAAGTTGTGGTCCTTATGTACAAAGGAATATCTCTCAGACATGAAATCAATGTCATAAGGCTAGTAGAAGCAAGATGAGTGGATTTAGTTATGACGATTCTAAGTGAACTAAGTCACACAGAAAAAGACACTTATCATAAGCTATCACTTATAGAGGGAATGTAAAAACCGCTACACTTGAACTGAATTACAAAGGGAACAGATTCACACGTTTAGAAAACACACTATGGCTGCTTAACGGGAAAGGTGAGGTGGGGTGATGCATAAAACAAGGGTTTCAAATTCGCTCAGATACCGTTCCATACACCCAATATGTAATAGACAAGGCCTGCTCCTTGCTCAGTGAACTGGACTCAACACCCCCTATTCACCGCACAAGAATATATCTGACTAGTAATAATCGTAAAACCTATGTATTGATATCTCTCTGGAAGTGAGCCAAGTGGTTGTAAAGCCGCATAAACACAGCCGTGAAAAGCAGCTAAACCCCATTATAAAAATAAATTACTATTAAAAAACCGTAAAACAAAGACAGTGAAAGAGAGAGAAATCCTTACAAAATTCGTTCAGGGGCTGTGATGCAACCTGGATTGACCATATCTAGACCCACACCTGGATGAGACATAAGGGTGGACACTCTTGGGGCTGAGAGGTTGGGTGAGGTTGGGTGAGCAAACTCAGACCCTTTAAAGTAATACTGCGTGGTACCCATCCCATGGGTCCCAAATCTCCAGGTTCAAGGGCATCTTCCTACATCGAAAACATGCATGAGAATCCCAGAAGATGGTACACCGTGTGATCGGGAAAGGTTTCTAAAACGCACCTCATTTCTCATCTCCTTGTGCTCGGGTTCGCCATTCCAGCTACTTTACTAGCAATCTCCCTTCTTGGAGAATCAGCACCTTTAACCTCCTGTTCTGTACAGGTTGCAATTTGTCCTGAGGATGAACGGGAAGAGGGGCAACCAATGAGAGACTAGATCTAGGTGTTGGGACAGGCACAGTTCACTCTATTTTCCCATCAGAAAGAAGAATTAACCACAGGCTCAGCCTGCCCCCCGGAACCTGAATAGGGCCTGAGGCAATCCCGTGCTTTTGCGGCCAGCTCCCAAAAAAGACAGTTGAAAAATGGAGCTCAGGGGCACTGCCATTCACAAACCCGCAGAGTTATAAATGGTAACTCTCGTCAACAAATATATTGAGGGAAGGCAACGAAGAGGATTTGAAAGCAAGGCAGAATTGCAGGAAACATGTTTCAGGAGGTAGATTCGAATCGCCTTTAAAGCACATGAAAAGTGGCAAAACGTCGACAGTGATGCCCTTGGCCAAAAAGGGCGTATGCGTTTTTTCCTGAATATATTCAGGAAAAAACGCATACGCCCTTTTTGGCCAACCAAGCAACCTGGAAAGTCAAATCAGCGCTACAAAGAAGTCTCGCTTCCCATCGGTCAAAAGGCCCATGCTGCAAAAAGTGTCAAAACCAGAAATGCAGGACAGGCCATGGAGAAATGGCAGCCTTGCTACGCTGATGGGCGGGATGTAAATTGCCAACAGCCACTCTGGAGAAGTGTACGGTGTGTCCTGAAACATCGAAAAAACAGCTTAGGGAGCATAGGGCAAGTGCACTCATGGGCGTATAAATTGGGAAAATTAAAAATCAGCAAGACACAGGCACCCCAATGTTTAGGGCTGCTATGTTGACAAGAACCTCCACTTCATGACACCTTAAACATCCCAGGAAAGAGAAAAATGGATAAAGAAGTTGTGGTCCTTATGTACAAAGGAATATCACTCAGACATGAAATCAATGTCATAAGGCTAGTAGAAGCAAGATGAGTGGATTTAGGTATGACGATTCTAAGTGAACTAAGTCACACAGAAAAAGACACTTATCATAAGCTATCACTTATAGAGGGAATGTAAAAACCGCTACACTTGAACTGAATTACAAAGGGAACAGAGTCACACGTTTAGAAAACACACTATGGCTGCTTAACGGGAAAGGTGAGGTGGGGTGATGCATAAAACAAGGGTTTCAAATTCGCTCAGATACCGTTCCATACACCCAATATGTAATAGACAAGACCTACTCCTTGCTCAGTGAACTGGACACAACACCCCCTATTCACCGCACAAGAATATACGTGACTAGTAAGAATCTTAAAACCTATGTATTGATACGTGTCTGGAAGTGAGTCAAGTGGGTGTAAAGCCGCTTAAACACAGCCGTGAAAAGCAGCTAAACCCCATTATAAAAATAAATTACTTTTAAAAACCCGTAAAACAAAGACAGTGAAATTCTTACAAAATTCGTTCAGGGGCTGTGATGCAACCTGGATTGACCATATCTAGACCCACAGCTGGATGAGACATAAGGTTGGACACTCTTGGGGCTGACAGGTTGGGTGAGGTTGGGTGAGCAAACGCAGACCCTTTAAAGTAATACTGCGTGGTACCCATCCCATGGGTCCCAAATCTCCAGGTTCAAGGGCATCTTCCTACATCGAAAACATGCATGAGAAACTCAGAAGATGGTACACCGTGTGATTTTGAAAGGTTTCTAAAACGCACCCCATTTCTCACCTCCTTGTGCTCGGGTTCGCCTTTCCAGCTACTTTACTAGCAATCTCCCTACTTGCAGAATCAGCACCTTTAAGCTCCTGATCCATACAGGTTGCAAATTGTCCTGAGGATGAACGGGAAGAGGGGCAACCAATGAGAGACTATATCTAGGTGTTGGGACAGGCACAGGTCACTCTATTTTCCCATCAGGAAGAAGAATTAACCACAGGCTCAGCCTGCTGCCCAGAAGCACAATAGCGCCTGAGGCAATACTGCGCTTTTGCGGCCAGCTCCCAAAAAAGCGAGTTGAAAAATGGAGCTCAGGGACACTGCAATTCACAAACCCGCAGAGTTATAAATGATAAGTCTCGTCCAAAAATATATTGAGGGAAGGCAACGAAGAGGATTTGAAAGCAAGGCAGAATTGCAGGAAACAGATTTCAGGAGGTAGATTCGAATTGCCTTTAAAGCACATGAAAAGCGGCAAAACGTCGACAATGATGCCCTTGGACAAAAAGGGCGTATGCGTTTTTTCCTGAATATATTCAGAAAAAAACGCATACGCCCTTTTTGGCCAACCAAGCAACCTGGAAAGGCAAATCAGCGCTACAAAGAAGTCTCGCTTCCCATCGGTCAAAAGGGCCATGCTAAAAAAGTGTCAAAACCAGAAATGCAGGACAGGCCATGGAGAAATGGCAGCCTTGCTACGCTGATAGGCGGGATGTTAATTGCCAACAGCCACTCTGGAGAAGTGTACGGTGTGTCCTGAAACATCGAAAAAACACAGCTTAGGGAGCATAGGGCACGTCCACTCATGGGCGTATAAATTGGGAAAACTAAAAATCAGCAAGACACAGGCACCCCAAAGTTTAGGGCTGCTCTGTTGACAAGAACCTCCAGTTCATGACACCTTAAATATCCCAGGAAAGAGAAAAATGGATAAAGAAGTTGTGGTCCTTATGTACAATGGAATATCACTCAGACATGAAATCAATGTCATAAGGCTAGGAGAAGCAAGATGAGTGGATTTAGGTACGACGATTCCAAGTGAAATAAGTCACACAGAAAAAGACACTTATCATAAGGTATCACTTATAGAGGGAATGTAAAAACCGCTACACTTGAACTGAATTACAAAACAGAACAGAGTCACACGTTTAGAAAACACACTATGGCTGCTTAACGGGAAAGGTGAGGTGGGGTGATGCATAAAACAAGGGTTTCAAATTCGCTCAGATACTGTTCCATACACACAATATGTAATAAAAAAGACCTACTCCTTGCTCAGTGAACTGGACACAACACCCCCTATTCACCGCACAAGAATATACGTTACTAGTAAGATTCTTAAAACCTATGTATTGATACGTGTCTGGAAGTGAGTCAAGTGGGTGTAAAGCCGCTTAAACACAGCCGTGAAAAGCAGCTAAACCCCATTATAAAAATAAATTACTTTTAAAAACCCGTAAAACAAAGACAGTGAAAGAGAGAGAAATTTTACAAAATTCGTTCAGGGGCTGTGATGCAACCTGGATTGACCGTATCTAGACCCACAGCTGGATGAGACATAAGGGTGGACACTCTTGGGGCTGAGAGGTTTGGTGAGGTTGGGTGAGCAAACGCAGACCCTTTAAAGTAATACTGCGTGGTACCCATCCCATGGGTCCCAAATCTCCAGGTTCAAGGGCATCTTCCTACATCGAAAACATGCATGAGAAACCCAGAAGATGGTACACCGTGTGATTTTGAAAGGTTTCCAAAATGAACCACATTTCTCATCTCCTTGTGCTGGGGTTCGCCTTTCCAGCTACTTTACTAGCAATCTCCCTACTTGGAGAATCAGCACCTTTAAGCTCCTGTTCCCTACAGGTTGCAATTTGTCCTGAGGATGAACTGGAAGAGGGGCAACCAATGAGAGACTAGATCTAGGTGTTGGGACAGGCACAGGTCACTCTTTTTTCCCAATAGGAAGAAGAATTAAACACAGGTTCAGCCTGCCGCCGGGAACCAGAATAGGGCCTGAGGCAATCCCGTGCTTTTGCGGCCAGCTCCCAAAAAAGACAGTTGAAAAATGGAGCTCAGGGGCACTGCAATTCACAAACCTGCTGAGTTATAAATGATAACTCTCGTCCACAAATATATTGAGGGAAGGCAACGAAGAGGATTTGAAAGCAAGGCAGAATTGCAGGAAACAGGTTTCAGGGGGTAGATTCGAATCGCCTTTAAAGCACATGAAAGGTGGCAAAACGTCGACAATGATGACCTTGGCCAAAAAGGGCGTATGCGTTGTTTCCTGAATATATTCAGGAAACAACGCATACGCCCTTTTTGGCCAACCAAGCAACCTGGAAAGGCAAATCAGCGCTACCAAGAATTCTTGCTTCCCATCGGTCAAAAGGGCCATGCTGCAAAAATTTTCAAAACCAGAAATGCAGGACAGGCCATGGAGAAATGGCAGCCTTGCTACGCTGATGGGAGGGATGTAAATTGCCAACAGCCACTCTGGAGAAGTGTACGGTGTGTCCTGAAACATCAAAAAAACACAGCTTAGGGAGCATAGGGCATGTCCACTCATGGGCGTATAAATTGGGAAAACTAAAAATCAGCAAGACACAGGCACCCCAAAGTTTAGGGCAGCTCTGTTGACAAGAACCTCCACTTCATGACACCGTAAATATCCCAGGAAAGAGAAAAATGGATAAAGAAGTTGTGGTCCTTATGTACAATGGAATATCACTCAGACATGAAATCAATGTCATAAGGCTAGTAGAAGCAAGATGAGTGGATTTAGGAACGACGATTCTAAGTGAAATAAGTCACACAGAAAAAGACACTTATCATAAGCTATCACTTAGAGAGGGAATGTAAAAACCGCTACACTTGAACTGAATTAAAAAACAGAACAGAGTCACACGTTTAGAAAACACACTATGGCTGCTTAACGGGAAAGGTGAGTTGGGGTGATGCATAAAACAAGGGTTTCAAATTCACTCAGATACCGTTCCATACACCCAATATGTAATAGACAAGACCAACTCCTTGCTCAGTGAACTGGACTCAACACCCCCTATTCACCGCACAATAATATGTCTGACTAGTAAGAATCGTAAAACCTATGTATTGATATCTCTCTGGAAGTGAGTCAAGTGGGTGTAAAGCCGCATAAACACAGCCGTGAAAGGCAGCTAAACCCCATTATAAAAATAAATTACTTTTAAAATCCCGTAAAAGAAAGACAGTGAAAGAGAGAGAAATTCTTACATAATTCGTTCAGGGGCTTTGATGCAACCTGGATTGACCATATCTAGACCCACAGCTGGATGAGACATAAGGGTGGACACTCTTG
Source organism: Eschrichtius robustus (assembly GCF_028021215.1). Classification (NCBI taxonomy): domain Eukaryota; kingdom Metazoa; phylum Chordata; class Mammalia; order Artiodactyla; family Eschrichtiidae; genus Eschrichtius; species Eschrichtius robustus. Next base: position 833,363 of record NW_027175219.1, on the reverse strand, counting down.
GGGCTGAGAGGTTGGGTGAGGTTGGGTGAGCAAACGCAGAACCTTTAAAGTAATACTGCGTGGTACCCATCCCATGGGTCCCAAATCTCCAGGTTCAAGGGCATCTTCCTACATCGAAAACATGCATGAGAAACCCAGAATAAGGTACACCGTGTGATTTTGAAAGGTTTCCAAAACGCACCTCATTTCTCATCTCCTTGTGCTCGGGTTCGCCATTCCAGGTACTTTACTAGCAATCTCCCTACTTGGAGAATCAGCACCTTTAACCTCCTGTTCTGTACAGGTTGCAATTTGTCCTGAGGATGAACGGGAAGAGGGGCAACCAATGAGAGACTAGATCTAGGTGTTGGGACAGGCACAGGTCACTCTATTTTCCCATCAGGATGAAGAATTAACCACAGGCTCAGCCTGCCCCCCGGAACCTGAATAGGGCCTGAGGCAATCCCGTGCTTTTGCGGCCAGCTCCCAAAAAAGACAGTTGAAAAATGGAGCTCAGGGTCACTGCCATTCACAAACCCGCAGAGTTATAAATGGTAACTCTCGTCCACAAATATATTGAGGGAAGGCAACGAAGAGGATTTGAAAGCAAGGCAGAATTGCAGGAAACATGTTTCAGGAGGTAGATACGAATCGCCTTTAAAGCACATGAAAAGTGGCAAAACGTCGACAGTGATGCCCTTGGCCAAAAAGGGCGTATGCGTTTTTTCCTGAATATATTCAGGAAAAAACGGATACGCCCTTTTTGGCCAACCAAGCAACCTGGAAAGGCAAATCAGCGCTACAAAGAAGTCTCGCTTCCCATCGGTCAAAAGGGCCATGCTGCAAAAAGTGTCAAAACCAGAAATGCAGGACAGGCCATGGAGAAATGGCAGCCTTGCTACGCTGATGGGCGGGATGTAAATTGCCAACAGCCACTCTGGAGAAGTGTACGGTGTGTCCTGAAACATCGAAAAAACAGCTTAGGGAGCATAGGGCACGTGCACTCATGGGCGTATAAATTGGGAAAACTAAAAATCAGCAAGACACAGGCACCCCAATGTTTAGGGCTGCTATGTTGACAAGAACCTCCACTTCATGACACCTTAAATATCCCAGGAAAGAGAAAAATGGATAAAGAAGTTGTGGTCCTTATGTACAAAGGAATATCACTCAGACATGAAATCAATGTCATAAGGCTAGTAGAAGCAAGATGAGTGGATTTAGGTATGACGATTCTAAGTGAACTAAGTCACACAGAAAAAGACACTTATCATAAGCTATCACTTATAGAGGGAATGTAAAAACCGCTACACTTGAACTGAATTACAAAGGGAACAGAGTCAAACGTTTAGAAAACACACTATGGCTGCTTAACGGGAAAGGTGAGGTGGGGTGATGCATAAAACAAGGGTTTCAAATTCGCTCAGATACCGTTCCATACACCCAATATGTAATAGACAAGGCCTACTCCTTGCTCAGTGAACTGGAATCAACACCCCCTATTCACCGCACAAGAATATATCTGACTAGTAATAATCGTAAAACCTATGTATTGATATCTCTCTGGAAGTGAGCCAAGTGGGTGTAAAGCCGCATAAACACAGCCGTGAAAGGCAGCTAAACCCCATAATAAAAATAAATTACTTTTAAAAACCCGTAAAAGAAAGACAGTGAAAGAGAGAGAAATTCTTACATAATTCGTTCAGGGGCTTTGATGCAACCTGGATTGACCATATCTAGACCCACAGCTGGATGAGACATAAGGGTGGATACTCTTGGGGCTGAGAGGTTGGGTGAGGTTGGGTGAGCAAACGCAGAACCTTTAAAGTAATACTGCGTGGTACCCATCCCATGGGTCCCAAATCTCCAGGTTCAAGGGCATCTTCCTACATCGAAAACATGCATGAGGAACCCAGAATAAGGTACACCGTGTGATTTTGAAAGGTTTCTAAAACGCACCTCATTTCTCATCTCCTTGTGCTCGGGTTCGCCATTCCAGGTACTTTACTAGCAATCTCCCTACTTGGAGAATCTGCACCTTTAACCTCCTGTTCTGTACAGGTTGCAATTTGTCCTGAGGATGAACGGGAAGAGGGGCAACCAATGAGAGACTAGATCTAGGTGTTGGGACAGGCACAGGTCACTCTATTTTCCCATCAGGAAGAAGAATTAACCACAGGCTCAGCCTGCCCCCCGGAACCTGAATAGGGCCTGAGGCAATCCCGTGCTTTTGCGGCCAGCTCCCAAAATAGACAGTTGAAAAATGGAGCTCAGTGGCACTGCCATTCACAAACCCGCAGAGTTATAAATGGTAACTCTTGTCCACAAATATATTGAGGGAAGGCAACGAAGAGGATTTGAAAGCAAGGCAGAATTGCAGGAAACATGTTTCAGGAGGTAGATTCGAATCGCCTTTAAAGCACATGAAAAGTGGCAAAACGTCGACAGTGATGCCCTTGGCCAAAAAGGGCGTATGCGTTTTTTCCTGAATATATTCAGGAAAAAACGCATACGCCCTTTTTGGCCAACCAAGCAACCTGGAAAGTCAAAGCAGCGCTACAAAGAAGTCTCGCTTCCCATCGGTCAAAAGGCCCATGCTGCAAAAAGTGTCAAAACCAGAAATGCAGGACAGGCCATGGAGAAATGGCAGCCTTGCTACGCTGATGGGCGGGATGTAAATTGCCAACAGCCACTCTGGAGAAGTGTACGGTGTGTCCTGAAACATCGAAAAAACAGCTTAGGGAGCATAGGGAACGTGCACTCATGGGCGTATAAATTGGGAAAACTAAAAATCAGCAAGACACAGGCACCCCAATGTTTAGGGCTGCTATGTTGACAAGAACCTCCACTTCATGACACCTTAAATATCCCAGGAAAGAGAAAAATGGATAAAGAAGTTGTGGTCCTTATGTACAAAGGAATATCTCTCAGACATGAAATCAATGTCATAAGGCTAGTAGAAGCAAGATGAGTGGATTTAGTTATGACGATTCTAAGTGAACTAAGTCACACAGAAAAAGACACTTATCATAAGCTATCACTTATAGAGGGAATGTAAAAACCGCTACACTTGAACTGAATTACAAAGGGAACAGATTCACACGTTTAGAAAACACACTATGGCTGCTTAACGGGAAAGGTGAGGTGGGGTGATGCATAAAACAAGGGTTTCAAATTCGCTCAGATACCGTTCCATACACCCAATATGTAATAGACAAGGCCTGCTCCTTGCTCAGTGAACTGGACTCAACACCCCCTATTCACCGCACAAGAATATATCTGACTAGTAATAATCGTAAAACCTATGTATTGATATCTCTCTGGAAGTGAGCCAAGTGGTTGTAAAGCCGCATAAACACAGCCGTGAAAAGCAGCTAAACCCCATTATAAAAATAAATTACTATTAAAAAACCGTAAAACAAAGACAGTGAAAGAGAGAGAAATCCTTACAAAATTCGTTCAGGGGCTGTGATGCAACCTGGATTGACCATATCTAGACCCACACCTGGATGAGACATAAGGGTGGACACTCTTGGGGCTGAGAGGTTGGGTGAGGTTGGGTGAGCAAACTCAGACCCTTTAAAGTAATACTGCGTGGTACCCATCCCATGGGTCCCAAATCTCCAGGTTCAAGGGCATCTTCCTACATCGAAAACATGCATGAGAATCCCAGAAGATGGTACACCGTGTGATCGGGAAAGGTTTCTAAAACGCACCTCATTTCTCATCTCCTTGTGCTCGGGTTCGCCATTCCAGCTACTTTACTAGCAATCTCCCTTCTTGGAGAATCAGCACCTTTAACCTCCTGTTCTGTACAGGTTGCAATTTGTCCTGAGGATGAACGGGAAGAGGGGCAACCAATGAGAGACTAGATCTAGGTGTTGGGACAGGCACAGTTCACTCTATTTTCCCATCAGAAAGAAGAATTAACCACAGGCTCAGCCTGCCCCCCGGAACCTGAATAGGGCCTGAGGCAATCCCGTGCTTTTGCGGCCAGCTCCCAAAAAAGACAGTTGAAAAATGGAGCTCAGGGGCACTGCCATTCACAAACCCGCAGAGTTATAAATGGTAACTCTCGTCAACAAATATATTGAGGGAAGGCAACGAAGAGGATTTGAAAGCAAGGCAGAATTGCAGGAAACATGTTTCAGGAGGTAGATTCGAATCGCCTTTAAAGCACATGAAAAGTGGCAAAACGTCGACAGTGATGCCCTTGGCCAAAAAGGGCGTATGCGTTTTTTCCTGAATATATTCAGGAAAAAACGCATACGCCCTTTTTGGCCAACCAAGCAACCTGGAAAGTCAAATCAGCGCTACAAAGAAGTCTCGCTTCCCATCGGTCAAAAGGCCCATGCTGCAAAAAGTGTCAAAACCAGAAATGCAGGACAGGCCATGGAGAAATGGCAGCCTTGCTACGCTGATGGGCGGGATGTAAATTGCCAACAGCCACTCTGGAGAAGTGTACGGTGTGTCCTGAAACATCGAAAAAACAGCTTAGGGAGCATAGGGCAAGTGCACTCATGGGCGTATAAATTGGGAAAATTAAAAATCAGCAAGACACAGGCACCCCAATGTTTAGGGCTGCTATGTTGACAAGAACCTCCACTTCATGACACCTTAAACATCCCAGGAAAGAGAAAAATGGATAAAGAAGTTGTGGTCCTTATGTACAAAGGAATATCACTCAGACATGAAATCAATGTCATAAGGCTAGTAGAAGCAAGATGAGTGGATTTAGGTATGACGATTCTAAGTGAACTAAGTCACACAGAAAAAGACACTTATCATAAGCTATCACTTATAGAGGGAATGTAAAAACCGCTACACTTGAACTGAATTACAAAGGGAACAGAGTCACACGTTTAGAAAACACACTATGGCTGCTTAACGGGAAAGGTGAGGTGGGGTGATGCATAAAACAAGGGTTTCAAATTCGCTCAGATACCGTTCCATACACCCAATATGTAATAGACAAGGCCTACTCCTTGCTCAGTGAACTGGACTCAACACCCCCTATTCACCGCACAAGAATATATCTGACTAGTAATAATCGTAAAACCTATGTATTGATATCTCTCTGGAAGTGAGTCAAGTGGGTGTAAAGCCGCATAAACACAGCCGTGAAAAGCAGCTAAACCCCATTATAAAAATAAATTACTTTTAAAAACCCGTAAAACAAAGACAGTGAAAGAGAGAGAAATTCTTACAAAATTCGTTCAGGGGCTGTGATGCAACCTGGATTGACCATATCTAGACCCACAGCTGCATGAGACATAAGGTTGGACACTCTTGGGGCTGACAGGTTGGGTGAGGTTGGGTGAGCAAACGCAGACCCTTTAAAGTAATACTGCGTGGTACCCATCCCATGGGTCCCAAATCTCCAGGTTCAAGGGCATCTTCCTACATCGAAAACATGCATGAGAAACTCAGAAGATGGTACACCGTGTGATTTTGAAAGGTTTCTAAAACGCTCCCCATTTCTCACCTCCTTGTGCTCGGGTTCGCCTTTCCAGCTACTTTACTAGCAATCTCCCTACTTGCAGAATCAGCACCTTTAAGCTCCTGATCCATACAGGTTGCAATTTGTCCTGAGGATGAACGGGAAGAGGGGCAACCAATGAGAGACTATATCTAGGTGTTGGGACAGGCACAGGTCACTCTATTTTCCCATTAGGAAGAAGAATTAACCACAGGCTCAGCCTGCTGCCCAGAAGCACAATAGCGCCTGAGGCAATACTGCGCTTTTGCGGCCAGCTCCCAAAAAAGCGAGTTGAAAAATGGAGCTCAGGGACACTGCAATTCACAAACCCGCAGAGTTATAAATGATAAGTCTCGTCCAAAAATATATTGAGGGAAGGCAACGAAGAGGATTTGAAAGCAAGGCAGAATTGCAGGAAACAGATTTCAGGAGGTAGATTCGAATTGCCTTTAAAGCACATGAAAAGCGGCAAAACGTCGACAATGATGCCCTTGGACAAAAAGGGCGTATGCGTTTTTTCCTGAATATATTCAGGAAAAAACGCATACGCCCTTTTTGGCCAACCAAGCAACCTGGAAAGGCAAATCAGCGCTACAAAGAAGTCTCGCTTCCCATCGGTCAAAAGGGCCATGCTAAAAAAGTGTCAAAACCAGAAATGCAGGACAGGCCATGGAGAAATGGCAGCCTTGCTACGCTGATAGGCGGGATGTTAATTGCCAACAGCCACTCTGGAGAAGTGTACGGTGTGTCCTGAAACATCGAAAAAACACAGCTTAGGGAGCATAGGGCACGTCCACTCATGGGCGTATAAATTGGGAAAACTAAAAATCAGCAAGACACAGGCACCCCAAAGTTTAGGGCTGCTCTGTTGACAAGAACCTCCAGTTCATGACACCTTAAATATCCCAGGAAAGAGAAAAATGGATAAAGAAGTTGTGGTCCTTATGTACAATGGAATATCACTCAGACATGAAATCAATGTCATAAGGATAGGAGAAGCAAGATGAGTGGATTTAGGTACGACGATTCCAAGTGAAATAAGTCACACAGAAAAAGACACTTATCATAAGGTATCACTTATAGAGGGAATGTAAAAACCGCTACACTTGAACTGAATTACAAAACAGAACAGAGTCACACGTTTAGAAAACACACTATGGCTGCTTAACGGGAAAGGTGAGGTGGGGTGATGCATAAAACAAGGGTTTCAAATTCGCTCAGATACCGTTCCATACACCCAATATGTAATAGACAAGACCTACTCCTTGCTCAGTGAACTGGACACAACACCCCCTATTCACCGCACAAGAATATACGTGACTAGTAAGAATCTTAAAACCTATGTATTGATACGTGTCTGGAAGTGAGTCAAGTGGGTGTAAAGCCGCTTAAACACAGCCGTGAAAAGCAGCTAAACCCCATTATAAAAATAAATTACTTTTAAAAACCCGTAAAACAAAGACAGTGAAATTCTTACAAAATTCGTTCAGGGGCTGTGATGCAACCTGGATTGACCATATCTAGACCCACAGCTGGATGAGACATAAGGTTGGACACTCTTGGGGCTGACAGGTTGGGTGAGGTTGGGTGAGCAAACGCAGACCCTTTAAAGTAATACTGCGTGGTACCCATCCCATGGGTCCCAAATCTCCAGGTTCAAGGGCATCTTCCTACATCGAAAACATGCATGAGAAACTCAGAAGATGGTACACCGTGTGATTTTGAAAGGTTTCTAAAACGCACCCCATTTCTCACCTCCTTGTGCTCGGGTTCGCCTTTCCAGCTACTTTACTAGCAATCTCCCTACTTGCAGAATCAGCACCTTTAAGCTCCTGATCCATACAGGTTGCAAATTGTCCTGAGGATGAACGGGAAGAGGGGCAACCAATGAAAGACTATATCTAGGTGTTGGGACAGGCACAGGTCACTCTATTTTCCCATCAGGAAGAAGAATTAACCACAGGCTCAGCCTGCTGCCCAGAAGCACAATAGCGCCTGAGGCAATACTGCGCTTTTGCGGCCAGCTCCCAAAAAAGCGAGTTGAAAAATGGAGCTCAGGGACACTGCAATTCACAAACCCGCAGAGTTATAAATGATAAGTCTCGTCCAAAAATATATTGAGGGAAGGCAACGAAGAGGATTTGAAAGCAAGGCAGAATTGCAGGAAACAGATTTCAGGAGGTAGATTCGAATTGCCTTTAAAGCACATGAAAAGCGGCAAAACGTCGACAATGATGCCCTTGGACAAAAAGGGCGTATGCGTTTTTTCCTGAATATATTCAGGAAAAAACGCATACGCCCTTTTTGGCCAACCAAGCAACCTGGAAAGGCAAATCAGCGCTACAAAGAAGTCTCGCTTCCCATCGGTCAAAAGGGCCATGCTAAAAAAGTGTCAAAACCAGAAATGCAGGACAGGCCATGGAGAAATGGCAGCCTTGCTACGCTGATAGGCGGGATGTTAATTGCCAACAGCCACTCTGGAGAAGTGTAAGGTGTGTCCTGAAACATCGAAAAAACACAGCTTAGGGAGCATAGGGCACGTCCACTCATGGGCGTATAAATTGGGAAAACTAAAAATCAGCAAGACACAGGCACCCCAAAGTTTAGGGCAGCTCTGTTGACAAGAACCTCCACTTCATGACACCGTAAATATCCCAGGAAAGAGAAAAATGGATAAAGAAGTTGTGGTCCTTATGTACAATGGAATATCACTCAGACATGAAATCAATGTCATAAGGCTAGTAGAAGCAAGATGAGTGGATTTAGGAACGACGATTCTAAGTGAAATAAGTCACACAGAAAAAGACACTTATCATAAGCTATCACTTAGAGAGGGAATGTAAAAACCGCTACACTTGAACTGAATTAAAAAACAGAACAGAGTCACACGTTTAGAAAACACACTATGGCTGCTTAACGGGAAAGGTGAGTTGGGGTGATGCATAAAACAAGGGTTTCAAATTCACTCAGATACCGTTCCATACACCCAATATGTAATAGACAAGACCAACTCCTTGCTCAGTGAACTGGACTCAACACCCCCTATTCACCGCACAATAATATGTCTGACTAGTAAGAATCGTAAAACCTATGTATTGATATCTCTCTGGAAGTGAGTCAAGTGGGTGTAAAGCCGCATAAACACAGCCGTGAAAGGCAGGTAAACCCCATTATAAAAATAAATTACTTTTAAAATCCCGTAAAAGAAAGACAGTGAAAGAGAGAGAAATTCTTACATAATTCGTACAGGGGCTTTGATGCAACCTGGATTGACCATATCTAGACCCACAGCTGGATGAGACATAAGGGTGGACACTCTTGGGGCTGAGAGGTTGGGTGAGGTTGGGTGAGCAAACGCAGAACCTTTAAAGTAATACTGCGTGGTACCCATCCCATGGGTCCCAAATCTGCAGGTTCAAGGGCATCTTCCTACATCGAAAACATGCATGAGAAACCCAGAATAAGGTACACCGTGTGATTTTGAAAGGTTTCCAAAACGCACCTCATTTCTCATCTCCTTGTGCTCGGGTTCGCCATTCCAGGTACTTTACTAGCAATCTCCCTACTTGGAGAATCTGCACCTTTAACCTCCTGTTCTGTACAGGTTGCAATTTGTCCTGAGGATGAACGGGAAGAGGGGCAACCAATGAGAGACTAGATCTAGGTGTTGGGACAGGCACAGGTCACTCTATTTTCCCATCAGGAAGAAGAATTAACCACAGGCTCAGCCTGCCCCCCGGAACCTGAATAGGGCCTGAGGCAATCCCGTGCTTTTGCGGCCAGCTCCCAAAAAAGACAGTTGAAAAATGGAGCTCAGGGTCACTGCCATTCACAAACCCGCAGAGTTATAAATGGTAACTCTCGTCCACAAATATATTGAGGGAAGGCAACGAAGAGGATTTGAAAGCAAGGCAGAATTGCAGGAAACATGTTTCAGGAGGTAGATACGAATCGCATTTAAAGCACATGAAAAGTGGCAAAACGTCGACAGTGATGCCCTTGGCCAAAAAGGGCGTATGCGTTTTTTCCTGAATATATTCAGGAAAAAACGGATACGCCCTTTTTGGCCAACCAAGCAACCTGGAAAGGCAAATCAGCGCTACAAAGAAGTCTCGCTTCCCATCGGTCAAAAGGGCCATGCTGAAAAAAGTGTCAAAACCACAAATGCAGGACAGGCCATGGAGAAATGGCAGCCTTGCTACGCTGATGGGCGGGATGTAAATTGCCAACAGCCACTCTGGAGAAGTGTACGGTGTGTCCTGAAACATCGAAAAAACAGCTTAGGGAGCATAGGGCACGTGCACTCATGGGCGTATAAATTGGGAAAACTAAAAATCAGCAAGACACAGGCACCCCAATGTTTAGGGCTGCTATGTTGACAAGAACCTCCACTTCATGACACCTTAAATATCCCAGGAAAGAGAAAAATGGATAAAGAAGTTGTGGTCCTTATGTACAAAGGAATATCACTCAGACATGAAATCAATGTCATAAGGCTAGTAGAAGCAAGATGAGTGGATTTAGGTATGACGATTCTAAGTGAACTAAGTCACACAGAAAAAGACACTTATCATAAGCTATCACTTATAGAGGGAATGTAAAAACCGCTACACTTGAACTGAATTACAAAGGGAACAGAGTCACACGTTTAGAAAACACACTATGGCTGCTTAACGGGAAAGGTGAGGTGGGGTGATGCATAAAACAAGGGTTTCAAATTCGCTCAGATACCGTTCCATACACCCAATATGTAATAGACAAGGCCTACTCCTTGCTCAGTGAACTGGAATCAACACCCCCTATTCACCGCACAAGAATATATCTGACTAGTAATAATCGTACAACCTATGTATTGATATCTCTCTGGAAGTGAGCCAAGTGGGTGTAAAGCCGCATAAACACAGCCGTGAAAGGCAGCTAAACCCCATAATAAAAATAAATTACTTTTAAAAACCCGTAAAAGAAAGACAGTGAAAGAGAGAGAAATTCTTACATAATTCGTTCAGGGGCTTTGATGCAACCTGGATTGACCATATCTAGACCCACAGCTGGATGAGACATAAGGGTGGATACTCTTGGGGCTGAGAGGTTGGGTGAGGTTGGGTGAGCAAACGCAGAACCTTTAAAGTAATACTGCGTGGTACCCATCCCATGGGTCCCAAATCTCCAGGTTCAAGGGCATCTTCCTACATCGAAAACATGCATGAGAAACCCAGAATAAGGTACACCGTGTGATTTTGAAAGGTTTCTAAAACGCACCTCATTTCTCATCTCCTTGTGCTCGGGTTCGCCATTCCAGGTACTTTACTAGCAATCTCCCTACTTGGACAATCTGCACCTTTAACCTCCTGTTCTGTACAGGTTGCAATTTGTCCTGAGGATGAACGGGAAGAGGGGCAACCAATGAGAGACTAGATCTAGGTGTTGGGACAGGCACAGGTCACTCTATTTTCCCATCAGGAAGAAGAATTAACCACAGGCTCAGCCTGCCCCCCGGAACCTGAATAGGGCCTGAGGCAATCCCGTGCTTTTGCGGCCAGCTCCCAAAAAAGACAGTTGAAAAATGGAGCTCAGGGGCACTGCCATTCACAAACCCGCAGAGTTATAAATGGTAACTCTTGTCCACAAATATATTGAGGGAAGGCAACGAAGAGGATTTGAAAGCAAGGCAGAATTGCAGGAAACATGTTTCAGGAGGTAGATTCGAATCGCCTTTAAAGCACATGAAAAGTGGCAAAACGTCGACAGTGATGCCCTTGGCCAAAAAGGGCGTATGCGTTTTTTCCTGAATATATTCAGGAAAAAACGCATACGCCCTTTTTGGCCAACCAAGCAACCTGGAAAGTCAAATCAGCGCTACAAAGAAGTCTCGCTTCCCATCGGTCAAAAGGGCCATGCTGCAAAAAGTGTCAAAACCAGAAATGCAGGACAGGCCATGGAGAAATGGCAGCCTTGCTACGCTGATGGGCGGGATGTAAATTGCCAACAGCCACTCTGGAGAAGTGTACGGTGTGTCCTGAAACATCGAAAAAACAGCTTAGGGAGCATAGGGAACGTGCACTCATGGGCGTATAAATTGGGAAAACTAAAAATCAGCAAGACACAGGCACCCCAATGTTTAGGGCTGCTATGTTGACAAGAACCTCCACTTCATGACACCTTAAATATCCCAGGAAAGAGAAAAATGGATAAAGAAGTTGTGGTCCTTATGTACAAAGGAATATCTCTCAGACATGAAATCAATGTCATAAGGCTAGTAGAAGCAAGATGAGTGGATTTAGTTATGACGATTCTAAGTGAACTAAGTCACACAGAAAAAGACACTTATCAAAGGCTGTCACTTATAGAGGGAATGTAAAAACCGCTACATTTGAACTGAATTACAAAACAGAACAGAGTCACACGTTTAGAAAACACACTATGGCTGCTTAACGGGAAAGGTGAGGTGGGGTGATGCATAAAACAAGGGTTTCAAATTCGCTCAGATACCGTTCCATACACCCAATATGTAATAGACAAGACCTACTCCTTGCTCAGTGAACTGGACACAACACCCCCTATTCACCGCACAAGAATATACGTGACTAGTAAGAATCTTAAAACCTATGTATTGATACGTGTCTGGAAGTGAGTCAAGTGGGTGTAAAGCCGCTTAAACACAGCCGTGAAAAGCAGCTAAACCCCATTATAAAAATAAATTACTTTTAAAAACCCGTAAAACAAAGACAGTGAAATTCTTACAAAATTCGTTCAGGGGCTGTGATGCAACCTGGATTGACCATATCTAGACCCACAGCTGGATGAGACATAAGGTTGGACACTCTTGGGGCTGACAGGTTGGGTGAGGTTGGGTGAGCAAACGCAGACCCTTTAAAGTAATACTGCGTGGTACCCATCCCATGGGTCCCAAATCTCCAGGTTCAAGGGCATCTTCCTACATCGAAAACATGCATGAGAAACTCAGAAGATGGTACACCGTGTGATTTTGAAAGGTTTCTAAAACGCACCCCATTTCTCACCTCCTTGTGCTCGGGTTCGCCTTTCCAGCTACTTTACTAGCAATCTCCCTACTTGCAGAATCAGCACCTTTAAGCTCCTGATCCATACAGGTTGCAAATTGTCCTGAGGATGAACGGGAAGAGGGGCAACCAATGAGAGACTATATCTAGGTGTTGGGACAGGCACAGGTCACTCTATTTTCCCATCAGGAAGAAGAATTAACCACAGGCTCAGCCTGCTGCCCAGAAGCACAATAGCGCCTGAGGCAATACTGCGCTTTTGCGGCCAGCTCCCAAAAAAGCGAGTTGAAAAATGGAGCTCAGGGACACTGCAATTCACAAACCCGCAGAGTTATAAATGATAAGTCTCGTCCAAAAATATATTGAGGGAAGGCAACGAAGAGGATTTGAAAGCAAGGCAGAATTGCAGGAAACAGATTTCAGGAGGTAGATTCGAATTGCCTTTAAAGCACATGAAAAGCGGCAAAACGTCGACAATGATGCCCTTGGACAAAAAGGGCGTATGCGTTTTTTCCTGAATATATTCAGAAAAAAACGAATACGCCCTTTTTGGCCAACCAAGCAACCTGGAAAGGCAAATCAGCGCTACAAAGAAGTCTCGCTTCCCATCGGTCAAAAGGGCCATGCTAAAAAAGTGTCAAAACCAGAAATGCAGGACAGGCCATGGAGAAATGGCAGCCTTGCTACGCTGATAGGCGGGATGTTAATTGCCAACAGCCACTCTGGAGAAGTGTACGGTGTGTCCTGAAACATCGAAAAAACACAGCTTAGGGAGCATAGGGCACGTCCACTCATGGGCGTATAAATTGGGAAAACTAAAAATCAGCAAGACACAGGCACCCCAAAGTTTAGGGCTGCTCTGTTGACAAGAACCTCCAGTTCATGACACCTTAAATATCCCAGGAAAGAGAAAAATGGATAAAGAAGTTGTGGTCCTTATGTACAATGGAATATCACTCAGACATGAAATCAATGTCATAAGGCTAGGAGAAGCAAGATGAGTGGATTTAGGTACGACGATTCCAAGTGAAATAAGTCACACAGAAAAAGACACTTATCATAAGGTATCACTTATAGAGGGAATGTAAAAACCGCTACACTTGAACTGAATTACAAAACAGAACAGAGTCACACGTTTAGAAAACACACTATGGCTGCTTAACGGGAAAGGTGAGGTGGGGTGATGCATAAAACAAGGGTTTCAAATTCGCTCAGATACTGTTCCATACACACAATATGTAATAAAAAAGACCTACTCCTTGCTCAGTGAACTGGACACAACACCCCCTATTCACCGCACAAGAATATACGTGACTAGTAAGAATCTTAAAACCTATGTATTGATACGTGTCTGGAAGTGAGTCAAGTGGGTGTAAAGCCGCTTAAACACAGCCGTGAAAAGCAGCTAAACCCCATTATAAAAATAAATTACTTTTAAAAACCCGTAAAACAAAGACAGTGAAAGAGAGAGAAATTTTACAAAATTCGTTCAGGGGCTGTGATGCAACCTGGATTGACCATATCTAGACCCACAGCTGGATGAGACATAAGGGTGGACACTCTTGGGGCTGAGAGGTTTGGTGAGGTTGGGTGAGCAAACGCAGACCCTTTAAAGTAATACTGCGTGGTACCCATCCCATGGGTCCCAAATCTCCAGGTTCAAGGGCATCTTCCTACATCGAAAACATGCATGAGAAACCCAGAAGATGGTACACCGTGTGATTTTGAAAGGTTTCCAAAATGAACCACATTTCTCATCTCCTTGTGCTGGGGTTCGCCTTTCCAGCTACTTTACTAGCAATCTCCCTACTTGGAGAATCAGCACCTTTAAGCTCCTGTTCCCTACAGGTTGCAATTTGTCCTGAGGATGAACGGGAAGAGGGGCAACCAATGAGAGACTAGATCTAGGTGTTGGGACAGGCACAGGTCACTCTTTTTTCCCAATAGGAAGAAGAATTAAACACAGGTTCAGCCTGCCGCCGGGAACCAGAATAGGGCCTGAGGCAATCCCGTGCTTTTGCGGCCAGCTCCCAAAAAAGACAGTTGAAAAATGGAGCTCAGGGGCACTGCAATTCACAAACCTGCTGAGTTATAAATGATAACTCTCGTCCACAAATATATTGAGGGAAGGCAACGAAGAGGATTTGAAAGCAAGGCAGAATTGCAGGAAACAGGTTTCAGGGGGTAGATTCGAATCGCCTTTAAAGCACATGAAAGGTGGCAAAACGTCGACAATGATGACCTTGGCCAAAAAGGGCGTATGCGTTGTTTCCTGAATATATTCAGGAAACAACGCATACGCCCTTTTTGGCCAACCAAGCAACCTGGAAAGGCAAATCAGCGCTACCAAGAATTCTTGCTTCCCATCGGTCAAAAGGGCCATGCTGCAAAAATTTTCAAAACCAGAAATGCAGGACAGGCCATGGAGAAATGGCAGCCTTGCTACGCTGATGGGAGGGATGTAAATTGCCAACAGCCACTCTGGAGAAGTGTACGGTGTGTCCTGAAACATCAAAAAAACACAGCTTAGGGAGCATAGGGCACGTCCACTCATGGGCGTATAAATTGGGAAAACTAAAAATCAGCAAGACACAGGCACCCCAAAGTTTAGGGCAGCTCTGTTGACAAGAACCTCCACTTCATGACACCGTAAATATCCCAGGAAAGAGAAAAATGGATAAAGAAGTTGTGGTCCTTATGTACAATGGAATATCACTCAGACATGAAATCAATGTCATAAGGCTAGTAGAAGCAAGATGAGTGGATTTAGGAACGACGATTCTAAGTGAAATAAGTCACACAGAAAAAGACACTTATCATAAGCTATCACTTAGAGAGGGAATGTAAAAACCGCTACACTTGAACTGAATTAAAAAACAGAACAGAGTCACACGTTTAGAAAACACACTATGGCTGCTTAACGGGAAAGGTGAGTTGGGGTGATGCATAAAACAAGGGTTTCAAATTCACTCAGATACCGTTCCATACACCCAATATGTAATAGACAAGACCAACTCCTTGCTCAGTGAACTGGACTCAACACCCCCTATTCACCGCACAATAATATGTCTGACTAGTAAGAATCGTAAAACCTATGTATTGATATCTCTCTGGAAGTGAGTCAAGTGGGTGTAAAGCCGCATAAACACAGCCGTGAAAGGCAGCTAAACCCCATTATAAAAATAAATTACTTTTAAAATCCCGTAAAAGAAAGACAGTGAAAGAGAGAGAAATTCTTACATAATTCGTTCAGGGGCTTTGATGCAACCTGGATTGACCATATCTAGACCCACAGCTGGATGAGACATAAGGGTGGACACTCTTGGGGCTGAGAGGTTGGGTGAGGTTGGGTGAGCAAACGCAGAACCTTTAAAGTAATACTGCGTGGTACCCATCCCATGGGTCCCAAATCTCCAGGTTCAAGGGCATCTTCCTACATCGAAAACATGCATGAGAAACCCAGAATAAGGTACACCGTGTGATTTTGAAAGGTTTCCAAAACGCACCTCATTTCTCATCTCCTTGTGCTCGGGTTCGCCATTCCAGGTACTTTACTAGCAATCTCCCTACTTGGAGAATCAGCACCTTTAACCTCCTGTTCTGTACAGGTTGCAATTTGTCCTGAGGATGAACGGGAAGAGGGGCAACCAATGAGAGACTAGATCTAGGTGTTGGGACAGGCACAGGTCACTCTATTTTCCCATCAGGATGAAGAATTAACCACAGGCTCAGCCTGCCCCCCGGAACCTGAATAGGGCCTGAGGCAATCCCGTGCTTTTGCGGCCAGCTCCCAAAAAAGACAGTTGAAAAATGGAGCTCAGGGTCACTGCCATTCACAAACCCGCAGAGTTATAAATGGTAACTCTCGTCCACAAATATATTGAGGGAAGGCAACGAAGAGGATTTGAAAGCAAGGCAGAATTGCAGGAAACATGTTTCAGGAGGTAGATACGAATCGCCTTTAAAGCACATGAAAAGTGGCAAAACGTCGACAGTGATGCCCTTGGCCAAAAAGGGCGTATGCGTTTTTTCCTGAATATATTCAGGAAAAAACGCATACGCCCTTTTTGGCCAACCAAGCAACCTGGAAAGGCAAATCAGCGCTACAAAGAAGTCTCGCTTCCCATCGGTCAAAAGGGCCATGCTGCAAAAAGTGTCAAAACCAGAAATGCAGGACAGGCCATGGAGAAATGGCAGCCTTGCTACGCTGATGGGCGGGATGTAAATTGCCAACAGCCACTCTGGAGAAGTGTACGGTGTGTCCTGAAACATCGAAAAAACAGCTTAGGGAGCATAGGGCACGTGCACTCATGGGCGTATAAATTGGGAAAACTAAAAATCAGCAAGACACAGGCACCCCAATGTTTAGGGCTGCTATGTTGACAAGAACCTCCACTTCATGACACCTTAAATATCCCAGGAAAGAGAAAAATGGATAAAGAAGTTGTGGTCCTTATGTACAAAGGAATATCACTCAGACATGAAATCAATGTCATAAGGCTAGTAGAAGCAAGATGAGTGGATTTAGGTATGACGATTCTAAGTGAACTAAGTCACACAGAAAAAGACACTTATCATAAGCTATCACTTATAGAGGGAATGTAAAAACCGCTACACTTGAACTGAATTACAAAGGGAACAGAGTCAAACGTTTAGAAAACACACTATGGCTGCTTAACGGGAAAGGTGAGGTGGGGTGATGCATAAAACAAGGGTTTCAAATTCGCTCAGATACCGTTCCATACACCCAATATGTAATAGACAAGGCCTACTCCTTGCTCAGTGAACTGGAATCAACACCCCCTATTCACCGCACAAGAATATATCTGACTAGTAATAATCGTAAAACCTATGTATTGATATCTCTCTGGAAGTGAGCCAAGTGGGTGTAAAGCCGCATAAACACAGCCGTGAAAGGCAGCTAAACCCCATAATAAAAATAAATTACTTTAAAAAACCCGTAAAAGAAAGACAGTGAAAGAGAGAGAAATTCTTACATAATTCGTTCAGGGGCTTTGATGCAACCTGGATTGACCATATCTAGACCCACAGCTGGATGAGACATAAGGGTGGATACTCTTGGGGCTGAGAGGTTGGGTGAGGTTGGGTGAGCAAACGCAGAACCTTTAAAGTAATACTGCGTGGTACCCATCCCATGGGTCCCAAATCTCCAGGTTCAAGGGCATCTTCCTACATCGAAAACATGCATGAGGAACCCAGAATAAGGTACACCGTGTGATTTTGAAAGGTTTCTAAAACGCACCTCATTTCTCATCTCCTTGTGCTCGGGTTCGCCATTCCAGGTACTTTACTAGCAATCTCCCTTCTTGGAGAATCAGCACCTTTAACCTCCTGTTCTGTACAGGTTGCAATTTGTCCTGAGGATGAACGGGAAGAGGGGCAACCAATGAGAGACTAGATCTAGGTGTTGGGACAGGCACAGGTCACTCTATTTTCCCATCAGGAAGAAGAATTAACCACAGGCTCAGCCTGCCCCCCGGAACCTGAATAGGGCCTGAGGCAATCCCGTGCTTTTGCGGCCAGCTCCCAAAAAAGACAGTTGAAAAATGGAGCTCAGGGGCACTGCCATTCACAAACCCGCAGAGTTATAAATGGTAACTCTCGTCAACAAATATATTGAGGGAAGGCAACGAAGAGGATTTGAAAGCAAGGCAGAATTGCAGGAAACATGTTTCAGGAGGTAGATTCGAATCGCCTTTAAAGCACATGAAAAGTGGCAAAACGTCGACAGTGATGCCCTTGGCCAAAAAGGGCGTATGCGTTTTTTCCTGAATATATTCAGGAAAAAACGCATACGCCCTTTTTGGCCAACCAAGCAACCTGGAAAGTCAAATCAGCGCTACAAAGAAGTCTCGCTTCCCATCGGTCAAAAGGCCCATGCTGCAAAAAGTGTCAAAACCAGAAATGCAGGACAGGCCATGGAGAAATGGCAGCCTTGCTACGCTGATGGGCGGGATGTAAATTGCCAACAGCCACTCTGGAGAAGTGTACGGTGTGTCCTGAAACATCGAAAAAACAGCTTAGGGAGCATAGGGCAAGTGCACTCATGGGCGTATAAATTGGGAAAACTAAAAATCAGCAAGACACAGGCACCCCAATGTTTAGGGCTGCTATGTTGACAAGAACCTCCACTTCATGACACCTTAAATATCCCAGGAAAGAGAAAAATGGATAAAGAAGTTGTGGTCCTTATGTACAAAGGAATATCACTCAGACATGAAATCAATGTCATAAGGCTAGTAGAAGCAAGATGAGTGGATTTAGGTATGACGATTCTAAGTGAACTAAGTCACACAGAAAAAGACACTTATCATAAGCTATTACTTATAGAGGGAATGTAAAAACCGCTACACTTGAACTGAATTACAAAGGGAACAGAGTCACACGTTTAGAAAACACACTATGGCTGCTTAACGGGAAAGGTGAGGTGGGGTGATGCATAAAACAAGGGTTTCAAATTCGCTCCGATACCGTTCCATACACCCAATATGTAATAGACAAGGCCTACTCCTTGCTCAGTGAACTGGACTCAACACCCCCTATTCACCGCACAAGAATATATCTGACTAGTAATAATCGTAAAACCTATGTATTGATATCTCTCTGGAAGTGAGTCAAGTGGGTGTAAAGCCGCATAAACACAGCCGTGAAAAGCAGCTAAACCCCATTATAAAAATAAATTACTTTTAAAAACCCGTAAAACAAAGACAGTGAAAGAGAGAGAAATTCTTACAAAATTCGTTCAGGGGCTGTGATGCAACCTGGATTGACCATATCTAGACCCACAGCTGGATGAGACATAAGGTTGGACACTCTTGGGGCTGACAGGTTGGGTGAGGTTGGGTGAGCAAACGCAGACCCTTTAAAGTAATACTGCGTGGTACCCATCCCATGGGTCCCAAATCTCCAGGTTCAAGGGCATCTTCCTACATCGAAAACATGCATGAGAAACTCAGAAGATGGTACACCGTGTGATTTTGAAAGGTTTCTAAAACGCTCCCCATTTCTCACCTCCTTGTGCTCGGGTTCGCCTTTCCAGCTACTTTACTAGCAATCTCCCTACTTGCAGAATCAGCACCTTTAAGCTCCTGATCCATACAGGTTGCAATTTGTCCTGAGGATGAACGGGAAGAGGGGCAACCAATGAGAGACTATATCTAGGTGTTGGGACAGGCACAGGTCACTCTATTTTCCCATTAGGAAGAAGAATTAACCACAGGCTCAGCCTGCTGCCCAGAAGCACAATAGCGCCTGAGGCAATACTGCGCTTTTGCGGCCAGCTCCCAAAAAAGCGAGTTGAAAAATGGAGCTCAGGGACACTGCAATTCACAAACCCGCAGAGTTATAAATGATAAGTCTCGTCCAAAAATATATTGAGGGAATGCAACGAAGAGGATTTGAAAGCAAGGCAGAATTGCAGGAAACAGATTTCAGGAGGTAGATTCGAATTGCCTTTAAAGCACATGAAAAGCGGCAAAAGGTCGACAATGATGCCCTTGGCCAAAAAGGGCGTATGCGTTTTTTCCTGAATATATTCAGGAAAAAACGCATACGCCCTTTTTGGCCAACCAAGCAACCTGGAAAGGCAAATCAGCGCTACAAAGAAGTCTCGCTTCCCATCGGTCAAAAGGGCCATGCTAAAAAAGTGTCAAAACCAGAAATGCAGGACAGGCCATGGAGAAATGGCAGCCTTGCTACGCTGATAGGCGGGATGTTAATTGCCAACAGCCACTCTGGAGAAGTGTACGGTGTGTCCTGAAACATCGAAAAAACACAGCTTAGGGAGCATAGGGCACGTCCACTCATGGGCGTATAAATTGGGAAAACTAAAAATCAGCAAGACACAGGCACCCCAAAGTTTAGGGCTGCTCTGTTGACAAGAACCTCCAGTTCATGACACCTTAAATATCCCAGGAAAGAGAAAAATGGATAAAGAAGTTGTGGTCCTTATGTACAATGGAATATCACTCAGACATGAAATCAATGTCATAAGGATAGGAGAAGCAAGATGAGTGGATTTAGGTACGACGATTCCAAGTGAAATAAGTCACACAGAAAAAGACACTTATCATAAGGTATCACTTATAGAGGGAATGTAAAAACCGCTACACTTGAACTGAATTACAAAACAGAACAGAGTCACACGTTTAGAAAACACACTATGGCTGCTTAACGGGAAAGGTGAGGTGGGGTGATGCATAAAACAAGGGTTTCAAATTCGCTCAGATACCGTTCCATACACCCAATATGTAATAGACAAGACCTACTCCTTGCTCAGTGAACTGGACACAACACCCCCTATTCACCGCACAAGAATATACGTGACTAGTAAGAATCTTAAAACCTATGTATTGATACGTGTCTGGAAGTGAGTCAAGTGGGTGTAAAGCCGCTTAAACACAGCCGTGAAAAGCAGCTAAACCCCATTATAAAAATAAATTACTTTTAAAAACCCGTAAAACAAAGACAGTGAAATTCTTACAAAATTCGTTCAGGGGCTGTGATGCAACCTGGATTGACCATATCTAGACCCACAGCTGGATGAGACATAAGGTTGGACACTCTTGGGGCTGACAGGTTGGGTGAGGTTGGGTGAGCAAACGCAGACCCTTTAAAGTAATACTGCGTGGTACCCATCCCATGGGTCCCAAATCTCCAGGTTCAAGGGCATCTTCCTACATCGAAAACATGCATGAGAAACTCAGAAGATGGTACACCGTGTGATTTTGAAAGGTTTCTAAAACGCACCCCATTTCTCACCTCCTTGTGCTCGGGTTCGCCTTTCCAGCTACTTTACTAGCAATCTCCCTACTTGCAGAATCAGCACCTTTAAGCTCCTGATCCATACAGGTTGCAAATTGTCCTGAGGATGAACGGGAAGAGGGGCAACCAATGAAAGACTATATCTAGGTGTTGGGACAGGCACAGGTCACTCTATTTTCCCATCAGGAAGAAGAATTAACCACAGGCTCAGCCTGCTGCCCAGAAGCACAATAGCGCCTGAGGCAATACTGCGCTTTTGCGGCCAGCTCCCAAAAAAGCGAGTTGAAAAATGGAGCTCAGGGACACTGCAATTCACAAACCTGCTGAGTTATAAATGATAACTCTCGTCCACAAATATATTGAGGGAAGGCAACGAAGAGGATTTGAAAGCAAGGCAGAATTGCAGGAAACAGGTTTCAGGGGGTAGATTCGAATCGCCTTTAAAGCACATGAAAGGTGGCAAAACGTCGACAATGATGACCTTGGCCAAAAAGGGCGTATGCGTTGTTTCCTGAATATATTCAGGAAACAACGCATACACCCTTTTTGGCCAACCAAGCAACCTGGAAAGGCAAATCAGCGCTACCAAGAATTCTTGCTTCCCATCGGTCAAAAGGGCCATGCTGCAAAAATTTTCAAAACCAGAAATGCAGGACAGGCCATGGAGAAATGGCAGCCTTGCTACGCTGATGGGAGGGATGTAAATTGCCAACAGCCACTCTGGAGAAGTGTACGGTGTGTCCTGAAACATCAAAAAAACACAGCTTAGGGAGCATAGGGCACGTCCACTCATGGGCGTATAAATTGGGAAAACTAAAAATCAGCAAGACACAGGCACCCCAAAGTTTAGGGCAGCTCTGTTGACAAGAACCTCCACTTCATGACACCGTAAATATCCCAGGAAAGAGAAAAATGGATAAAGAAGTTGTGGTCCTTATGTACAATGGAATATCACTCAGACATGAAATCAATGTCATAAGGCTAGTAGAAGTAAGATGAGTGGATTTAGGAACGACGATTCTAAGTGAAATAAGTCACACAGAAAAAGACACTTATCATAAGGTATCACTTAGAGAGGGAATGTAAAAACCGCTACACTTGAACTGAATTAAAAAACAAAACAGAGTCACACGTTTAGAAAACACACTATGGCTGCTTAACGGGAAAGGTGAGTTGGGGTGATGCATAAAACAAGGGTTTCAAATTCACTCAGATACCGTTCCATACACCCAATATGTAATAGACAAGACCAACTCCTTGCTCAGTGAACTGGACTCAACACCCCCTATTCACCGCACAATAATATGTCTGACTAGTAAGAATCGTAAAACCTATGTATTGATATCTCTCTGGAAGTGAGTCAAGTGGGTGTAAAGCCGCATAAACACAGCCGTGAAAGGCAGGTAAACCCCATTATAAAAATAAATTACTTTTAAAATCCCGTAAAAGAAAGACAGTGAAAGAGAGAGAAATTCTTACATAATTCGTTCAGGGGCTTTGATGCAACCTGGATTGACCATATCTAGACCCACAGCTGGATGAGACATAAGGGTGGACACTCTTGGGGCTGAGAGGTTGGGTGAGGTTGGGTGAGCAAACGCAGAACCTTTAAAGTAATACTGCGTGGTACCCATCCCATGGGTCCCAAATCTCCAGGTTCAAGGGCATCTTCCTACATCGAAAACATGCATGAGAAACCCAGAATAAGGTACACCGTGTGATTTTGAAAGGTTTCCAAAACGCACCTCATTTCTCATCTCCTTGTGCTCGGGTTCGCCATTCCAGGTACTTTACTAGCAATCTCCCTACTTGGAGAATCAGCACCTTTAACCTCCTGTTCTGTACAGGTTGCAATTTGTCCTGAGGATGAACGGGAAGAGGGGCAACCAATGAGAGACTAGATCTAGGTGTTGGGACAGGCACAGGTCACTCTATTTTCCCATCAGGATGAAGAATTAACCACAGGCTCAGCCTGCCCCCCGGAACCTGAATAGGGCCTGAGGCAATCCCGTGCTTTTGCGGCCAGCTCCCAAAAAAGACAGTTGAAAAATGGAGCTCAGGGTCACTGCCATTCACAAACCCGCAGAGTTATAAATGGTAACTCTCGTCCACAAATATATTGAGGGAAGGCAACGAAGAGGATTTGAAAGCAAGGCAGAATTGCAGAAAACATGTTTCAGGAGGTAGATACGAATCGCATTTAAAGCACATGAAAAGTGGCAAAACGTCGACAGTGATGCCCTTGGCCAAAAAGGGCGTATGCGTTTTTTCCTGAATATATTCAGGAAAAAACGGATACGCCCTTTTTGGCCAACCAAGCAACCTGGAAAGGCAAATCAGCGCTACAAAGAAGTCTCGCTTCCCATCGGTCAAAAGGGCCATGCTGCAAAAAGTGTCAAAACCAGAAATGCAGGACAGGCCATGGAGAAATGGCAGCCTTGCTACGCTGATGGGCGGGATGTAAATTGCCAACAGCCACTCTGGAGAAGTGTACGGTGTGTCCTGAAACATCGAAAAAACAGCTTAGGGAGCATAGGGCACGTGCACTCATGGGCGTATAAATTGGGAAAACTAAAAATCAGCAAGACACAGGCACCCGAATGTTTAGGGCTGCTATGTTGACAAGAACCTCCACTTCATGACACCTTAAATATCCCAGGAAAGAGAAAAATGGATAAAGAAGTTGTGGTCCTTATGTACAAAGGAATATCACTCAGACATGAAATCAATGTCATAAGGCTAGTAGAAGCAAGATGAGTGGATTTAGGTATGACGATTCTAAGTGAACTAAGTCACACAGAAAAAGACACTTCTCATAAGCTATCACTTATAGAGGGAATGTAAAAACCGCTACACTTGAACTGAATTACAAAGGGAACAGAGTCAAACGTTTAGAAAACACACTATGGCTGCTTAACGGGAAAGGTGAGGTGGGGTGATGCATAAAACAAGGGTTTCAAATTCGCTCAGATACCGTTCCATACACCCAATATGTAATAGACAAGGCCTACTCCTTGCTCAGTGAACTGGAATCAACACCCCCTATTCACCGCACAAGAATATATCTGACTAGTAATAATCGTACAACCTATATATTGATATCTCTCTGGAAGTGAGCCAAGTGGGTGTAAAGCCGCATAAACACAGCCGTGAAAGGCAGCTAAACCCCATAATAAAAATAAATTACTTTTAAAAACCCGTAAAAGAAAGACAGTGAAAGAGAGAGAAATTCTTACATAATTCGTTCAGGGGCTTTGATGCAACCTGGATTGACCATATCTAGACCCACAGCTGGATGAGACATAAGGGTGGATACTCTTGGGGCTGAGAGGTTGGGTGAGGTTGGGTGAGCAAACGCAGAACCTTTAAAGTAATACTGCGTGGTACCCATCCCATGGGTCCCAAATCTCCAGGTTCAAGGGCATCTTCCTACATCGAAAACATGCATGAGAAACCCAGAATAAGGTACACCGTGTGATTTTGAAAGGTTTCTAAAACGCACCTCATTTCTCATCTCCTTGTGCTCGGGTTCGCCATTCCAGGTACTTTACTAGCAATCTCCCTACTTGGACAATCTGCACCTTTAACCTCCTGTTCTGTACAGGTTGCAATTTGTCCTGAGGATGAACGGGAAGAGGGGCAACCAATGAGAGACTAGATCTAGGTGTTGGGACAGGCACAGGTCACTCTATTTTCCCATCAGGAAGAAGAATTAACCACAGGCTCAGCCTGCCCCCCAGAACCTGAATAGGGCCTGAGGCAATCCCGTGCTTTTGCGGCCAGCTCCCAAAAAAGACAGTTGAAAAATGGAGCTCAGGGGCACTGCCATTCACAAACCCGCAGAGTTATAAATGGTAACTCTTGTCCACAAATATATTGAGGGAAGGCAACGAAGAGGATTTGAAAGCAAGGCAGAATTGCAGGAAACATGTTTCAGGAGGTAGATTCGAATCGCCTTTAAAGCACATGAAAAGTGGCAAAACGTCGACAGTGATGCCCTTGGCCAAAAAGGGCGTATGCATTTTTTCCTGAATATATTCAGGAAAAAACGCATACGCCCTTTTTGGCCAACCAAGCAACCTGGAAAGTCAAATCAGCGCTACAAAGAAGTCTCGCTTCCCATCGGTCAAAAGGGCCATGCTGCAAAAAGTGTCAAAACCAGAAATGCAGGACAGGCCATGGAGAAATGGCAGCCTTGCTACGCTGATGGGCGGGATGTAAATTGCCAACAGCCACTCTGGAGAAGTGTACGGTGTGTCCTGAAACATCGAAAAAACAGCTTAGGGAGCATAGGGAACGTGCACTCATGGGCGTATAAATTGGGAAAACTAAAAATCAGCAAGACACAGGCACCCCAATGTTTAGGGCTGCTATGTTGACAAGAACCTCCACTTCATGACACCTTAAATATCCCAGGAAAGAGAAAAATGGATAAAGAAGTTGTGGTCCTTATGTACAAAGGAATATCTCTCAGACATGAAATCAATGTCATAAGGCTAGTAGAAGCAAGATGAGTGGATTTAGTTATGACGATTCTAAGTGAACTAAGTCACACAGAAAAAGACACTTATCATAAGCTATCACTTATAGAGGGAATGTAAAAACCGCTACACTTGAACTGAATTACAAAGGGAACAGATTCACACGTTTAGAAAACACACTATGGCTGCTTAACGGGAAAGGTGAGGTGGGGTGATGCATAAAACAAGGGTTTCAAATTCGCTCAGATACCGTTCCATACACCCAATATGTAATAGACAAGGCCTGCTCCTTGCTCAGTGAACTGGACTCAACACCCCCTATTCACCGCACAAGAATATATCTGACTAGTAATAATCGTAAAACCTATGTATTGATATCTCTCTGGAAGTGAGCCAAGTGGGTGTAAAGCCGCATAAACACAGCCGTGAAAAGCAGCTAAACCCCATTATAAAAATAAATTACTATTAAAAAACCGTAAAACAAAGACAGTGAAAGAGAGAGAAATTCTTACAAAATTCGTTCAGGGGCTGTGATGCAACCTGGATTGACCATATCTAGACCCACACCTGGATGAGACATAAGGGTGGACACTCTTGGGGCTGAGAGGTTGGGTGAGGTTGGGTGAGCAAACTCAGACCCTTTAAAGTAATACTGCGTGGTACCCATCCCATGGGTCCCAAATCTCCAGGTTCAAGGGCATCTTCCTACATCGAAAACATGCATGAGAATCCCAGAAGATGGTACACCGTGTGATCGGGAAAGGTTTCTAAAACGCACCTCATTTCTCATCTCCTTGTGCTCGGGTTCGCCATTCCAGCTACTTTACTAGCAATCTCCCTTCTTGGAGAATCAGCACCTTTAACCTCCTGTTCTGTACAGGTTGCAATTTGTCCTGAGGATGAACGGGAAGAGGGGCAACCAATGAGAGACTAGATCTAGGTGTTGGGACAGGCACAGGTCACTCTATTTTCCCATCAGGAAGAAGAATTAACCACAGGCTCAGCCTGCCCCCCGGAACCTGAATAGGGCCTGAGGCAATCCCGTGCTTTTGCGGCCAGCTCCCAAAAAAGACAGTTGAAAAATGGAGCTCAGGGGCACTGCCATTCACAAACCCGCAGAGTTATAAATGGTAACTCTCGTCAACAAATATATTGAGGGAAGGCAACGAAGAGGATTTGAAAGCAAGGCAGAATTGCAGGAAACAGATTTCAGGAGGTAGATTCGAATCGCCTTTAAAGCACATGAAAAGTGGCAAAACGTCGACAGTGATGCCCTTGGCCAAAAAGGGCGTATGCGTTTTTTCCTGAATATATTCAGGAAAAAACGGATACGCCCTTTTTGGCCAACCAAGCAACCTGGAAAGGCAAATCAGCGCTACAAAGAAGTCTCGCTTCCCATCGGTCAAAAGGGCCATGCTGCAAAAAGTGTCAAAACCAGAAATGCAGGACAGGCCATGGAGAAATGGCAGCCTTGCTACGCTGATGGGCGGGATGTAAATTGCCAACAGCCACTCTGGAGAAGTGTACGGTGTGTCCTGAAACATCGAAAAAACAGCTTAGGGAGCATAGGGCAAGTGCACTCATGGGCGTATAAATTGGGAAAACTAAAAATCAGCAAGACACAGGCACCCCAATGTTTAGGGCTGCTATGTTGACAAGAACCTCCACTTCATGACACCTTAAATATCCCAGGAAAGAGAAAAATGGATAAAGAAGTTGTGGTCCTTATGTACAAAGGAATATCACTCAGACATGAAATCAATGTCATAAGGCTAGTAGAAGCAAGATGAGTGGATTTAGGTATGACGATTCTAAGTGAACTAAGTCACACAGAAAAAGACACTTATCAAAGGCTGTCACTTATAGAGGGAATGTAAAAACCGCTACATTTGAACTGAATTACAAAACAGAACAGAGTCACACGTTTAGAAAACACACTATGGCTGCTTAACGGGAAAGGTGAGGTGGGGTGATGCATAAAACAAGGGTTTCAAATTCGCTCAGATACCGTTCCATACACCCAATATGTAATAGACAAGACCTACTCCTTGCTCAGTGAACTGGACACAACACCCCCTATTCACCGCACAAGAATATACGTAACTAGTAAGAATCTTAAAACCTATGTATTGATACGTGTCTGGAAGTGAGTCAAGTGGGTGTAAAGCCGCTTAAACACAGCCGTGAAAAGCAGCTAAACCCCATTATAAAAATAAATTACTTTTAAAAACCCGTAAAACAAAGACAGTGAAATTCTTACAAAATTCGTTCAGGGGCTGTGATGCAACCTGGATTGACCATATCTAGACCCACAGCTGGATGAGACATAAGGTTGGACACTCTTGGGGCTGAGAGGTTGGGTGAGGTTGGGTGAGCAAACGCAGACCCTTTAAAGTAATACTGCGTTGTACCCATCCCATGGGTCCCAAATCTCCAGGTTCAAGGGCATCTTCCTACATCGAAAACATGCATGAGAAACTCAGAAGATGGTACACCGTGTGATTTTGAAAGGTTTCTAAAACGCACCCCATTTCTCACCTCCTTGTGCTCGGGTTCGCCTTTCCAGCTAATTTACTAGCAATCTCCCTACTTGCAGAATCAGCACCTTTAAGCTCCTGATCCATACAGGTTGCAAATTGTCCTGAGGATGAACGGGAAGAGGGGCAACCAGTGAGAGACTATATCTAGGTGTTGGGACAGGCACAGGTCACTCTATTTTCCCATCAGGAAGAAGAATTAACCACAGGCTCAGCCTGCTGCCCAGAAGCACAATAGCGCCTGAGGCAATACTGCGCTTTTGCGGCCAGCTCCCAAAAAAGCGAGTTGAAAAATGGAGCTCAGGGACACTGCAATTCACAAACCCGCAGAGTTATAAATGATAAGTCTCGTCCAAAAATATATTGAGGGAAGGCAACGAAGAGGATTTGAAAGCAAGGCAGAATTGCAGGAAACAGATTTCAGGAGGTAGATTCGAATTGCCTTTAAAGCACATGAAAAGCGGCAAAACGTCGACAATGATGCCCTTGGACAAAAAGGGCGTATGCGTTTTTTCCTGAATATATTCAGAAAAAAACGCATACGCCCTTTTTGGCCAACCAAGCAACCTGGAAAGGCAAATCAGCGCTACAAAGAAGTCTCGCTTCCCATCGGTCAAAAGGGCCATGCTAAAAAAGTGTCAAAACCAGAAATGCAGGACAGGCCATGGAGAAATGGCAGCCTTGCTACGCTGATAGGCGGGATGTTAATTGCCAACAGCCACTCTGGAGAAGTGTACGGTGTGTCCTGAAACATCGAAAAAACACAGCTTAGGGAGCATAGGGCACGTCCACTCATGGGCGTATAAATTGGGAAAACTAAAAATCAGCAAGACACAGGCACCCCAAAGTTTAGGGCTGCTCTGTTGACAAGAACCTCCAGTTCATGACACCTTAAATATCCCAGGAAAGAGAAAAATGGATAAAGAAGTTGTGGTCCTTATGTACAATGGAATATCACTCAGACATGAAATCAATGTCATAAGGCTAGGAGAAGCAAGATGAGTGGATTTAGGTACGACGATTCCAAGTGAAATAAGTCACACAGAAAAAGACACTTATCATAAGGTATCACTTATAGAGGGAATGTAAAAACCGCTACACTTGAACTGAATTACAAAACAGAACAGAGTCACACGTTTAGAAAACACACTATGGCTGCTTAATGGGAAAGGTGAGGTGGGGTGATGCATAAAACAAGGGTTTCAAATTCGCTCAGATACTGTTCCATACACACAATATGTAATAAAAAAGACCTACTCCTTGCTCAGTGAACTGGACACAACACCCCCTATTCACCGCACAAGAATATACGTGACTAGTAAGAATCTTAAAACCTATGTATTGATACGTGTCTGGAAGTGAGTCAAGTGGGTGTAAAGCCGCTTAAACACAGCCGTGAAAAGCAGCTAAACCCCATTATAAAAATAAATTACTTTTAAAAACCCGTAAAACAAAGACAGTGAAAGAGAGAGAAATTTTACAAAATTCGTTCAGGGGCTGTGATGCAACCTGGATTGACCATATCTAGACCCACAGCTGGATGAGACATAAGGGTGGACACTCTTGGGGCTGAGAGGTTTGGTGAGGTTGGGTGAGCAAACGCAGACCCTTTAAAGTAATACTGCGTGGTACCCATCCCATGGGTCCCAAATCTCCAGGTTCAAGGGCATCTTCCTACATCAAAAACATGCATGAGAAACCCAGAAGATGGTACACCGTGTGATTTTGAAAGGTTTCCAAAATGAACCACATTTCTCATCTCCTTGTGCTGGGGTTCGCCTTTCCAGCTACTTTACTAGCAATCTCCCTACTTGGAGAATCAGCACCTTTAAGCTCCTGTTCCCTACAGGTTGCAATTTGTCCTGAGGATGAACGGGAAGAGGGGCAACCAATGAGAGACTAGATCTAGGTGTTGGGACAGGCACAGGTCACTCTTTTTTCCCAATAGGAAGAAGAATTAAACACAGGTTCAGCCTGCCGCCGGGAACCAGAATAGGGCCTGAGGCAATCCCGTGCTTTTGCGGCCAGCTCCCAAAAAAGACAGTTGAAAAATGGAGCTCAGGGGCACTGCAATTCACAAACCTGCTGAGTTATAAATGATAACTCTCGTCCACAAATATATTGAGGGAAGGCAACGAAGAGGATTTGAAAGCAAGGCAGAATTGCAGGAAACAGGTTTCAGGGGGTAGATTCGAATCGCCTTTAAAGCACATGAAAGGTGGCAAAACGTCGACAATGATGACCTTGGCCAAAAAGGGCGTATGCGTTGTTTCCTGAATATATTCAGGAAACAACGCATACGCCCTTTTTGGCCAACCAAGCAACCTGGAAAGGCAAATCAGCGCTACCAAGAATTCTTGCTTCCCATCGGTCAAAAGGGCCATGCTGCAAAAATTTTCAAAACCAGAAATGCAGGACAGGCCATGGAGAAATGGCAGCCTTGCTACGCTGATGGGAGGGATGTAAATTGCCAACAGCCACTCTGGAGAAGTGTACGGTGTGTCCTGAAACATCAAAAAAACACAGCTTAGGGAGCATAGGGCACGTCCACTCATGGGCGTATAAATTGGGAAAACTAAAAATCAGCAACACACAGGCACCCCAAAGTTTAGGGCAGCTCTGTTGACAAGAATCTCCACTTCATGACACCGTAAATATCCCAGGAAAGAGAAAAATGGATAAAGAAGTTGTGGTCCTTATGTACAATGGAATATCACTCAAACATGAAATCAATGTCATAAGGCTAGTAGAAGCAAGATGAGTGGATTTAGGAACGACGATTCTAAGTGAAATAAGTCACACAGAAAAAGACACTTATCATAAGCTATCACTTAGAGAGGGAATGTAAAAACCGCTACACTTGAACTGAATTAAAAAACAGAACAGAGTCACACGTTTAGAAAACACACTATGGCTGCTTAACGGGAAAGGTGAGTTGGGGTGATGCATAAAACAAGGGTTTCAAATTCACTCAGATACCGTTCCATACACCCAATATGTAATAGACAAGAACAACTCCTTGCTCAGTGAACTGGACTCAACACCCCCTATTCACCGCACAATAATATGTCTGACTAGTAAGAATCGTAAAACCTATGTATTGATATCTCTCTGGAAGTGAGTCAAGTGGGTGTAAAGCCGCATAAACACAGCCGTGAAAGGCAGCTAAACCCCATTATAAAAATAAATTACTTTTAAAATCCCGTAAAAGAAAGACAGTGAAAGAGAGAGAAATTCTTACATAATTCGTTCAGGGGCTTTGATGCAACCTGGATTGACCATATCTAGACCCACAGCTGGATGAGACATAAGGGTGGACACTCTTGGGGCTGAGAGGTTGGGTGAGGTTGGGTGAGCAAACGCAGAACCTTTAAAGTAATACTGCGTGGTACCCATCCCATGGGTCCCAAATCTCCAGGTTCAAGGGCATCTTCCTACATCGAAAACATGCATGAGAAACCCAGAATAAGGTACACCGTGTGATTTGAAAGGTTTCCAAAACGCACCTCATTTCTCATCTCCTTGTGCTCGGGTTCGCCATTCCAGGTACTTTACTAGCAATCTCCCTACTTGGAGAATCAGCACCTTTAACCTCCTGTTCTGTACAGGTTGCAATTTGTCCTGAGGATGAACGGGAAGAGGGGCAACCAATGAGAGACTAGATCTAGGTGTTGGGACAGGCACAGGTCACTCTATTTTCCCATCAGGATGAAGAATTAACCACAGGCTCAGCCTGCCCCCCGGAACCTGAATAGGGCCTGAGGCAATCCCGTGCTTTTGCGGCCAGCTCCCAAAAAAGACAGTTGAAAAATGGAGCTCAGGGTCACTGCCATTCACAAACCCGCAGAGTTATAAATGGTAACTCTCGTCCACAAATATATTGAGGGAAGGCAACGAAGAGGATTTGAAAGCAAGGCAGAATTGCAGGAAACATGTTTCAGGAGGTAGATACGAATCGCCTTTAAAGCACATGAAAAGTGGCAAAACGTCGACAGTGATGCCCTTGGCCAAAAAGGGCGTATGCGTTTTTTCCTGAATATATTCAGGAAAAAACGGATACGCCCTTTTTGGCCAACCAAGCAACCTGGAAAGGCAAATCAGCGCTACAAAGAAGTCTCGCTTCCCATCGGTCAAAAGGGCCATGCTGCAAAAAGTGTCAAAACCAGAAATGCAGGACAGGCCATGGAGAAATGGCAGCCTTGCTACGCTGATGGGCGGGATGTAAATTGCCAACAGCCACTCTGGAGAAGTGTACGGTGTGTCCTGAAACATCGAAAAAACAGCTTAGGGAGCATAGGGCACGTGCACTCATGGGCGTATAAATTGGGAAAACTAAAAATCAGCAAGACACAGGCACCCCAAAGTTTAGGGCTGCTCTGTTGACAAGAACCTCCAGTTCATGACACCTTAAATATCCCAGGAAAGAGAAAAATGGATAAAGAAGTTGTGGTCCTTATGTACAATGGAATATCACTCAGACATGAAATCAATGTCATAAGGCTAGGAGAAGCAAGATGAGTGGATTTAGGTACGACGAT
The DNA here is from genome assembly GCF_028021215.1 of Eschrichtius robustus. Classification (NCBI taxonomy): domain Eukaryota; kingdom Metazoa; phylum Chordata; class Mammalia; order Artiodactyla; family Eschrichtiidae; genus Eschrichtius; species Eschrichtius robustus. Next base: position 800,546 of record NW_027175219.1, on the reverse strand, counting down.
TCCAAGTGAAATAAGTCACACAGAAAAAGACACTTATCATAAGGTATCACTTATAGAGGGAATGTAAAAACCGCTACACTTGAACTGAATTACAAAACAGAACAGAGTCACACGTTTAGAAAACACACTATGGCTGCTTAATGGGAAAGGTGAGGTGGGGTGATGCATAAAACAAGGGTTTCAAATTCGCTCAGATACTGTTCCATACACACAATATGTAATAAAAAAGACCTACTCCTTGCTCAGTGAACTGGACACAACACCCCCTATTCACCGCACAAGAATATACGTGACTAGTAAGAATCTTAAAACCTATGTATTGATACGTGTCTGGAAGTGAGTCAAGTGGGTGTAAAGCCGCTTAAACACAGCCGTGAAAAGCAGCTAAACCCCATTATAAAAATAAATTACTTTTAAAAACCCGTAAAACAAAGACAGTGAAAGAGAGAGAAATTTTACAAAATTCGTTCAGGGGCTGTGATGCAACCTGGATTGACCATATCTAGACCCACAGCTGGATGAGACATAAGGGTGGACACTCTTGGGGCTGAGAGGTTTGGTGAGGTTGGGTGAGCAAACGCAGACCCTTTAAAGTAATACTGCGTGGTACCCATCCCATGGGTCCCAAATCTCCAGGTTCAAGGGCATCTTCCTACATCAAAAACATGCATGAGAAACCCAGAAGATGGTACACCGTGTGATTTTGAAAGGTTTCCAAAATGAACCACATTTCTCATCTCCTTGTGCTGGGGTTCGCCTTTCCAGCTACTTTACTAGCAATCTCCCTACTTGGAGAATCAGCACCTTTAAGCTCCTGTTCCCTACAGGTTGCAATTTGTCCTGAGGATGAACGGGAAGAGGGGCAACCAATGAGAGACTAGATCTAGGTGTTGGGACAGGCACAGGTCACTCTTTTTTCCCAATAGGAAGAAGAATTAAACACAGGTTCAGCCTGCCGCCGGGAACCAGAATAGGGCCTGAGGCAATCCCGTGCTTTTGCGGCCAGCTCCCAAAAAAGACAGTTGAAAAATGGAGCTCAGGGGCACTGCAATTCACAAACCTGCTGAGTTATAAATGATAACTCTCGTCCACAAATATATTGAGGGAAGGCAACGAAGAGGATTTGAAAGCAAGGCAGAATTGCAGGAAACAGGTTTCAGGGGGTAGATTCGAATCGCCTTTAAAGCACATGAAAGGTGGCAAAACGTCGACAATGATGACCTTGGCCAAAAAGGGCGTATGCGTTGTTTCCTGAATATATTCAGGAAACAACGCATACGCCCTTTTTGGCTAACCAAGCAACCTGGAAAGGCAAATCAGCGCTACCAAGAATTCTTGCTTCCCATCGGTCAAAAGGGCCATGCTGCAAAAATTTTCAAAACCAGAAATGCAGGACAGGCCATGGAGAAATGGCAGCCTTGCTACGCTGATGGGAGGGATGTAAATTGCCAACAGCCACTCTGGAGAAGTGTACGGTGTGTCCTGAAACATCAAAAAAACACAGCTTAGGGAGCATAGGGCACGTCCACTCATGGGCGTATAAATTGGGAAAACTAAAAATCAGCAACACACAGGCACCCCAAAGTTTAGGGCAGCTCTGTTGACAAGAACCTCCACTTCATGACACCGTAAATATCCCAGGAAAGAGAAAAATGGATAAAGAAGTTGTGGTCCTTATGTACAATGGAATATCACTCAGACATGAAATCAATGTCATAAGGCTAGTAGAAGCAAGATGAGTGGATTTAGGAACGACGATTCTAAGTGAAATAAGTCACACAGAAAAAGACACTTATCATAAGCTATCACTTAGAGAGGGAATGTAAAAACCGCTACACTTGAACTGAATTAAAAAACAGAACAGAGTCACACGTTTAGAAAACACACTATGGCTGCTTAACGGGAAAGGTGAGTTGGGGTGATGCATAAAACAAGGGTTTCAAATTCACTCAGATACCGTTCCATACACCCAATATGTAATAGACAAGACCAACTCCTTGCTCAGTGAACTGGACTCAACACCCCCTATTCACCGCACAATAATATGTCTGACTAGTAAGAATCGTAAAACCTATGTATTGATATCTCTCTGGAAGTGAGTCAAGTGGGTGTAAAGCCGCATAAACACAGCCGTGAAAGGCAGCTAAACCCCATTATAAAAATAAATTACTTTTAAAATCCCGTAAAAGAAAGACAGTGAAAGAGAGAGAAATTCTTACATAATTCGTTCAGGGGCTTTGATGCAACCTGGATTGACCATATCTAGACCCACAGCTGGATGAGACATAAGGGTGGACACTCTTGGGGCTGAGAGGTTGGGTGAGGTTGGGTGAGCAAACGCAGAACCTTTAAAGTAATACTGCGTGGTACCCATCCCATGGGTCCCAAATCTCCAGGTTCAAGGGCATCTTCCTACATCGAAAACATGCATGAGAAACCCAGAATAAGGTACACCGTGTGATTTGAAAGGTTTCCAAAACGCACCTCATTTCTCATCTCCTTGTGCTCGGGTTCGCCATTCCAGGTACTTTACTAGCAATCTCCCTACTTGGAGAATCAGCACCTTTAACCTCCTGTTCTGTACAGGTTGCAATTTGTCCTGAGGATGAACGGGAAGAGGGGCAACCAATGAGAGACTAGATCTAGGTGTTGGGACAGGCACAGGTCACTCTATTTTCCCATCAGGATGAAGAATTAACCACAGGCTCAGCCTGCCCCCCGGAACCTGAATAGGGCCTGAGGCAATCCCGTGCTTTTGCGGCCAGCTCCCAAAAAAGACAGTTGAAAAATGGAGCTCAGGGTCACTGCCATTCACAAACCCGCAGAGTTATAAATGGTAACTCTCGTCCACAAATATATTGAGGGAAGGCAACGAAGAGGATTTGAAAGCAAGGCAGAATTGCAGGAAACATGTTTCAGGAGGTAGATACGAATCGCCTTTAAAGCACATGAAAAGTGGCAAAACGTCGACAGTGATGCCCTTGGCCAAAAAGGGCGTATGCGTTTTTTCCTGAATATATTCAGGAAAAAACGGATACGCCCTTTTTGGCCAACCAAGCAACCTGGAAAGGCAAATCAGCGCTACAAAGAAGTCTCGCTTCCCATCGGTCAAAAGGGCCATGCTGCAAAAAGTGTCAAAACCAGAAATGCAGGACAGGCCATGGAGAAATGGCAGCCTTGCTACGCTGATGGGCGGGATGTAAATTGCCAACAGCCACTCTGGAGAAGTGTACGGTGTGTCCTGAAACATCGAAAAAACAGCTTAGGGAGCATAGGGCACGTGCACTCATGGGCGTATAAATTGGGAAAACTAAAAATCAGCAAGACACAGGCACCCCAATGTTTAGGGCTGCTATGTTGACAAGAACCTCCACTTCATGACACCTTAAATATCCCAGGAAAGAGAAAAATGGATAAAGAAGTTGTGGTCCTTATGTACAAAGGAATATCACTCAGACATGAAATCAATGTCATAAGGCTAGTAGAAGCAAGATGAGTGGATTTAGGTATGACGATTCTAAGTGAACTAAGTCACACAGAAAAAGACACTTATCATAAGCTATCACTTATAGAGGGAATGTAAAAACCGCTACACTTGAACTGAATTACAAAGGGAACAGAGTCAAACGTTTAGAAAACACACTATGGCTGCTTAACGGGAAAGGTGAGGTGGGGTGATGCATAAAACAAGGGTTTCAAATTCGCTCAGATACCGTTCCATACACCCAATATGTAATAGACAAGGCCTACTCCTTGCTCAGTGAACTGGAATCAACACCCCCTATTCACCGCACAAGAATATATCTGACTAGTAATAATCGTAAAACCTATGTATTGATATCTCTCTGGAAGTGAGCCAAGTGGGTGTAAAGCCGCATAAACACAGCCGTGAAAGGCAGCTAAACCCCATAATAAAAATAAATTACTTTTAAAAACCCGTAAAAGAAAGACAGTGAAAGAGAGAGAAATTCTTACATAATTCGTTCAGGGGCTTTGATGCAACCTGGATTGACCATATCTAGACCCACAGCTGGATGAGACATAAGGGTGGATACTCTTGGGGCTGAGAGGTTGGGTGAGGTTGGGTGAGCAAACGCAGAACCTTTAAAGTAATACTGCGTGGTACCCATCCCATGGGTCCCAAATCTCCAGGTTCAAGGGCATCTTCCTACATCGAAAACATGCATGAGGAACCCAGAATAAGGTACACCGTGTGATTTTGAAAGGTTTCTAAAACGCACCTCATTTCTCATCTCCTTGTGCTCGGGTTCGCCATTCCAGGTACTTTACTAGCAATCTCCCTACTTGGAGAATCTGCACCTTTAACCTCCTGTTCTGTACAGGTTGCAATTTGTCCTGAGGATGAACGGGAAGAGGGGCAACCAATGAGAGACTAGATCTAGGTGTTGGGACAGGCACAGGTCACTCTATTTTCCCATCAGGAAGTAGAATTAACCACAGGCTCAGCCTGCCCCCCGGAACCTGAATAGGGCCTGAGGCAATCCCGTGCTTTTGCGGCCAGCTCCCAAAAAAGACAGTTGAAAAATGGAGCTCAGTGGCACTGCCATTCACAAACCCGCAGAGTTATAAATGGTAACTCTTGTCCACAAATATATTGAGGGAAGGCAACGAAGAGGATTTGAAAGCAAGGCAGAATTGCAGGAAACATGTTTCAGGAGGTAGATTCGAATCGCCTTTAAAGCACATGAAAAGTGGCAAAACGTCGACAGTGATGCCCTTGGCCAAAAAGGGCGTATGCGTTTTTTCCTGAATATATTCAGGAAAAAACGCATACGCCCTTTTTGGCCAACCAAGCAACCTGGAAAGTCAAATCAGCGCTACAAAGAAGTCTCGCTTCCCATCGGTCAAAAGGCCCATGCTGCAAAAAGTGTCAAAACCAGAAATGCAGGACAGGCCATGGAGAAATGGCAGCCTTGCTACGCTGATGGGCGGGATGTAAATTGCCAACAGCCACTCTGGAGAAGTGTACGGTGTGTCCTGAAACATCGAAAAAACAGCTTAGGGAGCATAGGGAACGTGCACTCATGGGCGTATAAATTGGGAAAACTAAAAATCAGCAAGACACAGGCACCCCAATGTTTAGGGCTGCTATGTTGACAAGAACCTCCACTTCATGACACCTTAAATATCCCAGGAAAGAGAAAAATGGATAAAGAAGTTGTGGTCCTTATGTACAAAGGAATATCTCTCAGACATGAAATCAATGTCATAAGGCTAGTAGAAGCAAGATGAGTGGATTTAGTTATGACGATTCTAAGTGAACTAAGTCACACAGAAAAAGACACTTATCATAAGCTATCACTTATAGAGGGAATGTAAAAACCGCTACACTTGAACTGAATTACAAAGGGAACAGATTCACACGTTTAGAAAACACACTATGGCTGCTTAACGGGAAAGGTGAGGTGGGGTGATGCATAAAACAAGGGTTTCAAATTCGCTCAGATACCGTTCCATACACCCAATATGTAATAGACAAGGCCTGCTCCTTGCTCAGTGAACTGGACTCAACACCCCCTATTCACCGCACAAGAATATATCTGACTAGTAATAATCGTAAAACCTATGTATTGATATCTCTCTGGAAGTGAGCCAAGTGGGTGTAAAGCCGCATAAACACAGCCGTGAAAAGCAGCTAAACCCCATTATAAAAATAAATTACTATTAAAAAACCGTAAAACAAAGACAGTGAAAGAGAGAGAAATCCTTACAAAATTCGTTCAGGGGCTGTGATGCAACCTGGATTGACCATATCTAGACCCACACCTGGATGAGACATAAGGGTGGACACTCTTGGGGCTGAGAGGTTGGGTGAGGTTGGGTGAGCAAACTCAGACCCTTTAAAGTAATACTGCGTGGTACCCATCCCATGGGTCCCAAATCTCCAGGTTCAAGGGCATCTTCCTACATCGAAAACATGCATGAGAATCCCAGAAGATGGTACACCGTGTGATCGGGAAAGGTTTCTAAAACGCACCTCATTTCTCATCTCCTTGTGCTCGGGTTCGCCATTCCAGCTACTTTACTAGCAATCTCCCTTCTTGGAGAATCAGCACCTTTAACCTCCTGTTCTGTACAGGTTGCAATTTGTCCTGAGGATGAACGGGAAGAGGGGCAACCAATGAGAGACTAGATCTAGGTGTTGGGACAGGCACAGGTCACTCTATTTTCCCATCAGGAAGAAGAATTAACCACAGGCTCAGCCTGCCCCCCGGAACCTGAATAGGGCCTGAGGCAATCCCGTGCTTTTGCGGCCAGCTCCCAAAAAAGACAGTTGAAAAATGGAGCTCAGGGGCACTGCCATTCACAAACCCGCAGAGTTATAAATGGTAACTCTCGTCCACAAATATATTGAGGGAAGGCAACGAAGAGGATTTGAAAGCAAGGCAGAATTGCAGGAAACATGTTTCAGGAGGTAGATTCGAATCGCCTTTAAAGCACATGAAAAGTGGCAAAACGTCGACAGTGATGCCCTTGGCCAAAAAGGGCGTATGCGTTTTTTCCTGAATATATTCAGGAAAAAACGGATACGCCCTTTTTGGCCAACCAAGCAACCTGGAAAGGCAAATCAGCGCTACAAAGAAGTCTCGCTTCCCATCGGTCAAAAGGGCCATGCTGCAAAAAGTGTCAAAACCAGAAATGCAGGACAGGCCATGGAGAAATGGCAGCCTTGCTACGCTGATGGGCGGGATGTAAATTGCCAACAGCCACTCTGGAGAAGTGTACGGTGTGTCCTGAAACATCGAAAAAACACAGCTTAGGGAGCATAGGGCACGTCCACTCATGGGCGTATAAATTGGGAAAACTAAAAATCAGCAAGACACAGGCACCCCAAAGTTTAGGGCTGCTCTGTTGACAAGAACCTCCAGTTCATGACACCTTAAATATCCCAGGAAAGAGAAAAATGGATAAAGAAGTTGTGGTCATTATGTACAATGGAATATCACTCAGACATGAAATCAATGTCATAAGGCTAGGAGAAGCAAGATGAGTGGATTTAGGTACGACGATTCCAAGTGAAATAAGTCACACAGAAAAAGACACTTATCATAAGGTATCACTTATAGAGGGAATGTAAAAACCGCTACACTTGAACTGAATTACAAAACAGAACAGAGTCACACGTTTAGAAAACACACTATGGCTGCTTAACGGGAAAGGTGAGGTGGGGTGATGCATAAAACAAGGGTTTCAAATTCGCTCAGATACCGTTCCATACACACAATATGTAATAAAAAAGACCTACTCCTTGCTCAGTGAACTGGACACAACACCCCCTATTCACCGCACAAGAATATACGTGACTAGTAAGAATCTTAAAACCTATGTATTGATACGTGTCTGGAAGTGAGTCAAGTGGGTGTAAGCCGCTTAAACACAGCCGTGAAAAGCAGCTAAACCCCATTATAAAAATAAATTACTTTTAAAAACCCGTAAAACAAAGACAGTGAAAGAGAGAGAAATTTTACAAAATTCGTTCAGGGGCTGTGATGCAACCTGGATTGACCATATCTAGACCCACAGCTGGATGAGACATAAGGGTGGACACTCTTGGGGCTGAGAGGTTTGGTGAGGTTGGGTGAGCAAACGCAGACCCTTTAAAGTAATACTGCGTGGTACCCATCCCATGGGTCCCAAATCTCCAGGTTCAAGGGCATCTTCCTACATCGAAAACATGCATGAGAAACCCAGAAGATGGTACACCGTGTGATTTTGAAAGGTTTCCAAAATGAACCACATTTCTCATCTCCTTGTGCTGGGGTTCGCCTTTCCAGCTACTTTACTAGCAATCTCCCTACTTGGAGAATCAGCACCTTTAAGCTCCTGTTCCCTACAGGTTGCAATTTGTCCTGAGGATGAACGGGAAGAGGGGCAACCAATGAGAGACTAGATCTAGGTGTTGGGACAGGCACAGGTCACTCTTTTTTCCCAATAGGAAGAAGAATTAAACACAGGTTCAGCCTGCCGCAGGGAACCAGAATAGGGCCTGAGGCAATCCCGTGCTTTTGCGGCCAGCTCCCAAAAAAGACAGTTGAAAAATGGAGCTCAGGGGCACTGCAATTCACAAACCTGCTGAGTTATAAATGATAACTCTCGTCCACAAATATATTGAGGGAAGGCAACGAAGAGGATTTGAAAGCAAGGCAGAATTGCAGGAAACAGGTTTCAGGGGGTAGATTCGAATCGCCTTTAAAGCACATGAAAGGTGGCAAAACGTCGACAATGATGACCTTGGCCAAAAAGGGCGTATGCGTTGTTTCCTGAATATATTCAGGAAACAACGCATACGCCCTTTTTGGCCAACCAAGCAACCTGGAAAGGCAAATCAGCGCTACCAAGAATTCTTGCTTCCCATCGGTCAAAAGGGCCATGCTGAAAAAATTTTCAAAACCAGAAATGCAGGACAGGCCATGGAGAAATGGCAGCCTTGCTACGCTGATGGGAGGGATGTAAATTGCCAACAGCCACTCTGGAGAAGTGTACGGTGTGTCCTGAAACATCAAAAAAACACAGCTTAGGGAGCATAGGGCACGTCCACTCATGGGCGTATAAATTGGGAAAACTAAAAATCAGCAAGACACAGGCACCCCAAAGTTTAGGGCAGCTCTGTTGACAAGAACCTCCACTTCATGACACCGTAAATATCCCAGGAAAGAGAAAAATGGATAAAGAAGTTGTGGTCCTTATGTACAATGGAATATCACTCAGACATGAAATCAATGTCATAAGGCTAGTAGAAGCAAGATGAGTGGATTTAGGAACGACGATTCTAAGTGAAATAAGTCACACAGAAAAAGACACTTATCATAAGCTATCACTTAGAGAGGGAATGTAAAAACCGCTACACTTGAACTGAATTAAAAAACAGAACAGAGTCACACGTTTAGAAAACACACTATGGCTGCTTAACGGGAAAGGTGAGTTGGGGTGATGCATAAAACAAGGGTTTCAAATTCACTCAGATACCGTTCCATACACCCAATATGTAATAGACAAGACCAACTCCTTGCTCAGTGAACTGGACTCAACACCCCCTATTCACCGCACAATAATATGTCTGACTAGTAAGAATCGTAAAACCTATGTATTGATATCTCTCTGGAAGTGAGTCAAGTGGGTGTAAAGCCGCATAAACACAGCCGTGAAAGGCAGCTAAACCCCATTATAAAAATAAATTACTTTTAAAATCCCGTAAAAGAAAGACAGTGAAAGAGAGAGAAATTCTTACATAATTCGTTCAGGGGCTTTGATGCAACCTGGATTGACCATATCTAGACCCACAGCTGGATGAGACATAAGGGTGGACACTCTTGGGGCTGAGAGGTTGGGTGAGGTTGGGTGAGCAAACGCAGAACCTTTAAAGTAATACTGCGTGGTACCCATCCCATGGGTCCCAAATCTCCAGGTTCAAGGGCATCTTCCTACATCGAAAACATGCATGAGAAACCCAGAAGATGGTACACCGTGTGATTTTCAAAGGTTTCTAATACGCACCTCATTTCTCATCTCCTTGTGCTCGGGTTCGCCATTCCAGGTACTTTACTAGCAATCTCCCTACTTGGAGAATCAGCACCTTTAACCTCCTGTTCTGTACAGGTTGCAATTTGTCCTGAGGATGAACGGGAAGAGGGGCAACCAATGAGAGACTAGATCTAGGTGTTGGGACAGGCACAGGTCACTCTATTTTTCCATCAGGATGAAGAATTAACCACAGGCTCAGCCTGCCCCCCGGAACCTGAATAGGGCCTGAGGCAATCCCGTGCTTTTGCGGCCAGCTCCCAAAAAAGACAGTTGAAAAATGGAGCTCAGGGTCACTGCCATTCACAAACCCGCAGAGTTATAAATGGTAACTCTCGTCCACAAATATATTGAGGGAAGGCAACGAAGAGGATTTGAAAGCAAGGCAGAATTGCAGGAAACATGTTTCAGGAGGTAGATACGAATCGCCTTTAAAGCACATGAAAAGTGGCAAAACGTCGACAGTGATGCCCTTGGCCAAAAAGGGCGTATGCGTTTTTTCCTGAATATATTCAGGAAAAAACGCATACGCCCTTTTTGGCCAACCAAGCAACCTGGAAAGGCAAATCAGCGCTACAAAGAAGTCTCGCTTCCCATCGGTGAAAAGGGCCATGCTGCAAAAAGTGTCAAAACGAGAAATGCAGGACAGGCCATGGAGAAATGGCAGCCTTGCTACGCTGATGGGCGGGATGTAAATTGCCAACAGCCACTCTGGAGAAGTGTACGGTGTGTCCTGAAACATCGAAAAAACAGCTTAGGGAGCATAGGGCACGTGCACTCATGGGCGTATAAATTGGGAAAACTAAAAATCAGCAAGACAAAGGCACCCCAATGTTTAGGGCTGCTATGTTGACAAGAACCTCCACTTCATGACACCTTAAATATCCCAGGAAAGAGAAAAATGGATAAAGAAGTTGTGGTCCTTATGTACAAAGGAATATCACTCAGACATGAAATCAATGTCATAAGGCTAGTAGAAGCAAGATGAGTGGATTTAGGTATGACGATTCTAAGTGAACTAAGTCACACAGAAAAAGACACTTATCATAAGCTATCACTTATAGAGGGAATGTAAAAACCGCTACACTTGAACTGAATTACAAAGGGAACAGTGTCAAACGTTTAGAAAACACACTATGGCTGCTTAACGGGAAAGGTGAGGTGGGGTGATGCATAAAACAAGGGTTTCAAATTCGCTCAGATACCGTTCCATACACCCAATATGTAATAGACAAGGCCTACTCCTTGCTCAGTGAACTGGAATCAACACCCCCTATTCACCGCACAAGAATATATCTGACTAGTAATAATCGTAAAACCTATGTATTGATATCTCTCTGGAAGTGAGCCAAGTGGGTGTAAAGCCGCATAAACACAGCCGTGAAAGGCAGCTAAACCCCATAATAAAAATAAATTACTTTTAAAAACCCGTAAAAGAAAGACAGTGAAAGAGAGAGAAATTCTTACATAATTCGTTCAGGGGCTTTGATGCAACCTGGATTGACCATATCTAGACCCACAGCTGGATGAGACATAAGGGTGGATACTCTTGGGGCTGAGAGGTTGGGTGAGGTTGGGTGAGCAAACGCAGAACCTTTAAAGTAATACTGCGTGGTACCCATCCCATGGGTCCCAAATCTCCAGGTTCAAGGGCATCTTCCTACATCGAAAACATGCATGAGAATCCCAGAAGATGGTACACCGTGTGATCGGGAAAGGTTTCTAAAACGCACCTCATTTCTCATCTCCTTGTGCTCGGGTTCGCCATTCCAGCTACTTTACTAGCAATCTCCCTTCTTGGAGAATCAGCACCTTTAACCTCCTGTTCTGTACAGGTTGCAATTTGTCCTGAGGATGAACGGGAAGAGGGGCAACCAATGAGAGACTAGATCTAGGTGTTGGGACAGGCACAGGTCACTCTATTTTCCCATCAGGAAGAAGAATTAACCACAGGCTCAGCCTGCCGCCGGGAAGCAGAATAGTGCCTGAGGCAATCCCGCACTTCTGCGGCCACCTCCCAAAAAAGCCAGTTGAAAAATGGAGCACATGGGCACTGAAATTCACAAACCTGCAGAGTTATAAATGATAACTCTCGTCCACAAATATATTGAGGGAAGGCAACGAAGAGTATTTGAAAGCAAGGCAGAATTGCAGGAAACAGGTTTCAGGAGGTAGATTCGAATCGGCTTTAAAGCACATGAAAAGCGGCAAAACGTCGACAATGATGCCCTTGGCCAAAAAGGGCGTATGCGTTTTTTCCTGAATATATTCAGGGAAAAACGCATACGCCCTTTTTGGCCAACCAAGCAACCTGGAAAGGCAAATCAGCGCTACAATGAAGTCTCGCTTCCCATCGGTCAAAAGGGACATGCTGCAAAAAGTGTAAAAACCAGAAATGCAGGACAGGCCATGGAGAAATGGCAGCCTTGCTACGCTGATGGGCGGGATGTAAATTGCCAACAGCCACACTGGAGAAGTGTACGGTGTGTCCTGAAACATCGAAAAAAAACAGCTTAGGGAGCATAGGGCACGTCCACTCATGGGCGTATAAATTGGGAAAACTAAAAATCAGCAAGACACAGGCACCCCAAAGTTTAGGGCTGCTCTGTTGACAAGAACCTCCACTTCATGACACCTTAAATATCCCAGGAAAGAGAAAAATGGATAAAGAAGTTGTGGTCCTTATGTACAATGGAATATCACTCAGACATGAAATCAATGTCATAAGGCAAGTAGAAGCAAGATGAGTGGATTTAGGAACGACGATTCTAAGTGAAATAAGTCACACAGAAAAAGACACTTATCATAAGCTATCACTTATAGAGGGAATGTAAAAACCGCTACACTTGAACTGAATTACAAAACAGAACATAGTCACACGTTTAGAAAACACACTATGGCTGCTTAACGGGAAAGGTGAGGTGGGGTGATGCATAAAACAAGGGTTTCAAATTCGCTCAGATACCGTTCCATACACCCAATATGTAATAGACAAGACCTACTCCTTGCTCAGTGAACTGGACTCAACACCCCCTATTCACCGCACAAGAATATATGTGACTAGTAAGAATTGTAAAACCTATGTATTGATATCTCTCTGGAAGTGAGTCAAGTGGGTGTAAAGCCGCATAAACACAACCGTGAAAAGCAGCTAAACCCCATTAAAAAAATAAATTACTTTTAAAAACCCGTAAAACAAAGACAGTGAAAGAGAGAGAAATTCTTACAAAATTCGTTCAGAGGCTGTGATGCAACCTGGATTGACCATATCTAGACCCACAGCTGGATGAGACATAAGGGTGGACACTCTTGGGGCTGAGAGGTTTGGTGAGGTTGGGTGAGCAAACGCAGAACCTTTAAAGTAATACTGCGTTGTACCCATTCCATGGGTCCCAAATCTCCAGGTTCAAGGGCATCTTCCTACATCGAAAACATGCATGAGAAACCCAGAAGATGGTATACCGTGTGATTTTGAAAGGTTTCTAAAACGCAGCTCATTTCTCATCTCCTTGTGCTCGGGTTCGCCTTTCCAGCTAATTTACTAGCAATCTCCCTACTTGGAGAATCAGCACCTTTAAGCTCCTGTTCCCTACAGGTTGCAATTTGTCCTGAGGATGAACGGGAAGAGGGGCAACCAATGAGAGATTAGATCTAGGTGTTGGGACAGGCACAGGTCACTCTATTTTCCCATCAGGAAGAAGAATTAACCACAGGCTCAGCCTGCCGCCAGGAACCAGAATAGGGGCTGAGGCAATCCCGTGCTTTTGCGGCCAGCTCCCAAAAAAGACAGTTTGAAAATGGAGCTCAGGGGCACTGCAATTCACAAACCTGCTGAGTTATAAATGATAACTCTCGTACACAAATATATTGAGGGAAGGCAACGAAGAGGATTTGAAAGCAAGGCAGAATTGCAGGAAACAGGTTTCAGGAGGTAGATTCGAATCACCTTTAAAGCACATGAAAAGTGGCAAAACGTCGACAATGATGCCCTTGGCCAAAAAGGGCGTATGCGTTTTTTCCTGAATATATTCAGGAAAAAACGGATACGCCCTTTTTGGCCAACCAAGCAACCTGGAATGGCAAATCACCGCTACAAAGAAGTCTCGCTTCCCATCGGTCAAAAGGGCCATGCTGCAAAATGTGTCAAAACCAGAAATGCAGGACAGACCATGGAGAAATGGCAGCCTTGCTACGCTGATGGGCGGGATGTAAATTGCCAACAGCCACTCTGGAGAAGTGTACGGTGTGTCCTGAAACATCAAAAAAACACAGCTTAGGGAGCGTAGGGCACGTCCACTCATGGGCGTATAAATTGGGACAACTAAAAATCAGCAAGACACAGGCCCCCCCATGTTTAGGGCTGCTTTGTTGACAAGAACCTCCACTTCATGACACCTTAAATATCCCAGGAAAGAGAAAAATGGATAAAGAAGTTGTGGTCCTTATGTACAAAGGAATATCACTCAGACATGATATCAATGTCATAAGGCTAGTAGAAGCAAGATGAGTGGATTTAGGTATGACGATTCTAAGTGAAATAAGTCACACAGAAAAAGACACTTATCATAAGCTCTCACTTATAGAGGGAATGTAAAAACCGCTACACTTGAACTGAATTACAAAACAGAACAGAGTCACACGTTTAGAAAACACACTATGGCTGCTTAACGGGAAAGGTGAGGTGGGGTGATGCATAAAACAAGGGTTTCAAATTCGCTCAGATACCGTTCCATACACCCAATATGTAATAGACAAGACCTACTCCTTGCTCAGTCAACTGGACTCAACACCCCCTATTCACCGCACAAGAATATATGTGACTAGTAAGAATCTTAAAACCTATGTATTGATATCTGTCTGGAAGTGAGTCAAGTGGGTGTAAAGCCGCATAAACACAGCCGTGAAAAGCAGCTAAATCCCATTATAAAAATAAATTACTTTTAAAAACCCGTAAAACAAAGACAGTGAAAGAGAGAGAAATTCTTACAAAATTCGTTCAGAGGCTGTGATGCAACCTGGATTGACCATATCTAGACCCACAGCTGGATGAGACATAAGGGTGGACACTCTTGGGGCTTAGAGTTTGGGTGAGGTTGGGTGAGCAAACGCAGACCCTTTAAAGTAATACTGTGTGGTACCCATCCCATGGGTCCCAAATCTCCAGGTTCAAGGGCATCTTCCTACATCGAAAACATGCATGAGAAACCCAGAAGATGGTACACCGTGTGATTTTGAAAGGTATCTAAAACGCACCCCATTTCTCATCTCCTTGTGCTAGGGTTCGCCTTTCCAGCTACTTTACTAGCAATCTCCCTACTTGGAGAATCAGCACCTTTAAGCTCCTGTTCCCTACAGGTTGCAATTTGTCCTGAGGATGAACGGCAAGAGGGGCAACCAATGAGAGACTAGATCTAGGTGTTGGGACAGGCACAGCTCATTCTATTTTCCCATCAGGAAGAAGAATTAAACACAGGCTCAGCCTGCCGCAGGGAACCAGAATAGGGCCTGAGGCAATCCCGTGCTTTTGCGGCCAGCTCCCAAAAAAGACAGTTGAAAAATGGAGCTTAGGGGCACTGCAATTTACAAACCTGCTGAGTTATAAATGATAACTCTCGTCCACAAATATATTGAGGGAAGGCAACGAAGAGGATTTGAAAGCAAGGCAGAATTGCAGGAAACAGGTTTCAGGAGGTAGATTCGAATCGCCTTTAAAGCACATGAAAAGTGGCAAAACGTCGACAGTGATGCCCTTGGCCAAAAAGGGCGTATGCGTTTTTTCCTGAATATATTCAGGAAAAAACGCATACGCCCTTTTTGGCCAACCAAGCAACCTGGAAAGGCAAATCAGCGCTACAAAGAAGTCTCGCTTCCCATCAGTCAAAAGGGCCATGCTGCAAAACGTGTCAAAACCAGAAATGCAGGACAGGCCATGGAGAAATGGCAGCCTTGCTACGCTGATGGGCGGGATGTAATTTGCCAACAGCCACTCTGGAGAAGTGTACGGTGTGTCCTGAAACATCGAAAAAACACAGCTTAGGGAGCATAGGGCACGTCCACTCATGGGCGTATAAATTGGGACAACTAAAAATCAGCAAGACACAGGCACCCCAATGTTTAGGGCTGCTTTGTTGACAAGAACCTCCACTTCATGACACCTTAAATATCCCAGGAAAGAGAAAAATGGATAAAGAAGTTGTGGTCCTTATGTACAAAGGAATATCACTCAGACATGATATCAAGGTCATAAGGCTAGTAGAAGCAAGATGAGTGGATTTAGGTATGACGATTCTAAGTGAAATAAGTCACACAGAAAAAGACACTTATCATAAGCTCTCACTTATAGAGGGAATGTAAAAACCGCTACACTTGAACTGAATTACAAAACAGAACAGAGTCACACGTTTAGAAAACACACTATGGCTGCTTAACGGGAAAGGTGAGGTGGGGTGATGCATAAAACAAGGGTTTCAAATTCGCTCAGATACCGTTCCATACACCCAATATGTAATAGACAAGACCTACTCCTTGCTCAGTGAACTGGACTCAACTCCCCCTATTCACCGCACAAGAATATATGTGACTAGTAAGAATCTTAAAACCTATGTATTGATATCTGTCTGGAAGTGAGTCAAGTGGGTGTAAAGCCGCATAAACACAGCCGTGAAAAGCAGCTAAACCCCATTATAAAAATAAATTACTTTTAAAAACCCGTAAAACAAAGACAGTGAAAGAGAGAGAAATTCTTACAAAATTCGTTCAGAGGCTGTGATGCAACCTGGATTGACCATATCAACACCCACAGCTGGATGAGACATAAGGGTGGACACTCTTGGGGCTTAGAGGTTGGGTGAGGTTGGGTGAGCAAACGCAGACCCTTTAAAGTAATACTGTGTGGTACCCATCCCATGGGTCCCAAATCTCCAGGTTCAAGGGCATCTTCCTACATCGAAAACATGCATGAGAAACCCAGAAGATGGTACACCATGTGATTTTGAAAGGTTTCTAAAACGCACCCCATTTCTCATCTCCTTGTGCTAGGGTTCGCCTTTCCAGCTACTTTACTAGCAATCTCCCTACTTGGAGAATCAGCACCTTTAAGCTCCTGTTCCCTACAGGTTGCAATTTGTCCTGAGGATGAACGGGAAGAGGGGCAACCAATGAGAGACTAGATCTAGGTGTTGGGACAGGCACAGGTCACTCTATTTTCCCATCAGGAAGAAGAATTAAACACAGGCTCAGCCTCCCGCCGGGAACCAGAATAGGGCCTGAGGCAATGCCGCGCTTTTGCGGCCAGCTACCAAAAAAGCGAGTTGAAAAATGGAGCTTAGGGACACTGCAATTCACAAACCCGCAGAGTTATAAATGATAACTGTCATCCACAGATATATTGAGGGAAGGCAACGAAGAGGATTTGAAAGCAAGGCAGAATTGCAGGAAACAGATTTCAGGAGGTATATTCGAATCGCCATTAAAGCACATGAAAAGCGGCAAAACGTCGACAATGATGCCCTTGGCCAAAAAGGGCGTATGCGTTTTTTCCTGAATATATTCAGGAAAAAACGCATACGCCCTTTTTGGCCAACCAAGCAACATGGAAAGTCAAATAAGCGCTACAAAGAAGTTTCGCTTCCCATCGGTCAAAAGGGTCATGCTGCAAAAAGTGTCAAAATCAGAAATGCAGGACAGGCCATGGAGAAATGGCAGCCTTGCTACGCTGATGGGCGGGATGTAAATTGCCAACAGCCACTCTGAAGAAGTGTACGGTGTGTCCTGAAACATCGAAAAAACACAGTTAGGGAGCATAGGGCACGTCCACTCATGGGCGTATAAATTGGGAAAACTAAAAATCAGCAAGACACAGGCACCACAAAGTTTAGGGCTGCTCTGTTGACAAAAACCTCCACTTCATGACACCTTAAATATCCCAGGAAAGAGAAAAATGGATAAAGAAGTTGTGGTCCTTATGTACAATGGAATATCACTCAGACATGAAATCAATGTCATAAGGCTAGTAGAAGCAAGATGAGTGGATTTAGGTACGACGATTCTAAGTGAAATAAGTCACACAGAAAAAGACACTTATCATAAGGTATCACTTATAGAGGGAATGTAAAAACCGCAACACTTGAACTGAATTACAAAACAGAACAGAGTCACACGTTTAGAAAACACACTATGGCTGCTGAGCGGGAAAGGTGAGGTGGGGTGATGCATAAAACAAGGGTTTCAAATTCGCTCAGATACCGTTCCATACACCCAATATGTAATAGACAAGACCTACTCCTTGCTCAGTGAACTGGACTCAACACCCCCTATTCACCGCACAAGAATATATGTGACTAGTAAGAATCTTAAAACCTATGTATTGATATCTGTCTGGAAGTGAGTCAAGTGGGTGTAAAGCCGCATAAACACAGCCGTGAAAAGCAGCTAAACCCCATTATAAAAATAAATTACTTTTAAAAACGCGTAAAACAAAGACAGTGAAAGAGAGAGAAATTCTTACAAAATTCGTTCAGAGGCTGTGATGCAACCTGGATTGACCATATCTAGACCCACACCTGGATGAGACATAAGGGTGGACACTCTTGGGGCTGAGAGGTTGGGTGAGGTTGGGTGAGCAAATGCAGACCCTTTAAACTAATACTGCGTGGTACCCATCCCATGGGTCCCAAATCTCCAGGTTCAAGGGCATCTTCCTACATCGAAAACATGCATGAGAAACCCCGAAGATGGTACACCGTGTGATTTTGAAAGGTTTCTAATACGCACCTCATTTCTCATCTCCTTGTGCTCGGGTTCGCCTTTCCAGCTACTTTACTAGCAATCTCCCTACTTGGAGAATCAGCACCTTTAAACTCCTGTTCCCTACAGGTTGCAAAGTGTCCTGAGGATGAACGGGAAGAGGGGAAACCAATGAGAGACTAGATCTAGGTGTTGGGACAGGCACAGGTCACTCTATTTTCCCATCGGGAAGAAGAATTAACCACAGGCTCAGCCTGCCGCCCAGAAGCAGAATAGGGCCTGAGGCAATCCCGCGCTTTTTCGGCCAGCTCCCAAAAAAGCCAGTAAAAAATGGAGCTCAGGGACACTGCAAATCACAAACCCGCAGAGCTATAAATGATAACTCTCATCCACAGATATATTGAGGGAAGGCCACGAAGAGGATTTGAAAGCAAGGCAGAATTGCAGGAAACAGGTTTCAGGAGGTAGATTCGAATCGCCTTTAAAGCACATGAAAAGTGGTAAAAAGTCGACAATGATGCCCTTGGCCAAACAGGGCGTATGCGTTTTTTCCTGAATATATTCAGGAAAAAATGCATACGCCCTGTTTGGCCAACTAAGCAACCTGGAAAGGTTAATCAGAGCTACAAAGAAGTCTCGCTTCCCATCGGTCAAAAGGGCCATGCTGCAAAAAGTGTCAAAACCAGAAATGCAGGACAGGCTATGGAGAAATGGCAGCCTTGCTACGCTGTTGGGCGGGATGTAAATTGCCAACAGCCACTCTGGAGAAGTGTACGGTGTGTCCTGAAACATCGAAAAAACACAGCTCTAGGAGCATAGGGCACGTCCTCTCATGGGCGTATAAATTGGGAAAACTAAAAATCATCAAGACACAGGCACCCCAAAGTTTAGGGCTGCTCTGTTGACAAGAACCTCCACTTCATGACACCTTAAATATCCCAGGAAAGAGAAAAATGGATAAAGAAATTGTGGTCCTTATGTAGAAAGGAATATCACTCAGACATGAAATCAATGTCATAATGCTAGTAGACGCAAGATGAGTGTATTTAGTTACGACGATTCTAAGTGAAATAAGTCACACAGAAAAAGACACTTATCATAAGCTATCACTTATAGAGGGAATGTAAAAACCGCTACACTTGAACTGAATTACAAAACAGAACAGAGTCACACGTTTAGAAAACACACTATGCCTGCTTAACGGGAAAGGTGAGGTGGGGTGAGGCATAAAACAAGGGTTTCAAATTCGCTCAGATACCGTTCCATACACCCAATATGTAATAGACAAGACCTACTCCTTGCTCAGTGAACAGGACTCAACACCCCCTATTCACCGCACAAGAATATATGTGACTAGTAAGAATCTTAAAACCTATGTATTGATATCTGTCTGGAAGTGAGTCAAGTGGGTGTAAAGCCGCATAAACACAGCCGTGAAAAGCAGCTAAACCCCATTATAAAAATAAATTACTTTTAAAAACCCGTAAAACAAAGACAGTGAAAGAGAGAGAAATTCTTACAAAATTCGTTCAGAGGCTGTGATGCAACCTGGATTGACCATATCTAGACCCACAGCTGGATGAGACATAAGGGTGGACACTCTTGGGGCTGAAAGGTTGGGTGAGGCTGGGTGAGCAAACGCAGACCCTTTAAAGTAATACTGCCTGGTACCCATCCCATGGGTCCCAAATCTCCAGGTTCAAGGGCATCTTCCTACATCGAAAACATGCATGAGAAACCCAGAAGATGGTACACCGTGTGATTTTGAAAGGTTTCTAAAACGCACCTCATTTCTCATCTCCTTGTGCTCGGGTTCGCCTTTCCAGCTACTTTACTAGCAATCTCCCTACTTGGAGAATCAGCACCTTTAAGCTCCTGTTCCCTACAGGTTGCAATTTGTCCTGAGGATGAACGGGAAGAGGGGCAACCAATGAGAGACTAGATGTAGGTGTTGGGACAGGCACAGCTCACTCTATTTTCCCATCGGGAAAAAGAATTAACCACAGGCTCAGCCTGCCGCCCAGAAGCAGAATAGGGCCTGAGGCAATCCCGCGCTTTTGCGGCCAGCTCCCAAAAAAGCCAGTTGAAAAATGGAGCTCAGGGACACTGCAATTCACAAACCCGCAGAGCTATAAATGATAACTCTCATCCACAGATATATTGAGGGAAGGCAACGAAGAGGATTTGAAAGCAAGGCAGAATTGCAGGAAACAGTTTTCAGGAGGTAGATTCAAATCGCCATAAAGCACATGAAAAGTGGTAAAACGTCGACAATAATGCCCTTGGCCAAACAGGGCGTATGCGTTTTTTCCTGAATATATTCAGGAAAAAACGCATACGCCCTGTTTGGCCAACCAAGCAACCTGGAAAGGCTAATCAGCGCTACAAAGAAGTCTCGTTTCCATCGGTCAAAAGGGCCATGCTGCAAAAAGTGTCAAAACCAGAAATGCAGGACAGGCCATGGAGAAATGGCAGCCTTGCTACGCTGATGGGCGGGATGTAAATTGCCAACAGCCACTCTGGAGAAGTGTACGGTGTGTCCTGAAACATCGAAAAAACACAGCTTAGGGAGCATAGGGCACGTCCTCTCATGGGCGTATAAATTGGGAAAACTAAAAATCAGCAAGACACAGGTACCCCAAAGTTTAGGGCTGCTCTGTTGACAAGAACCTCCACTTCATGACACCTTAAATATCCCAGGAAAGAGAAAAATGGATAAAGAAGTTGTGGTCCTTATGTACAATGGAATATCACTCAGACATGAAATCAATGTCATAAGGCTAGTAGAAGCAAGATGAGTGGATTTAGGTACGACGATTCTAAGTGAACTAAGTCACACAGAAAAAGACACTTATCATAAGCTATCACTTATAGAGGGAATGTAAAAACCGCTACACTTGAACTGAATTACAAAACAGAACAGAGTCACACGTTTAGAAAACACACTATGGCTGCTTAACGGGAAAGGTGAGGTGGGGTGAGGCATAAAACAAGGGTTTCAAATTCGCTCAGATACCGTTCCATACACCCAATATGTAATAGACAAGACCTACTCCTTGCTCAGTGAACAGGACTCAACACCCCCTATTCACCGCACAAGAATATATGTGACTAGTAAGAATCTTAAAACCTATGTATTGATATCTGTCTGGAAGTGAGTCAAGTGGGTGTAAAGCCGCATAAACACAGCCGTGAAAAGCAGCTAAACCCCATTATAAAAATAAATTACTTTTAAAAACCCGTAAAACAAAGACAGTGAAAGAGAGAGAAATTCTTACAAAATTCGTTCAGAGGCTGTGATGCAACCTGGATTGACCATATCTAGACCCACAGCTGGATGAGACATAAGGGTGGACACTCTTGGGGCTGAAAGGTTGGGTGAGGCTGGGTGAGCAAATGCAGACCCTTTAAAGTAATACTGCCTGGTACCCATCCCATGGGTCCCAAATCTCCAGGTTCAAGGGCATCTTCCTACATCGAAAACATGCATGAGAAACCCAGAAGATGGTACACCGTGTGATTTTGAAAGGTTTCTAATACGCACCTCATTTCTCATCTCCTTGTGCTCGGGTTCGCCTTTCCAGCTACTTTACTAGCAATCTCCCTACTTGGAGAATCAGCACCTTTAAGCTCCTGTTCCCTACAGGTTGCAATTTGTCCTGAGGATGATCGGGAAGAGGGGCAACCAATGAGAGACTAGATGTAGGTGTTGGGACAGGCACAGCTCACTCTATTTTCCCATCGGGAAAAAGAATTAACCACAGGCTCAGCCTGCCGCCCAGAAGCAGAATAGGGCCTGAGGCAATCCCGCGTTTTTGCGGCCAGCTCCCAAAAAAGCCAGTTGAAAAATGGAGCTCAGGGACACTGCAATTCACAAACCCGCAGAGCTATAAATGATAACTCTCATCCACAGATATATTGAGGGAAGGCAACGAAGAGGATTTGAAAGCAAGGCAGAATTGCAGGAAACAAGTTTCAGGATGGAGATTCGAATCGCCTTTAAAGCACATGAAAAGTGGTAAAACGTCGACAATGATGCCCTTGGCCAAACAGGGCGTATGCGTTTTTTCCTGAATATATTCAGGAAAAAACGCATACGCCCTGTTTGGCCAACCAAGCAACCTGGAAAGGCTAATCAGCGCTACAAAGAAGTCTCGCTTCCCATCGGTCAAAAGGGCCATGCTGCAAAAAGTGTCAAAACCAGAAATGCAGGACAGGCCCTGGAGAAATGGCAGCCTTGCTACGCTGATGGGCGGGATGTAAATTGCCAACAGCCACTCTGGAGAAGTGTAAGGTGTGTCCTGAAACATCGAAAAAACACAGCTTAGGGAGCATAGGGCACGTCCTCTCATGGGCGTATAGATTGGGATAACTAAAAATCAGCAAGACACAGGCACCCCAAAGTTTAGGGCTGCTCTGTTGACAAGAACCTCCACTTCATGACACCTTAAATATCCCAGGAAAGAGAAAAATGGATAAAGAAGTTGTGGTCCTTATGTACAATGGAATATCACTCAGACATGAAATCAATGTCATAAGGCTAGTAGAAGCAAGATGAGTGGATTTAGGTACGACGATTCTAAGTGAAATAAGTCACACAGAAAAAGACACTTATCATAAGCTATCACTTATAGAGGGAATGTAAAAACCGCTACACTTGAACTGAATTACAAAACAGAACAGAGTCACACGTTTAGAAAACACACTATGGCTGCTTAACGGGAAAGGTGAGGTGGGGTGAGGCATAAAACAAGGGTTTCAAATTCGCTCAGATACCGTTCCATACACCCAATATGTAATAGACAAGACCTACTCCTTGCTCAGTGAACAGGACTCAACACCCCCTATTCACCGCACAAGAATATATGTGACTAGTAAGAATCTTAAAACCTATTTATTGATATCTGTCAGGAAGTGGGTCAAGTGGGTGTAAAGCTGCATAAACACAGCCGTGAAAAGCAGCTAAACCCCATTATAAAAATAAATTACTTTTAAAAACCCGTAAAACAAAGACAGTGAAAGAGAGAGAAATTCTTACAAAATTCGTTCAGAGGCTGTGATGCAACCTGGATTGACCATATCTAGACCCACAGCTGGATGAGACATAAGGGTGGACACTCTTGGGGCTGAAAGGTTGGGTGAGGTTGGGTGAGCAAACGCAGACCCTTTAAAGTAATACTGCCTGGTACCCATCCCATGGGTCCCAAATCTCCAGGTTCAAGGGCATCTTCCTACATCGAAAACATGCATGAAAAACCCAGAAGATGGTACACCGTGTGATTTTCAAAGGTTTCTAATACGCACCTCATTTCTCATCTCCTTGTGCTCGGGTTCGCCTTTTCAGCTATTTTACTAGAAATCTCCCTACTTGGAGAATCAGCACCTTTAAGCTCCTGTTCCCTACAGGTTGCAATTTGTCCTGAGGATGAACGGGAAGAGGGGCAACCAATGAGAGACTAGATATAGGTGTTGGGACAGGCACAGCTCACTCTATTTTCCCATCGGTAAGAAGAATTAACCACAGGCTCAGCCTGCCGCCCAGAAGCAGAATAGGGCCTGAGGCAATTCCGCGCTTTTGCGGCCAGCTCCCAAAAAAGCCAGTTGAAAAATGGAGCTCAGGGACACTGCAATTCACAAACCCGCAGAGCTATAAATGATAACTCTCATCCACAGATATATTGAGGGAAGGCAACGAAGAGGATTTGAAAGCAAGGCAGAATTGCAGGAAACAGGTTTCAGGAGGTAGATTCAAATCGCCTTAAAAGCACATGAAAAGTGGTAAAACGTCGACAATAATGCCCTTGGCCAAACAGGGCGTATGCGTTTTTTCCTGAATATATTCAGGAAAAAACGCATACGCCCTTTTTGGCCAACCAAGCAACCTGGAAAGGCTAATCAGCGCTACAAAGAAGTCTCGCTTCCCATCGGTCAAAAGGGCCAGGCTGCAAAAAGTGTCAAAACCAGAAATGCAGGACAGGCCATGGAGAAATGGCAGCCTTGCTACGCTGATGGGCGGGATGTAAATTGCCAACAGCCACTCTGGAGAAGTGTAAGGTGTGTCCTGAAACATCGAAAAAACACAGCTTAGGGAGCATAGGGCACGTCCTCTCATGGGCGTATAGATTGGGATAACTAAAAATCAGCAAGACACAGGCACCCCAAAGTTTAGGGCTGCTCTGTTGACAAGAACCTCCACTTCATGACACCTTAAATATCCCAGGAAAGAGAAAAATGGATAAAGAAGTTGTGGTCCTTATGTACAATGGAATATCACTCAGACATGAAATCAATGTCATAAGGCTAGTAGAAGCAAGATGAGTGGATTTAGGTACGACGATTCTAAGTGAAATAAGTCACACAGAAAAAGACACTTATCATAAGCTATCACTTATAGAGGGAATGTAAAAACCGCTACACTTGAACTGAATTACAAAACAGAACAGAGTCACACGTTTAGAAAACACAGTATGGCTGCTTAACGGGAAAGGTGAGGTGGGGTGAGGCATAAAACAAGGGTTTCAAATTCGCTCAGATACCGTTCCATACACCCAATATGTAATAGACAAGACCTACGCCTTGCTCAGGGAACAGGACTCAACACCCCCTATTCACCGCACAAGAATATATGTGACTAGTAAGAATCTTAAAACCTATGTATTGATATCTGTCAGGAAGTGGGTCAAGTGGGTGTAAAGCTGCATAAACACAGCCGTGAAAAGCAGCTAAACCCCATTATAAAAATAAATTACTTTTAAAAACCCGTAAAACAAAGACAGTGAAAGAGAGAGAAATTCTTACAAAATTCGTTCAGAGGCTGTGATGCAACCTGGATTGACCATATCTAGACCCACAGCTGGATGAGACATAAGGGTGGACACTCTTGGGGCTGAAAGGTTGGGTGAGGTTGGGTGAGCAAACGCAGACCCTTTAAAGTAATACTGCCTGGTACCCATCCCATGGGTCCCAAATCTCCAGGTTCAAGGGCATCTTCCTACATCGAAAACATGCATGAGAAACCCAGAAGATGGTACACCGTGTGATTTTCAAAGGTTTCTAATACGCACCTCATTTCTCATCTCCTTGTGCTCGGGTTCGCCTTTCCAGCTATTTTACTAGAAATCTCCCTACTTGGAGAATCAGCACCTTTAAGCTCCTGTTCCCTACAGGTTGCAATTTGTCCTGAGGATGAACGGGAAGAGGGGCAACCAATGAGAGACTAGATATAGGTGTTGGGACAGGCACAGCTCACTCTATTTTCCCATCGGTAAGAAGAATTAACCACAGGCTCAGCCTGCTGCCCAGAAGCAGAATAGGGCCTGAGGCAATTCCGCGCTTTTGCGGCCAGCTCCCAAAAAAGCCAGTTGAAAAATGGAGCTCAGGGACACTGCAATTCACAAACCCGCAGAGCTATAAATGATAACTCTCATCCACAGATATATTGAGGGAAGGCAACGAAGAGGATTTGAAAGCAAGGCAGGATTGCAGGAAACAGGTTTCAGGAGGTAGATTCGAATCGCCTTTAAAGCACATGAAAAGTGGTAAAACGTCGACAATGATGCCCTTGGCCAAACAGGGCGTATTCGTTTTTTCCTGAATATATTCAGGAAAAAACGCATACGCCCTGTTTGACCAACCAAGCAACCTGGAAAGGCTAATCAGCGCTACAAAGAAGTCTCGCTTCCCATCGGTCAAAAGGGCCATGCTGCAAAAAGTGTCAAAACCAGAAATGCAGGACAGGCCCTGGAGAAATGGCAGCCTTGCTACGCTGATGGGCGGGATGTAAATTGCCAACAGCCACTCTGGAGAAGTGTAAGGTGTGTCCTGAAACATCGAAAAAACACAGCTCTAGGAGCATAGGGCACGTCCTCTCATGGGCGTATAAATTGGGAAAACTAAAAATCAGCAAGACACAGGCACCCCAAAGTTTAGGGCTGCTCTGTTGACAAGAACCTCCACTTCATGACACCTTAAATATCCCAGGAAAGAGAAAAATGGATAAAGAAGTTGTGGTCCTTATGTACAATGGAATATCACTCAGACATGAAATCAATGTCATAAGGCTAGTAGAAGCAAGATGAGTGGATTTAGGTACGACGATTCTAAGTGAAATAAGTCACACAGAAAAAGACACTTATCATAAGCTATCACTTATAGAGGGAATGTAAAAACCGCTACACTTGAACTGAATTACAAAACAGAACAGAGTCACACGTTTAGAAAACACACTATGGCTGCTTAACGGGAAAGGTGAGGTGGGGTGAGGCATAAAACAAGGGTTTCAAATTCGCTCAGATACCGTTCCATACACCCAATATGTAATAGACAAGACCTACTCCTTGCTCAGTGAACAGGACTCAACACCCCCTATTCACCGCACAAGAATATATGTGACTAGTAAGAATCTTAAAACCTATGTATTGATATCTGTCTGGAAGTGAGTCAAGTGGGTGTAAAGCCGCATAAACACAGCCGTGAAAAGCAGCTAAACCCCATTATAAAAATAAATTACTTTTAAAAACCCGTAAAACAAAGACAGTGAAAGAGAGAGAAATTCTTACAAAATTCGTTCAGAGGCTGTGATGCAACCTGGATTGACCATATCTAGACCCACAGCTGGATGAGACATAAGGGTGGACACTCTTGGGGCTGAAAGGTTGGGTGAGGTTGGGTGAGCAAACGCAGACCCTTTAAAGTAATACTGCCTGGTACCCATCCCATGGGTCCCAAATCTCCAGGTTCAAGGGCATCTTCCTACATCGAAAACATGCATGAGAAACCCAGAAGATGGTACACCGTGTGATTTTGAAAGGTTTCTAATACGCACCTCATTTCTCATCTCCTTGTGCTCGGGTTCACCTTTCCAGCTACTTTACTAGCAATCTCCCTACTTGGAGAATCAGCACCTTTAAGCTCCTGTTCCCTACAGGTTGCAATTTGTCCTGAGGATGAACGGGAAGAGGGGCAACCAATGAGAGACTAGATGTAGGTGTTGGGACAGGCACAGCTCACTCTATTTTCCCATCGGTAAGAAGAATTAACCACAGGCTCAGCCTGCCGCCCAGAAGCAGAATAGGGCCTGAGGCAATTCCGCGCTTTTGCGGCCAGCTCCCAAAAAAGCCAGTTGAAAAATGGAGCTCAGGGACACTGCAATTCACAAACCCGCAGAGCTATAAATGATAACTCTCATCCACAGATATATTGAGGGAAGGCAACGAAGAGGATTTGAAAGCAAGGCAGAATTGCAGGAAACAGGTTTCAGGAGGTAGATTCAAATCGCCTTAAAAGCACATGAAAAGTGGTAAAACGTCGACAATAATGCCCTTGGCCAAACAGGGCGTATGCGTTTTTTCCTGAATATATTCAGGAAAAAACGCATACGCCCTTTTTGGCCAACCAAGCAACCTGGAAAGGCTAATCAGCGCTACAAAGAAGTCTCGCTTCCCATCGGTCAAAAGGGCCATGCTGCAAAAAGTGTCAAAACCAGAAATGCAGGACAGGCCATGGAGAAATGGCAGCCTTGCTACGCTGATGGGCGGGATGTAAATTGCCAACAGCCACTCTGGAGAAGTGTAAGGTGTGTCCTGAAACATCGAAAAAACACAGCTTAGGGAGCATAGGGCACGTCCTCTCATGGGCGTATAGATTGGGATAACTAAAAATCAGCAAGACACAGGCACCCCAAAGTTTAGGGCTGCTCTGTTGACAAGAACCTCCACTTCATGACACCTTAAATATCCCAGGAAAGAGAAAAATGGATAAAGAAGTTGTGGTCCTTATGTACAATGGAATATCACTCAGACATGAAATCAATGTCATAAGGCTAGTAGAAGCAAGATGAGTGGATTTAGGTACGACGATTCTAAGTGAAATAAGTCACACAGAAAAAGACACTTATCATAAGCTATCACTTATAGAGGGAATGTAAAAACCGCTACACTTGAACTGAATTACAAAACAGAACAGAGTCACACGTTTAGAAAACACAGTATGGCTGCTTAACGGGAAAGGTGAGGTGGGGTGAGGCATAAAACAAGGGTTTCAAATTCGCTCAGATACCGTTCCATACACCCAATATGTAATAGACAAGACCTACGCCTTGCTCAGTGAACAGGACTCAACACCCCCTATTCACCGCACAAGAATATATGTGACTAGTAAGAATCTTAAAACCTATGTATTGATATCTGTCAGGAAGTGGGTCAAGTGGGTGTAAAGCTGCATAAACACAGCCGTGAAAAGCAGCTAAACCCCATTATAAAAATAAATTACTTTTAAAAACCCGTAAAACAAAGACAGTGAAAGAGAGAGAAATTCTTACAAAATTCGTTCAGAGGCTGTGATGCAACCTGGATTGACCATATCTAGACCCACAGCTGGATGAGACATAAGGGTGGACACTCTTGGGGCTGAAAGGTTGGGTGAGGTTGGGTGAGCAAACGCAGACCCTTTAAAGTAATACTGCCTGGTACCCATCCCATGGGTCCCAAATCTCCAGGTTCAAGGGCATCTTCCTACATCGAAAACATGCATGAGAAACCCAGAAGATGGTACACCGTGTGATTTTCAAAGGTTTCTAATACGCACCTCATTTCTCATCTCCTTGTGCTCGGGTTCGCCTTTCCAGCTATTTTACTAGAAATCTCCCTACTTGGAGAATCAGCACCTTTAAGCTCCTGTTCCCTACAGGTTGCAATTTGTCCTGAGGATGAACGGGAAGAGGGGCAACCAATGAGAGACTAGATATAGGTGTTGGGACAGGCACAGCTCACTCTATTTTCCCATCGGTAAGAAGAATTAACCACAGGCTCAGCCTGCTGCCCAGAAGCAGAATAGGGCCTGAGGCAATTCCGCGCTTTTGCGGCCAGCTCCCAAAAAAGCCAGTTGAAAAATGGAGCTCAGGGACACTGCAATTCACAAACCCGCAGAGCTATAAATGATAACTCTCATCCACAGATATATTGAGGGAAGGCAACGAAGAGGATTTGAAAGCAAGGCAGAATTGCAGGAAACAGGTTTCAGGAGGTAGATTCAAATCGCCTTAAAAGCACATGAAAAGTGGTAAAACGTCGACAATAATGCCCTTGGCCAAACAGGGCGTATGCGTTTTTTCCTGAATATATTCAGGAAAAAACGCATACGCCCTTTTTGGCCAACCAAGCAACCTGGAAAGGCTAATCAGCGCTACAAAGAAGTCTCGTTTCCATCGGTCAAAAGGGCCATGCTGCAAAAAGTGTCAAAACCAGAAATGCAGGACAGGCCATGGAGAAATGGCAGCCTTGCTACGCTGATGGGCGGGATGTAAATTGCCAACAGCCACTCTGGAGAAGTGTACGGTGTGTCCTGAAACATCGAAAAAACACAGCTTAGGGAGCATAGGGCACGTCCTCTCATGGGCGTATAAATTGGGAAAACTAAAAATCAGCAAGACACAGGTACCCCAAAGTTTAGGGCTGCTCTGTTGACAAGAACCTCCACTTCATGACACCTTAAATATCCCAGGAAAGAGAAAAATGGATAAAGAAGTTGTGGTCCTTATGTACAATGGAATATCACTCAGACATGAAATCAATGTCATAACGCTAGTAGAAGCAAGATGAGTGGATTTAGGTACGATGATTCTAAGTGAAATAAGTCACACAGAAAAAGACACTTATCATAAGCTATCACTTAGAGAGGGAATGTAAAAACCGCTACACTTGAACTGAATTACAAAACAGAACAGAGTCACACGTTTAGAAAACACACTATGCCTGCTTAACGGGAAAGGTGAGGTGGGGTGAGGCATAAAACAAGGGTTTCAAATTCGCTCAGATACCGTTCCATACACCCAATATGTAATAGACAAGACCTACTCCTTGCTCAGTGAACTGGACTCAACACCCCCTATTCACCGCACAAGAATATATGTGACTAGTAAGAATCTTAAAACCTATGTATTGATATCTGTCTGGAAGTGAGTCAAGTGGGTGTAAAGCTGCATAAACACAGCCATGAAAAGCAGCTAAACCCCATTATAAAAATAAATTACTTTTAAAAACCCGTAAAACAAAGACAGTGAAAGCGAGAGAAATTATTACAAAATTCGTTCAGAGGCTCTGATGCAACCTGGATTGACCATATCTAGACCCACAGCTGGATGAGACATAAGGGTGGACACTCTTGGGGCTGAACGGTTGGGTGAGGTTGGGTGAGCAAACGCAGACCCTTTAAAGTAATACTGCCTGGTATCCATCCCATGGGTCCCAAATCTCCAGGTTCAAGGGCATCTTCCTACATCGAAAACATGCATGAGAAACCCAGAAGATGGTACACCGTGTGATTTTGAAAGGTTTCTAATACGCACCTCATTTCTCATCTCCTTGTGCTCGGGTTCGCCTTTCCAGCTACTTTACTAGCAATCTCCCTACTTGGAGAATCAGCACCTTTAAGCTCCTGTTCCCTACAGGTTGCAATTTGTCCTGAGGATGAACGGGAAGAGGGGAAACCAATGAGAGACTAGATCTTGGTGTTGGGACAGGCACAGGTCACTCTATTTTCCCATCGGGAAGAAGAATTAACCACAGGCTCAGCCTGCCGGCCAGAAGCTGAATAGGGCCTGAGGCAATCCCGCGCTTTTGCGGCCAGCTCCCAAAAAAGCCAGTTGAAAAATGGAGCTCAGGGACACTGCAATTCACAAACCCGCAGAGCTATAAATGATAACTCTCATCCACAGATATATTGAGGGAAGGCAACGAAGAGGATTTGAAAGCAAGGCAGGATTGCAGGAAACAGGTTTCAGGAGGTAGATTCGAATCGCCTCTAAAGCACATGAAAAGTGGTAAAACGTCGACAATGATGCCCTTGGCCAAACAGGGCGTATGCGTTTTTTCCTGAATATATTCAGGAAAAAACGCATACGCCCTGTTTGGCCAACCAAGCAACCTGGAAAGGCTAATCAGCGCTACAAAGAAGTCTCGCTTCCCATCGGTCAAAAGGGCCATGCTGCAAAAAGTGTCAAAACCAGAAATGCAGGACAGGCCCTGGAGAAATGGCAGCCTTGCTACGCTGATGGGCGGGATGTAAATTGCCAACAGCCACTCTGGAGAAGTGTAAGGTGTGTCCTGAAACATCGAAAAAACACAGCTCTAGGAGCATAGGGCACGTCCTCTCATGGGCGTATAAATTGGGAAAACTAAAAATCAGCAAGACACAGGCACCCCAAAGTTTAGGGCTGCTCTGTTGACAAGAACCTCCACTTCATGACACCTTAAATATCCCAGGAAAGAGAAAAATGGATAAAGAAGTTGTGGTCCTTATGTACAATGGAATATCACTCAGACATGAAATCAATGTCATAAGGCTAGTAGAAGCAAGATGAGTGGATTTAGGTACGACGATTCTAAGTGAAATAAGTCACACAGAAAAAGACACTTATCATAAGCTATCACTTATAGAGGGAATGTAAAAACCGCTACACTTGAACTGAATTACAAAACAGAACAGAGTCACACGTTTAGAAAACACACTATGGCTGCTTAACGGGAAAGGTGAGGTGGGGTGAGGCATAAAACAAGGGTTTCAAATTCGCTCAGATACCGTTCCATACACCCAATATGTAATAGACAAGACCTACTCCTTGCTCAGTGAACAGGACTCAACACCCCCTATTCACCGCACAAGAATATATGTGACTAGTAAGAATCTTAAAACCTATGTATTGATATCTGTCTGGAAGTGAGTCAAGTGGGTGTAAAGCCGCATAAACACAGCCGTGAAAAGCAGCTAAACCCCATTATAAAAATAAATTACTTTTAAAAACCCGTAAAACAAAGACAGTGAAAGAGAGAGAAATTCTTACAAAATTCGTTCAGAGGCTGTGATGCAACCTGGATTGACCATATCTAGACCCACAGCTGGATGAGACATAAGGGTGGACACTCTTGGGGCTGAAAGGTTGGGTGAGGCTGGGTGAGCAAACGCAGACCCTTTAAAGTAATACTGCCTGGTACCCATCCCATGGGTCCCAAATCTCCAGGTTCAAGGGCATCTTCCTACATCGAAAACATGCATGAGAAACCCAGAAGATGGTACACCGTGTGATTTTGAAAGGTTTCTAATACGCACCTCATTTCTCATCTCCTTGTGCTCGGGTTCACCTTTCCAGCTACTTTACTAGCAATCTCCCTACTTGGAGAATCAGCACCTTTAAGCTCCTGTTCCCTACAGGTTGCAATTTGTCCTGAGGATGAACGGGAAGAGGGGCAACCAATGAGAGACTAGATGTAGGTGTTGGGACAGGCACAGCTCACTCTATTTTCCCATCGGTAAGAAGAATTAACCACAGGCTCAGCCTGCCGCCCAGAAGCAGAATAGGGCCTGAGGCAATTCCGCGCTTTTGCGGCCAGCTCCCAAAAAAGCCAGTTGAAAAATGGAGCTCAGGGACACTGCAATTCACAAACCCGCAGAGCTATAAATGATAACTCTCATCCACAGATATATTGAGGGAAGGCAACGAAGAGGATTTGAAAGCAAGGCAGAATTGCAGGAAACAGGTTTCAGGAGGTAGATTCAAATCGCCTTAAAAGCACATGAAAAGTGGTAAAACGTCGACAATAATGCCCTTGGCCAAACAGGGCGTATGCGTTTTTTCCTGAATATATTCAGGAAAAAACGCATACGCCCTGTTTGGCCAACCAAGCAACCTGGAAAGGCTAATCAGCGCTACAAAGAAGTCTCGCTACCCATCGGTCAAAAGGGCCATGCTGCAAAAAGTGTCAAAACCAGAAATGCAGGACAGGCCATGGAGAAATGGCAGCCTTGCTACGCTGATGGGCGGGATGTAAATTGCCAACAGCCACTCTGGAGAAGTGTAACGTGTGTCCTGAAACATCGAAAAAACACAGCTTAGGGAGCATAGGGCACGTCCTCTCATGGGCGTATAGATTGGGATAACTAAAAATCAGCAAGACACAGGCACCCCAAAGTTTAGGGCTGCTCTGTTGACAAGAACCTCCAGTTCATGACACCTTAAATATCCCAGGAAAGAGAAAAATGGATAAAGAAGTTGTGGTCCTTATGTACAATGGAATATCACTCAGACATGAAATCAATGTCATAACGCTAGTAGAAGCAAGATGAGTGGATTTAGGTACGATGATTCTAAGTGAAATAAGTCACACAGAAAAAGACACTTATCATAAGCTATCACTTAGAGAGGGAATGTAAAAACCGCTACACTTGAACTGAATTACAAAACAGAACAGAGTCACACGTTTAGAAAACACACTATGGCTGCTTAACGGGAAAGGTGAGGTGGGGTGAGGCATAAAACAAGGGTTTCAAATTCGCTCAGATACCGTTCCATACACCCAATATGTAATAGACAAGACCTACTCCTTGCTCAGTGAACTGGACTCAACACCCCCTATTCACCGCACAAGAATATATGTGACTAGTAAGAATCTTAAAACCTATGTATTGATATCTGTCTGGAAGTGAGTCAAGTGGGTGTAAAGCTGCATAAACACAGCTGTGAAAAGCAGCTAAACCCCATTATAAAAATAAATTACTTTTAAAAACCCGTAAAACAAAGACAGTGAAAGCGAGAGAAATTATTACAAAATTCGTTCAGAGGCTCTGATGCAACCTGGATTGACCATATCTAGACCCACAGCTGGATGAGACATAAGGGTGGACACTCTTGGGGCTGAACGGTTGGGTGAGGTTGGGTGAGCAAACGCAGACCCTTTAAAGTAATACTGCCTGGTATCCATCCCATGGGTCCCAAATCTCCAGGTTCAAGGGCATCTTCCTACATCGAAAACATGCATGAGAAACCCAGAAGATGGTACACCGTGTGATTTTGAAAGGTTTCTAATACGCACCTCATTTCTCATCTCCTTGTGCTCGGGTTCGCCTTTCCAGCTACTTTACTAGCAATCTCCCTACTTGGAGAATCAGCACCTTTAAGCTCCTGTTCCCTACAGGTTGC
Source organism: Eschrichtius robustus (assembly GCF_028021215.1). Taxonomy (NCBI): domain Eukaryota; kingdom Metazoa; phylum Chordata; class Mammalia; order Artiodactyla; family Eschrichtiidae; genus Eschrichtius; species Eschrichtius robustus. The sequence goes on along the minus strand of NW_027175219.1, from coordinate 766,291 downwards.
AATTTGTCCTGAGGATGAACGGGAAGAGGGGAAACCAATGAGAGACTAGATCTTGGTGTTGGGACAGGCACAGGTCACTCTATTTTCCCATCGGGAAGAAGAATTAACCACAGGCTCAGCCTGCCGGCCAGAAGCTGAATAGGGCCTGAGGCAATCCCGCGCTTTTGCGGCCAGCTCCCAAAAAAGCCAGTTGAAAAATGGAGCTCAGGGACACTGCAATTCACAAACCCGCAGAGCTATAAATGATAACTCTCATCCACAGATATATTGAGGGAAGGCAACGAAGAGGATTTGAAAGCAAGGCAGGATTGCAGGAAACAGGTTTCAGGAGGTAGATTCGAATCGCCTTTAAAGCACATGAAAAGTGGTAAAACGTCGACAATGATGCCCTTGGCCAAACAGGGCGTATGCGTTTTTTCCTGAATATATTCAGGAAAAAACGCATACGCCCTGTTTGGCCAACCAAGCAACCTGGAAAGGCTAATCAGCGCTACAAAGAAGTCTCGCTTCCCATCGGTCAAAAGGGCCATGCTGCAAAAAGTGTCAAAACCAGAAATGCAGGACAGGCCCTGGAGAAATGGCAGCCTTGCTACGCTGATGGGCGGGATGTAAATTGCCAACAGCCACTCTGGAGAAGTGTAAGGTGTGTCCTGAAACATCGAAAAAACACAGCTCTAGGAGCATAGGGCACGTCCTCTCATGGGCGTATAAATTGGGAAAACTAAAAATCAGCAAGACACAGGCACCCCAAAGTTTAGGGCTGCTCTGTTGACAAGAACCTCCACTTCATGACACCTTAAATATCCCAGGAAAGAGAAAAATGGATAAAGAAGTTGTGGTCCTTATGTACAATGGAATATCACTCAGACATGAAATCAATGTCATAAGGCTAGTAGAAGCAAGATGAGTGGATTTAGGTACGACGATTCTAAGTGAAATAAGTCACACAGAAAAAGACACTTATCATAAGCTATCACTTATAGAGGGAATGTAAAAACCGCTACACTTGAACTGAATTACAAAACAGAACAGAGTCACACGTTTAGAAAACACACTATGGCTGCTTAACGGGAAAGGTGAGGTGGGGTGAGGCATAAAACAAGGGTTTCAAATTCGCTCAGATACCGTTCCATACACCCAATATGTAATAGACAAGACCTACTCCTTGCTCAGTGAACAGGACTCAACACCCCCTATTCACCGCACAAGAATATATGTGACTAGTAAGAATCTTAAAACCTATGTATTGATATCTGTCTGGAAGTGAGTCAAGTGGGTGTAAAGCCGCATAAACACAGCCGTGAAAAGCAGCTAAACCCCATTATAAAAATAAATTACTTTTAAAAACCCGTAAAACAAAGACAGTGAAAGAGAGAGAAATTCTTACAAAATTCGTTCAGAGGCTGTGATGCAACCTGGATTGACCATATCTAGACCCACAGCTGGATGAGACATAAGGGTGGACACTCTTGGGGCTGAAAGTTTGGGTGAGGTTGGGTGAGCAAACGCAGACCCTTTAAAGTAATACTGCCTGGTACCCATCCCATGGGTCCCAAATCTCCAGGTTCAAGGGCATCTTCCTACATCGAAAACATGCATGAGAAACCCAGAAGATGGTACACCGTGTGATTTTGAAAGGTTTCTAATACGCACCTCATTTCTCATCTCCTTGTGCTCGGGTTCACCTTTCCAGCTACTTTACTAGCAATCTCCCTACTTGGAGAATCAGCACCTTTAAGCTCCTGTTCCCTACAGGTTGCAATTTGTCCTGAGGATGAACGGGAAGAGGGGCAACCAATGAGAGACTAGATGTAGGTGTTGGGACAGGCACAGCTCACTCTATTTTCCCATCGGTAAGAAGAATTAACCACAGGCTCAGCCTGCCGCCCAGAAGCAGAATAGGGCCTGAGGCAATTCCGCGCTTTTGAGGCCAGCTCCCAAAAAAGCCAGTTGAAAAATGGAGCTCAGGGACACTGCAATTCACAAACCCGCAGAGCTATAAATGATAACTCTCATCCACAGATATATTGAGGGAAGGCAACGAAGAGGATTTGAAAGCAAGGCAGAATTGCAGGAAACAGGTTTCAGGAGGTAGATTCAAATCGCCTTAAAAGCACATGAAAAGTGGTAAAACGTCGAGAATAATGCCCTTGGCCAAACAGGGCGTATGCGTTTTTTCCTGAATATATTCAGGAAAAAACGCATACGCCCTTTTTGGCCAACCAAGCAACCTGGAAAGGCTAATCAGCGCTACAAAGAAGTCTCGCTTCCCATCGGTCAAAAGGGCCATGCTGCAAAAAGTGTCAAAACCAGAAATGCAGGACAGGCCATGGAGAAATGGCAGCCTTGCTACGCTGATGGGCGGGATGTAAATTGCCAACAGCCACTCTGGAGAAGTGTAAGGTGTGTCCTGAAACATCGAAAAAACACAGCTTAGGGAGCATAGGGCACGTCCTCTCATGGGCGTATAGATTGGGATAACTAAAAATCAGCAAGACACAGGCACCCCAAAGTTTAGGGCTGCTCTGTTGACAAGAACCTCCACTTCATGACACCTTAAATATCCCAGGAAAGAGAAAAATGGATAAAGAAGTTGTGGTCCTTATGTACAATGGAATATCACTCAGACATGAAATCAATGTCATAAGGCTAGTAGAAGCAAGATGAGTGGATTTAGGTACGACGATTCTAAGTGAAATAAGTCACACAGAAAAAGACACTTATCATAAGCTATCACTTATAGAGGGAATGTAAAAACCGCTACACTTGAACTGAATTACAAAACAGAACAGAGTCACACGTTTAGAAAACACAGTATGGCTGCTTAACGGGAAAGGTGAGGTGGGGTGAGGCATAAAACAAGGGTTTCAAATTCGCTCAGATACCGTTCCATACACCCAATATGTAATAGACAAGACCTACGCCTTGCTCAGTGAACAGGACTCAACACCCCCTATTCACCGCACAAGAATATATGTGACTAGTAAGAATCTTAAAACCTATGTATTGATATCTGTCAGGAAGTGGGTCAAGTGGGTGTAAAGCTGCATAAACACAGCCGTGAAAAGCAGCTAAACCCCATTATAAAAATAAATTACTTTTAAAAACCCGTAAAACAAAGACAGTGAAAGAGAGAGAAATTCTTACAAAATTCGTTCAGAGGCTGTGATGCAACCTGGATTGACCATATCTAGACCCACAGCTGGATGAGACATAAGGGTGGACACTCTTGGGGCTGAAAGGTTGGGTGAGGTTGGGTGAGCAAACGCAGACCCTTTAAAGTAATACTGCCTGGTACCCATCCCATGGGTCCCAAATCTCCAGGTTCAAGGGCATCTTCCTACATCGAAAACATGCATGAGAAACCCAGAAGATGGTACACCGTGTGATTTTCAAAGGTTTCTAATACGCACCTCATTTCTCATCTCCTTGTGCTCGGGTTCGCCTTTCCAGCTATTTTACTAGAAATCTCCCTACTTGGAGAATCAGCACCTTTAAGCTCCTGTTCCCTACAGGTTGCAATTTGTCCTGAGGATGAACGGGAAGAGGGGCAACCAATGAGAGACTAGATATAGGTGTTGGGACAGGCACTGCTCACTCTATTTTCCCATCGGTAAGAAGAATTAACCACAGGCTCAGCCTGCTGCCCAGAAGCAGAATAGGGCCTGAGGCAATTCCGCGCTTTTGCGGCCAGCTCCCAAAAAAGCCAGTTGAAAAATGGAGCTCAGGGACACTGCAATTCACAAACCCGCAGAGCTATAAATGATAACTCTCATCCACAGATATATTGAGGGAAGGCAACGAAGAGGATTTGAAAGCAAGGCAGAATTGCAGGAAACAGGTTTCAGGAGGTAGATTCAAATCGCCTTAAAAGCACATGAAAAGTGGTAAAACGTCGACAATAATGCCCTTGGCCAAACAGGGCGTATGCGTTTTTTCCTGAATATATTCAGGAAAAAACGCATACGCCCTTTTTGGCCAACCAAGCAACCTGGAAAGGCTAATCAGCGCTACAAAGAAGTCTCGTTTCCATCGGTCAAAAGGGCCATGCTGCAAAAAGTGTCAAAACCAGAAATGCAGGACAGGCCATGGAGAAATGGCAGCCTTGCTACGCTGATGGGCGGGATGTAAATTGCCAACAGCCACTCTGGAGAAGTGTACGGTGTGTCCTGAAACATCGAAAAAACACAGCTTAGGGAGCATAGGGCACGTCCTCTCATGGGCGTATAAATTGGGAAAACTAAAAATCAGCAAGACACAGGTACCCCAAAGTTTAGGGCTGCTCTGTTGACAAGAACCTCCACTTCATGACACCTTAAATATCCCAGGAAAGAGAAAAATGGATAAAGAAGTTGTGGTCCTTATGTACAATGGAATATCACTCAGACATGAAATCAATGTCATAACGCTAGTAGAAGCAAGATGAGTGGATTTAGGTACGATGATTCTAAGTGAAATAAGTCACACAGAAAAAGACACTTATCATAAGCTATCACTTAGAGAGGGAATGTAAATACCGCTACACTTGAACTGAATTACAAAACAGAACAGAGTCACACGTTTAGAAAACACACTATGCCTGCTTAACGGGAAAGGTGAGGTGGGGTGAGGCATAAAACAAGGGTTTCAAATTCGCTCAGATACCGTTCCATACACCCAATATGTAATAGACAAGACCTACTCCTTGCTCAGTGAACTGGACTCAACACCCCCTATTCACCGCACAAGAATATATGTGACTAGTAAGAATCTTAAAACCTATGTATTGATATCTGTCTGGAAGTGAGTCAAGTGGGTGTAAAGCTGCATAAACACAGCCGTGAAAAGCAGCTAAACCCCATTATAAAAATAAATTACTTTTAAAAACCCGTAAAACAAAGACAGTGAAAGCGAGAGAAATTATTACAAAATTCGTTCAGAGGCTCTGATGCAACCTGGATTGACCATATCTAGACCCACAGCTGGATGAGACATAAAGGTGGACACTCTTGGGGCTGAACGGTTGGGTGAGGTTGGGTGAGCAAACGCAGACCCTTTAAAGTAATACTGCCTGGTATCCATCCCATGGGTCCCAAATCTCCAGGTTCAAGGGCATCTTCCTACATCGAAAACATGCATGAGAAACCCAGAAGATGGTACACCGTGTGATTTTGAAAGGTTTCTAATACGCACCTCATTTCTCATCTCCTTGTGCTCGGGTTCGCCTTTCCAGCTACTTTACTAGCAATCTCCCTACTTGGAGAATCAGCACCTTTAAGCTCCTGTTCCCTACAGGTTGCAATTTGTCCTGAGGATGAACGGGAAGAGGGGAAACCAATGAGAGACTAGATCTTGGTGTTGGGACAGGCACAGGTCACTCTATTTTCCCATCGGGAAGAAGAATTAACCACAGGCTCAGCCTGCCGGCCAGAAGCTGAATAGGGCCTGAGGCAATCCCGCGCTTTTGCGGCCAGCTCCCAAAAAAGCCAGTTGAAAAATGGAGCTCAGGGACACTGCAATTCACAAACCCGCAGAGCTATAAATGATAACTCTCATCCACAGATATATTGAGGGAAGGCAACGAAGAGGATTTGAAAGCAAGGCAGGATTGCAGGAAACAGGTTTCAGGAGGTAGATTCGAATCGCCTTTAAAGCACATGAAAAGTGGTAAAACGTCGACAATGATGCCCTTGGCCAAACAGGGCGTATGCGTTTTTTCCTGAATATATTCAGGAAAAAACGCATACGCCCTGTTTGGCCAACCAAGCAACCTGGAAAGGCTAATCAGCGCTACAAAGAAGTCTCGCTTCCCATCGGTCAAAAGGGCCATGCTGCAAAAAGTGTCAAAACCAGAAATGCAGGACAGGCCCTGGAGAAATGGCAGCCTTGCTACGCTGATGGGCGGGATGTAAATTGCCAACAGCCACTCTGGAGAAGTGTAAGGTGTGTCCTGAAACATCGAAAAAACACAGCTCTAGGAGCATAGGGCACGTCCTCTCATGGGCGTATAAATTGGGAAAACTAAAAATCAGCAAGACACAGGCACCCCAAAGTTTAGGGCTGCTCTGTTGACAAGAACCTCCACTTCATGACACCTTAAATATCCCAGGAAAGAGAAAAATGGATAAAGAAGTTGTGGTCCTTATGTACAATGGAATATCACTCAGACATGAAATCAATGTCATAAGGCTAGTAGAAGCAAGATGAGTGGATTTAGGTACGACGATTCTAAGTGAAATAAGTCACACAGAAAAAGACACTTATCATAAGCTATCACTTATAGAGGGAATGTAAAAACCGCTACACTTGAACTGAATTACAAAACAGAACAGAGTCACACGTTTAGAAAACACACTATGGCTGCTTAACGGGAAAGGTGAGGTGGGGTGAGGCATAAAACAAGGGTTTCAAATTCGCTCAGATACCGTTCCATACACCCAATATGTAATAGACAAGACCTACTCCTTGCTCAGTGAACAGGACTCAACACCCCCTATTCACCGCACAAGAATATATGTGACTAGTAAGAATCTTAAAACCTATGTATTGATATCTGTCTGGAAGTGAGTCAAGTGGGTGTAAAGCCGCATAAACACAGCCGTGAAAAGCAGCTAAACCCCATTATAAAAATAAATTACTTTTAAAAACCCGTAAAACAAAGACAGTGAAAGAGAGAGAAATTATTACAAAATTCGTTCAGAGGCTGTGATGCAACCTGGATTGACCATATCTAGACCCACAGCTGGATGAGACATAAGGGTGGACACTCTTGGGGCTGAAAGTTTGGGTGAGGCTGGGTGAGCAAACGCAGACCCTTTAAAGTAATACTGCCTGGTACCCATCCCATGGGTCCCAAATCTCCAGGTTCAAGGGCATCTTCCTACATCGAAAACATGCATGAGAAACCCAGAAGATGTTACACCGTGTGATTTTGAAAGGTTTCTAATACGCACCTCATTTCTCATCTCCTTGTGCTCGGGTTCACCTTTCCAGCTACTTTACTAGCAATCTCCCTACTTGGAGAATCAGCACCTTTAAGCTCCTGTTCCCTACAGGTTGCAATTTGTCCTGAGGATGAACGGGAAGAGGGGCAACCAATGAGAGACTAGATGTAGGTGTTGGGACAGGCACAGCTCACTCTATTTTCCCATCGGTAAGAAGAATTAACCACAGGCTCAGCCTGCCGCCCAGAAGCAGAATAGGGCCTGAGGCAATTCCGCGCTTTTGCGGCCAGCTCCCAAAAAAGCCAGTTGAAAAATGGAGCTCAGGGAAACTGCAATTCACAAACCCGCAGAGCTATAAATGATAACTCTCATCCACAGATATATTGAGGGAAGGCAACGAAGAGGATTTGAAAGCAAGGCAGAATTGCAGGAAACAGGTTTCAGGAGGTAGATTCAAATCGCCTTAAAAGCACATGAAAAGTGGTAAAACGTCGACAATAATGCCCTTGGCCAAACAGGGCGTATGCGTTTTTTCCTGAATATATTCAGGAAAAAACGCATACGCCCTTTTTGGCCAACCAAGCAACCTGGAAAGGCTAATCAGCGCTACAAAGAAGTCTCGCTTCCCATCGGTCAAAAGGGCCATGCTGCAAAAAGTGTCAAAACCAGAAATGCAGGACAGGCCATGGAGAAATGGCAGCCTTGCTACGCTGATGGGCGGGATGTAAATTGCCAACAGCCACTCTGGAGAAGTGTAAGGTGTGTCCTGAAACATCGAAAAAACACAGCTTAGGGAGCATAGGGCACGTCCACTCATGGGCGTATAGATTGGGATAACTAAAAATCAGCAAGACACAGGCACCCCAAAGTTTAGGGCTGCTGTGTTGACAAGAACCTCCACTTCATGACACCTTAAATATCCCAGGAAAGAGAAAAATGGATAAAGAAGTTGTGGTCCTTATGTACAATGGAATATCACTCAGACATGAAATCAATGTCATAAGGCTAGTAGAAGCAAGATGAGTGGATTTAGGTACGACGATTCTAAGTGAAATAAGTCACACAGAAAAAGACACTTATCATAAGCTATCACTTATAGAGGGAATGTAAAAACCGCTACACTTGAACTGAATTACAAAACAGAACAGAGTCACACGTTTAGAAAACACACTATGGCTGCTTAACGGGAAAGGTGAGGTGGGGTGAGGCATAAAACAAGGGTTTCAAATTCGCTCAGATACCGTTCCATACACCCAATATGTAATAGACAAGACCTACGCCTTGCTCAGTGAACAGGACTCAACACCCCCTATTCACCGCACAAGAATATATGTGACTAGTAAGAATCTTAAAACCTATGTATTGATATCTGTCAGGAAGTGGGTCAAGTGGGTGTAAAGCTGCATAAACACAGCCGTGAAAAGCAGCTAAACCCCATTATAAAAATAAATTACTTTTAAAAACCCGTAAAACAAAGACAGTGAAAGAGAGAGAAATTCTTACAAAATTCGTTCAGAGGCTGTGATGCAACCTGGATTGACCATATCTAGACCCACAGCTGGATGAGACATAAGGGTGGACACTCTTGGGGCTGAAAGTTTGGGTGAGGTTGGGTGAGCAAACGCAGACCCTTTAAAGTAATACTGCCTGGTACCCATCCCATGGGTCCCAAATCTCCAGGTTCAAGGGCATCTTCCTACATCGAAAACATGCATGAGAAACCCAGAAGATGGTACACCGTGTGATTTTCAAAGGTTTCTAATACGCACCTCATTTCTCATCTCCTTGTGCTCGGGTTCGCCTTTCCAGCTATTTTACTAGAAATCTCCCTACTTGGAGAATCAGCACCTTTAAGCTCCTGTTCCCTACAGGTTGCAATTTGTCCTGAGGATGAACGGGAAGAGGGGCAACCAATGAGAGACTAGATATAGGTGTTGGGACAGGCACAGCTCACTCTATTTTCCCATCGGTAAGAAGAATTAACCACAGGCTCAGCCTGCTGCCCAGAAGCAGAATAGGGCCTGAGGCAATTCCGCGCTTTTGCGGCCAGCTCCCAAAAAAGCCAGTTGAAAAATGGAGCTCAGGGACACTGCAATTCACAAACCCGCAGAGCTATAAATGATAACTCTCATCCACAGATATATTGAGGGAAGGCAACGAAGAGGATTTGAAAGCAAGGCAGAATTGCAGGAAACAGGTTTCAGGAGGTAGATTCAAATCGCCTTAAAAGCACATGAAAAGTGGTAAAACGTCGACAATAATGCCCTTGGCCAAACAGGGCGTATGCGTTTTTTCCTGAATATATTCAGGAAAAAACGCATACGCCCTTTTTGACCAACCAAGCAACCTGGAAAGGCTAATCAGCGCTACAAAGAAGTCTCGTTTCCATCGGTCAAAAGGGCCATGCTGCAAAAAGTGTCAAAACCAGAAATGCAGGACAGGCCATGGAGAAATGGCAGCCTTGCTACGCTGATGGGCGGGATGTAAATTGCCAACAGCCACTCTGGAGAAGTGTACGGTGTGTCCTGAAACATCGAAAAAACACAGCTTAGGGAGCATAGGGCACGTCCTCTCATGGGCGTATAAATTGGGAAAACTAAAAATCAGCAAGACACAGGTACCCCAAAGTTTAGGGCTGCTCTGTTGACAAGAACCTCCACTTCATGACACCTTAAATATCCCAGGAAAGAGAAAAATGGATAAAGAAGTTGTGGTCCTTATGTACAATGGAATATCACTCAGACATGAAATCAATGTCATAACGCTAGTAGAAGCAAGATGAGTGGATTTAGGTACGATGATTCTAAGTGAAATAAGTCACACAGAAAAAGACACTTATCATAAGCTATCACTTAGAGAGGGAATGTAAAAACCGCTACACTTGAACTGAATTACAAAACAGAACAGAGTCACACGTTTAGAAAACACACTATGGCTGCTTAACGGGAAAGGTGAGGTGGGGTGAGGCATAAAACAAGGGTTTCAAATTCGCTCAGATACCGTTCCATACACCCAATATGTAATAGACAAGACCTACTCCTTGCTCAGTGAACTGGACTCAACACCCCCTATTCACCACACAAGAATATATGTGACTAGTAAGAATCTTAAAACCTATGTATTGATATCTGTCTGGAAGTGAGTCAAGTGGGTGTAAAGCTGCATAAACACAGCCGTGAAAAGCAGCTAAACCCCATTATAAAAATAAATTACTTTTAAAAACCCGTAAAACAAAGACAGTGAAAGCGAGAGAAATTATTACAAAATTCGTTCAGAGGCTCTGATGCAACCTGGATTGACCATATCTAGACCCACAGCTGGATGAGACATAAGGGTGGACACTCTTGGGGCTGAACGGTTGGGTGAGGTTGGGTGAGCAAACGCAGACCCTTTAAAGTAATACTGCCTGGTATCCATCCCATGGGTCCCAAATCTCCAGGTTCAAGGGCATCTTCCTACATCGAAAACATGCATGAGAAACCCAGAAGATGGTACACCGTGTGATTTTGAAAGGTTTCTAATACGCACCTCATTTCTCATCTCCTTGTGCTCGGGTTCGCCTTTCCAGCTACTTTACTAGCAATCTCCCTACTTGGAGAATCAGCACCTTTAAGCTCCTGTTCCCTACAGGTTGCAATTTGTCCTGAGGATGAACGGGAAGAGGGGAAACCAATGAGAGACTAGATCTTGGTGTTGGGACAGGCACAGGTCACTCTATTTTCCCATCGGGAAGAAGAATTAACCACAGGCTCAGCCTGCCGGCCAGAAGCTGAATAGGGCCTGAGGCAATCCCGCGCTTTTGCGGCCAGCTCCCAAAAATCCAGTTGAAAAATGGAGCTCAGGGACACTGCAATTCACAAACCCGCAGAGCTATAAATGATAACTCTCATCCACAGATATATTGAGGGAAGGCAACGAAGAGGATTTGAAAGCAAGGCAGGATTGCAGGAAACAGGTTTCAGGAGGTAGATTCGAATCGCCTTTAAAGCACATGAAAAGTGGTAAAACGTCGACAATGATGCCCTTGGCCAAACAGGGCGTATGCGTTTTTTCCTGAATATATTCAGGAAAAAACGCATACGCCCTGTTTGGCCAACCAAGCAACCTGGAAAGGCTAATCAGCGCTACAAAGAAGTCTCGCTTCCCATCGGTCAAAAGGGCCATGCTGCAAAAAGTGTCAAAACCAGAAATGCAGGACAGGCCCTGGAGAAATGGCAGCCTTGCTACGCTGATGGGCGGGATGTAAATTGCCAACAGCCACTCTGGAGAAGTGTAAGGTGTGTCCTGAAACATCGAAAAAACACAGCTCTAGGAGCATAGGGCACGTCCTCTCATGGGCGTATAAATTGGGAAAACTAAAAATCAGCAAGACACAGGCACCCCAAAGTTTAGGGCTGCTCTGTTGACAAGAACCTCCACTTCATGACACCTTAAATATCCCAGGAAAGAGAAAAATGGATAAAGAAGTTGTGGTCCTTATGTACAATGGAATATCACTCAGACATGAAATCAATGTCATAAGGCTAGTAGAAGCAAGATGAGTGGATTTAGGTACGACGATTCTAAGTGAAATAAGTCACACAGAAAAAGACACTTATCATAAGCTATCACTTATAGAGGGAATGTAAAAACCGCTACACTTGAACTGAATTACAAAACAGAACAGAGTCACACGTTTAGAAAACACACTATGGCTGCTTAACGGGAAAGGTGAGGTGGGGTGAGGCATAAAACAAGGGTTTCAAATTCGCTCAGATACCGTTCCATACACCCAATATGTAATAGACAAGACCTACTCCTTGCTCAGTGAACAGGACTCAACACCCCCTATTCACCGCACAAGAATATATGTGACTAGTAAGAATCTTAAAACCTATGTATTGATATCTGTCTGGAAGTGAGTCAAGTGGGTGTAAAGCCGCATAAACACAGCCGTGAAAAGCAGCTAAACCCCATTATAAAAATAAATTACTTTTAAAAACCCGTAAAACAAAGACAGTGAAAGAGAGAGAAATTCTTACAAAATTCGTTCAGAGGCTGTGATGCAACCTGGATTGACCATATCTAGACCCACAGCTGGATGAGACATAAGGGTGGACACTCTTGGGGCTGAAAGTTTGGGTGAGGTTGGGTGAGCAAACGCAGACCCTTTAAAGTAATACTGCCTGGTACCCATCCCATGGGTCCCAAATCTCCAGGTTCAAGGGCATCTTCCTACATCGAAAACATGCATGAGAAACCCAGAAGATGGTACACCGTGTGATTTTGAAAGGTTTCTAATACGCACCTCATTTCTCATCTCCTTGTGCTCGGGTTCACCTTTCCAGCTACTTTACTAGCAATCTCCCTACTTGGAGAATCAGCACCTTTAAGCTCCTGTTCCCTACAGGTTGCAATTTGTCCTGAGGATGAACGGGAAGAGGGGCAACCAATGAGAGACTAGATGTAGGTGTTGGGACAGGCACAGCTCACTCTATTTTCCCATCGGTAAGAAGAATTAACCACAGGCTCAGCCTGCCGCCCAGAAGCAGAATAGGGCCTGAGGCAATTCCGCGCTTTTGAGGCCAGCTCCCAAAAAAGCCAGTTGAAAAATGGAGCTCAGGGACACTGCAATTCACAAACCCGCAGAGCTATAAATGATAACTCTCATCCACAGATATATTGAGGGAAGGCAACGAAGAGGATTTGAAAGCAAGGCAGAATTGCAGGAAACAGGTTTCAGGAGGTAGATTCAAATCGCCTTAAAAGCACATGAAAAGTGGTAAAACGTCGAGAATAATGCCCTTGGCCAAACAGGGCGTATGCGTTTTTTCCTGAATATATTCAGGAAAAAACGCATACGCCCTTTTTGGCCAACCAAGCAACCTGGAAAGGCTAATCAGCGCTACAAAGAAGTCTCGCTTCCCATCGGTCAAAAGGGCCATGCTGCAAAAAGTGTCAAAACCAGAAATGCAGGACAGGCCATGGAGAAATGGCAGCCTTGCTACGCTGATGGGCGGGATGTAAATTGCCAACAGCCACTCTGGAGAAGTGTAAGGTGTGTCCTGAAACATCGAAAAAACACAGCTTAGGGAGCATAGGGCACGTCCTCTCATGGGCGTATAGATTGGGATAACTAAAAATCAGCAAGACACAGGCACCCCAAAGTTTAGGGCTGCTCTGTTGACAAGAACCTCCACTTCATGACACCTTAAATATCCCAGGAAAGAGAAAAATGGATAAAGAAGTTGTGGTCCTTATGTACAATGGAATATCACTCAGACATGAAATCAATGTCATAAGGCTAGTAGAAGCAAGATGAGTGGATTTAGGTACGACGATTCTAAGTGAAATAAGTCACACAGAAAAAGACACTTATCATAAGCTATCACTTATAGAGGGAATGTAAAAACCGCTACACTTGAACTGAATTACAAAACAGAACAGAGTCACACGTTTAGAAAACACACTATGGCTGCTTAACGGGAAAGGTGAGGTGGGGTGAGGCATAAAACAAGGGTTTCAAATTCGCTCAGATACCGTTCCATACACCCAATATGTAATAGACAAGACCTACGCCTTGCTCAGTGAACAGGACTCAACACCCCCTATTCACCGCACAAGAATATATGTGACTAGTAAGAATCTTAAAACCTATGTATTGATATCTGTCAGGAAGTGGGTCAAGTGGGTGTAAAGCTGCATAAACACAGCCGTGAAAAGCAGCTAAACCCCATTATAAAAATAAATTACTTTTAAAAACCCGTAAAACAAAGACAGTGAAAGAGAGAGAAATTCTTACAAAATTCGTTCAGAGGCTGTGATGCAACCTGGATTGACCATATCTAGACCCACAGCTGGATGAGACATAAGGGTGGACACTCTTGGGGCTGAAAGGTTGGGTGAGGTTGGGTGAGCAAACGCAGACCCTTTAAAGTAATACTGCCTGGTACCCATCCCATGGGTCCCAAATCTCCAGGTTCAAGGGCATCTTCCTACATCGAAAACATGCATGAGAAACCCAGAAGATGGTACACCGTGTGATTTTCAAAGGTTTCTAATACGCACCTCATTTCTCATCTCCTTGTGCTCGGGTTCGCCTTTCCAGCTATTTTACTAGAAATCTCCCTACTTGGAGAATCAGCACCTTTAAGCTCCTGTTCCCTACAGGTTGCAATTTGTCCTGAGGATGAACGGGAAGAGGGGCAACCAATGAGAGACTAGATATAGGTGTTGGGACAGGCACAGCTCACTCTATTTTCCCATCGGTAAGAAGAATTAACCACAGGCTCAGCCTGCTGCCCAGAAGCAGAATAGGGCCTGAGGCAATTCCGCGCTTTTGCGGCCAGCTCCCAAAAAAGCCAGTTGAAAAATGGAGCTCAGGGACACTGCAATTCACAAACCCGCAGAGCTATAAATGATAACTCTCATCCACAGATATATTGAGGGAAGGCAACGAAGAGGATTTGAAAGCAAGGCAGAATTGCAGGAAACAGGTTTCAGGAGGTAGATTCAAATCGCCTTAAAAGCACATGAAAAGTGGTAAAACGTCGACAATAATGCCCTTGGCCAAACAGGGCGTATGCGTTTTTTCCTGAATATATTCAGGAAAAAACGCATACGCCCTTTTTGGCCAACCAAGCAACCTGGAAAGGCTAATCAGCGCTACAAAGAAGTCTCGTTTCCATCGGTCAAAAGGGCCATGCTGCAAAAAGTGTCAAAACCAGAAATGCAGGACAGGCCATGGAGAAATGGCAGCCTTGCTACGCTGATGGGCGGGATGTAAATTGCCAACAGCCACTCTGGAGAAGTGTACGGTGTGTCCTGAAACATCGAAAAAACACAGCTTAGGGAGCATAGGGCACGTCCTCTCATGGGCGTATAAATTGGGAAAACTAAAAATCAGCAAGACACAGGTACCCCAAAGTTTAGGGCTGCTCTGTTGACAAGAACCTCCACTTCATGACACCTTAAATATCCCAGGAAAGAGAAAAATGGATAAAGAAGTTGTGGTCCTTATGTACAATGGAATATCACTCAGACATGAAATCAATGTCATAACGCTAGTAGAAGCAAGATGAGTGGATTTAGGTACGATGATTCTAAGTGAAATAAGTCACACAGAAAAAGACACTTATCATAAGCTATCACTTAGAGAGGGAATGTAAAAACCGCTACACTTGAACTGAATTACAAAACAGAACAGAGTCACACGTTTAGAAAACACACTATGCCTGCTTAACGGGAAAGGTGAGGTGGGGTGAGGCATAAAACAAGGGTTTCAAATTCGCTCAGATACCGTTCCATACACCCAATATGTAATAGACAAGACCTACTCCTTGCTCAGTGAACTGGACTCAACACCCCCTATTCACCGCACAAGAATATATGTGACTAGTAAGAATCTTAAAACCTATGTATTGATATCTGTCTGGAAGTGAGTCAAGTGGGTGTAAAGCTGCATAAACACAGCCGTGAAAAGCAGCTAAACCCCATTATAAAAATAAATTACTTTTAAAAACCCGTAAAACAAAGACAGTGAAAGCGAGAGAAATTATTACAAAATTCGTTCAGAGGCTCTGATGCAACCTGGATTGACCATATCTAGACCCACAGCTGGATGAGACATAAGGGTGGACACTCTTGGGGCTGAACGGTTGGGTGAGGTTGGGTGAGCAAACGCAGACCCTTTAAAGTAATACTGCCTGGTATCCATCCCATGGGTCCCAAATCTCCAGGTTCAAGGGCATCTTCCTACATCGAAAACATGCATGAGAAACCCAGAAGATGGTACACCGTGTGATTTTGAAAGGTTTCTAATACGCACCTCATTTCTCATCTCCTTGTGCTCGGGTTCGCCTTTCCAGCTACTTTACTAGCAATCTCCCTACTTGGAGAATCAGCACCTTTAAGCTCCTGTTCCCTACAGGTTGCAATTTGTCCTGAGGATGAACGGGAAGAGGGGAAACCAATGAGAGACTAGATCTTGGTGTTGGGACAGGCACAGGTCACTCTATTTTCCCATCGGGAAGAAGAATTAACCACAGGCTCAGCCTGCCGGCCAGAAGCTGAATAGGGCCTGAGGCAATCCCGCGCTTTTGCGGCCAGCTCCCAAAAAAGCCAGTTGAAAAATGGAGCTCAGGGACACTGCAATTCACAAACCCGCAGAGCTATAAATGATAACTCTCATCCACAGATATATTGAGGGAAGGCAACGAAGAGGATTTGAAAGCAAGGCAGGATTGCAGGAAACAGGTTTCAGGAGGTAGATTCGAATCGCCTTTAAAGCACATGAAAAGTGGTAAAACGTCGACAATGATGCCCTTGGCCAAACAGGGCGTATGCGTTTTTTCCTGAATATATTCAGGAAAAAACGCATACGCCCTGTTTGGCCAACCAAGCAACCTGGAAAGGCTAATCAGCGCTACAAAGAAGTCTCGCTTCCCATCGGTCAAAAGGGCCATGCTGCAAAAAGTGTCAAAACCAGAAATGCAGGACAGGCCCTGGAGAAATGGCAGCCTTGCTACGCTGATGGGCGGGATGTAAATTGCCAACAGCCACTCTGGAGAAGTGTAAGGTGTGTCCTGAAACATCGAAAAAACACAGCTCTAGGAGCATAGGGCACGTCCTCTCATGGGCGTATAAATTGGGAAAACTAAAAATCAGCAAGACACAGGCACCCCAAAGTTTAGGGCTGCTCTGTTGACAAGAACCTCCACTTCATGACACCTTAAATATCCCAGGAAAGAGAAAAATGGATAAAGAAGTTGTGGTCCTTATGTACAATGGAATATCACTCAGACATGAAATCAATGTCATAAGGCTAGTAGAAGCAAGATGAGTGGATTTAGGTACGACGATTCTAAGTGAAATAAGTCACACAGAAAAAGACACTTATCATAAGCTATCACTTATAGAGGGAATGTAAAAACCGCTACACTTGAACTGAATTACAAAACAGAACAGAGTCACACGTTTAGAAAACACACTATGGCTGCTTAACGGGAAAGGTGAGGTGGGGTGAGGCATAAAACAAGGGTTTCAAATTCGCTCAGATACCGTTCCATACACCCAATATGTAATAGACAAGACCTACTCCTTGCTCAGTGAACAGGACTCAACACCCCCTATTCACCGCACAAGAATATATGTGACTAGTAAGAATCTTAAAACCTATGTATTGATATCTGTCTGGAAGTGAGTCAAGTGGGTGTAAAGCCGCATAAACACAGCCGTGAAAAGCAGCTAAACCCCATTATAAAAATAAATTACTTTTAAAAACCCGTAAAACAAAGACAGTGAAAGAGAGAGAAATTCTTACAAAATTCGTTCAGAGGCTGTGATGCAACCTGGATTGACCATATCTAGACCCACAGCTGGATGAGACATAAGGGTGGACACTCTTGGGGCTGAAAGGTTGGGTGAGGTTGGGTGAGCAAACGCAGACCCTTTAAAGTAATACTGCCTGGTACCCATCCCATGGGTCCCAAATCTCCAGGTTCAAGGGCATCTTCCTACATCGAAAACATGCATGAGAAACCCAGAAGATGGTACACCGTGTGATTTTGAAAGGTTTCTAATACGCACCTCATTTCTCATCTCCTTGTGCTCGGGTTCACCTTTCCAGCTACTTTACTAGCAATCTCCCTACTTGGAGAATCAGCACCTTTAAGCTCCTGTTCCCTACAGGTTGCAATTTGTCCTGAGGATGAACGGGAAGAGGGGCAACCAATGAGAGACTAGATGTAGGTGTTGGGACAGGCACAGCTCACTCTATTTTCCCATCGGTAAGAAGAATTAACCACAGGCTCAGCCTGCCGCCCAGAAGCAGAATAGGGCCTGAGGCAATTCCGCGCTTTTGCGGCCAGCTCCCAAAAAAGCCAGTTGAAAAATGGAGCTCAGGGACACTGCAATTCACAAACCCGCAGAGCTATAAATGATAACTCTCATCCACAGATATATTGAGGGAAGGCAACGAAGAGGATTTGAAAGCAAGGCAGAATTGCAGGAAACAGGTTTCAGGAGGTAGATTCAAATCGCCTTAAAAGCACATGAAAAGTGGTAAAACGTCGACAATAATGCCCTTGGCCAAACAGGGCGTATGCGTTTTTTCCTGAATATATTCAGGAAAAAACGCATACGCCCTTTTTGGCCAACCAAGCAACCTGGAAAGGCTAATCAGCGCTACAAAGAAGTCTCGCTTCCCATCGGTCAAAAGGGCCATGCTGCAAAAAGTGTCAAAACCAGAAATGCAGGACAGGCCATGGAGAAATGGCAGCCTTGCTACGCTGATGGGCGGGATGTAAATTGCCAACAGCCACTCTGGAGAAGTGTAAGGTGTGTCCTGAAACATCGAAAAAACACAGCTTAGGGAGCATAGGGCACGTCCTCTCATGGGCGTATAGATTGGGATAACTAAAAATCAGCAAGACACAGGCACCCCAAAGTTTAGGGCTGCTCTGTTGACAAGAACCTCCACTTCATGACACCTTAAATATCCCAGGAAAGAGAAAAATGGATAAAGAAGTTGTGGTCCTTATGTACAATGGAATATCACTCAGACATGAAATCAATGTCATAAGGCTAGTAGAAGCAAGATGAGTGGATTTAGGTACGACGATTCTAAGTGAAATAAGTCACACAGAAAAAGACACTTATCATAAGCTATCACTTATAGAGGGAATGTAAAAACCGCTACACTTGAACTGAATTACAAAACAGAACAGAGTCACACGTTTAGAAAACACAGTATGGCTGCTTAACGGGAAAGGTGAGGTGGGGTGAGGCATAAAACAAGGGTTTCAAATTCGCTCAGATACCGTTCCATACACCCAATATGTAATAGACAAGACCTACGCCTTGCTCAGTGAACAGGACTCAACACCCCCTATTCACCGCACAAGAATATATGTGACTAGTAAGAATCTTAAAACCTATGTATTGATATCTGTCAGGAAGTGGGTCAAGTGGGTGTAAAGCTGCATAAACACAGCCGTGAAAAGCAGCTAAACCCCATTATAAAAATAAATTACTTTTAAAAACCCGTAAAACAAAGACAGTGAAAGAGAGAGAAATTCTTACAAAATTCGTTCAGAGGCTGTGATGCAACCTGGATTGACCATATCTAGACCCACAGCTGGATGAGACATAAGGGTGGACACTCTTGGGGCTGAAAGTTTGGGTGAGGTTGGGTGAGCAAACGCAGACCCTTTAAAGTAATACTGCCTGGTACCCATCCCATGGGTCCCAAATCTCCAGGTTCAAGGGCATCTTCCTACATCGAAAACATGCATGAGAAACCCAGAAGATGGTACACCGTGTGATTTTGAAAGGTTTCTAATACGCACCTCATTTCTCATCTCCTTGTGCTCGGGTTCACCTTTCCAGCTACTTTACTAGCAATCTCCCTACTTGGAGAATCAGCACCTTTAAGCTCCTGTTCCCTACAGGTTGCAATTTGTCCTGAGGATGAACGGGAAGAGGGGCAACCAATGAGAGACTAGATGTAGGTGTTGGGACAGGCACAGCTCACTCTATTTTCCCATCGGTAAGAAGAATTAACCACAGGCTCAGCCTGCCGCCCAGAAGCAGAATAGGGCCTGAGGCAATTCCGCGCTTTTGAGGCCAGCTCCCAAAAAAGCCAGTTGAAAAATGGAGCTCAGGGACACTGCAATTCACAAACCCGCAGAGCTATAAATGATAACTCTCATCCACAGATATATTGAGGGAAGGCAACGAAGAGGATTTGAAAGCAAGGCAGAATTGCAGGAAACAGGTTTCAGGAGGTAGATTCAAATCGCCTTAAAAGCACATGAAAAGTGGTAAAACGTCGAGAATAATGCCCTTGGCCAAACAGGGCGTATGCGTTTTTTCCTGAATATATTCAGGAAAAAACGCATACGCCCTTTTTGGCCAACCAAGCAACCTGGAAAGGCTAATCAGCGCTACAAAGAAGTCTCGCTTCCCATCGGTCAAAAGGGCCATGCTGCAAAAAGTGTCAAAACCAGAAATGCAGGACAGGCCATGGAGAAATGGCAGCCTTGCTACGCTGATGGGCGGGATGTAAATTGCCAACAGCCACTCTGGAGAAGTGTAAGGTGTGTCCTGAAACATCGAAAAAACACAGCTTAGGGAGCATAGGGCACGTCCTCTCATGGGCGTATAGATTGGGATAACTAAAAATCAGCAAGACACAGGCACCCCAAAGTTTAGGGCTGCTCTGTTGACAAGAACCTCCACTTCATGACACCTTAAATATCCCAGGAAAGAGAAAAATGGATAAAGAAGTTGTGGTCCTTATGTACAATGGAATATCACTCAGACATGAAATCAATGTCATAAGGCTAGTAGAAGCAAGATGAGTGGATTTAGGTACGACGATTCTAAGTGAAATAAGTCACACAGAAAAAGACACTTATCATAAGCTATCACTTATAGAGGGAATGTAAAAACCGCTACACTTGAACTGAATTACAAAACAGAACAGAGTCACACGTTTAGAAAACACACTATGGCTGCTTAACGGGAAAGGTGAGGTGGGGTGAGGCATAAAACAAGGGTTTCAAATTCGCTCAGATACCGTTCCATACACCCAATATGTAATAGACAAGACCTACGCCTTGCTCAGTGAACAGGACTCAACACCCCCTATTCACCGCACAAGAATATATGTGACTAGTAAGAATCTTAAAACCTATGTATTGATATCTGTCAGGAAGTGGGTCAAGTGGGTGTAAAGCTGCATAAACACAGCCGTGAAAAGCAGCTAAACCCCATTATAAAAATAAATTACTTTTAAAAACCCGTAAAACAAAGACAGTGAAAGAGAGAGAAATTCTTACAAAATTCGTTCAGAGGCTGTGATGCAACCTGGATTGACCATATCTAGACCCACAGCTGGATGAGACATAAGGGTGGACACTCTTGGGGCTGAAAGGTTGGGTGAGGTTGGGTGAGCAAACGCAGACCCTTTAAAGTAATACTGCCTGGTACCCATCCCATGGGTCCCAAATCTCCAGGTTCAAGGGCATCTTCCTACATCGAAAACATGCATGAGAAACCCAGAAGATGGTACACCGTGTGATTTTCAAAGGTTTCTAATACGCACCTCATTTCTCATCTCCTTGTGCTCGGGTTCGCCTTTCCAGCTATTTTACTAGAAATCTCCCTACTTGGAGAATCAGCACCTTTAAGCTCCTGTTCCCTACAGGTTGCAATTTGTCCTGAGGATGAACGGGAAGAGGGGCAACCAATGAGAGACTAGATATAGGTGTTGGGACAGGCACAGCTCACTCTATTTTCCCATCGGTAAGAAGAATTAACCACAGGCTCAGCCTGCTGCCCAGAAGCAGAATAGGGCCTGAGGCAATTCCGCGCTTTTGCGGCCAGCTCCCAAAAAAGCCAGTTGAAAAATGGAGCTCAGGGACACTGCAATTCACAAACCCGCAGAGCTATAAATGATAACTCTCATCCACAGATATATTGAGGGAAGGCAACGAAGAGGATTTGAAAGCAAGGCAGAATTGCAGGAAACAGGTTTCAGGAGGTAGATTCAAATCGCCTTAAAAGCACATGAAAAGTGGTAAAACGTCGACAATAATGCCCTTGGCCAAACAGGGCGTATGCGTTTTTTCCTGAATATATTCAGGAAAAAACGCATACGCCCTTTTTGGCCAACCAAGCAACCTGGAAAGGCTAATCAGCGCTACAAAGAAGTCTCGTTTCCATCGGTCAAAAGGGCCATGCTGCAAAAAGTGTCAAAACCAGAAATGCAGGACAGGCCATGGAGAAATGGCAGCCTTGCTACGCTGATGGGCGGGATGTAAATTGCCAACAGCCACTCTGGAGAAGTGTACGGTGTGTCCTGAAACATCGAAAAAACACAGCTTAGGGAGCATAGGGCACGTCCTCTCATGGGCGTATAAATTGGGAAAACTAAAAATCAGCAAGACACAGGTACCCCAAAGTTTAGGGCTGCTCTGTTGACAAGAACCTCCACTTCATGACACCTTAAATATCCCAGGAAAGAGAAAAATGGATAAAGAAGTTGTGGTCCTTATGTACAATGGAATATCACTCAGACATGAAATCAATGTCATAACGCTAGTAGAAGCAAGATGAGTGGATTTAGGTACGATGATTCTAAGTGAAATAAGTCACACAGAAAAAGACACTTATCATAAGCTATCACTTAGAGAGGGAATGTAAAAACCGCTACACTTGAACTGAATTACAAAACAGAACAGAGTCACACGTTTAGAAAACACACTATGCCTGCTTAACGGGAAAGGTGAGGTGGGGTGAGGCATAAAACAAGGGTTTCAAATTCGCTCAGATACCGTTCCATACACCCAATATGTAATAGACAAGACCTACTCCTTGCTCAGTGAACTGGACTCAACACCCCCTATTCACCGCACAAGAATATATGTGACTAGTAAGAATCTTAAAACCTATGTATTGATATCTGTCTGGAAGTGAGTCAAGTGGGTGTAAAGCTGCATAAACACAGCCGTGAAAAGCAGCTAAACCCCATTATAAAAATAAATTACTTTTAAAAACCCGTAAAACAAAGACAGTGAAAGCGAGAGAAATTATTACAAAATTCGTTCAGAGGCTCTGATGCAACCTGGATTGACCATATCTAGACCCACAGCTGGATGAGACATAAGGGTGGACACTCTTGGGGCTGAACGGTTGGGTGAGGTTGGGTGAGCAAACGCAGACCCTTTAAAGTAATACTGCCTGGTATCCATCCCATGGGTCCCAAATCTCCAGGTTCAAGGGCATCTTCCTACATCGAAAACATGCATGAGAAACCCAGAAGATGGTACACCGTGTGATTTTGAAAGGTTTCTAATACGCACCTCATTTCTCATCTCCTTGTGCTCGGGTTCGCCTTTCCAGCTACTTTACTAGCAATCTCCCTACTTGGAGAATCAGCACCTTTAAGCTCCTGTTCCCTACAGGTTGCAATTTGTCCTGAGGATGAACGGGAAGAGGGGAAACCAATGAGAGACTAGATCTTGGTGTTGGGACAGGCACAGGTCACTCTATTTTCCCATCGGGAAGAAGAATTAACCACAGGCTCAGCCTGCCGGCCAGAAGCTGAATAGGGCCTGAGGCAATCCCGCGCTTTTGCGGCCAGCTCCCAAAAAAGCCAGTTGAAAAATGGAGCTCAGGGACACTGCAATTCACAAACCCGCAGAGCTATAAATGATAACTCTCATCCACAGATATATTGAGGGAAGGCAACGAAGAGGATTTGAAAGCAAGGCAGGATTGCAGGAAACAGGTTTCAGGAGGTAGATTCGAATCGCCTTTAAAGCACATGAAAAGTGGTAAAACGTCGACAATGATGCCCTTGGCCAAACAGGGCGTATGCGTTTTTTCCTGAATATATTCAGGAAAAAACGCATACGCCCTGTTTGGCCAACCAAGCAACCTGGAAAGGCTAATCAGCGCTACAAAGAAGTCTCGCTTCCCATCGGTCAAAAGGGCCATGCTGCAAAAAGTGTCAAAACCAGAAATGCAGGACAGGCCCTGGAGAAATGGCAGCCTTGCTACGCTGATGGGCGGGATGTAAATTGCCAACAGCCACTCTGGAGAAGTGTAAGGTGTGTCCTGAAACATCGAAAAAACACAGCTCTAGGAGCATAGGGCACGTCCTCTCATGGGCGTATAAATTGGGAAAACTAAAAATCAGCAAGACACAGGCACCCCAAAGTTTAGGGCTGCTCTGTTGACAAGAACCTCCACTTCATGACACCTTAAATATCCCAGGAAAGAGAAAAATGGATAAAGAAGTTGTGGTCCTTATGTACAATGGAATATCACTCAGACATGAAATCAATGTCATAAGGCTAGTAGAAGCAAGATGAGTGGATTTAGGTACGACGATTCTAAGTGAAATAAGTCACACAGAAAAAGACACTTATCATAAGCTATCACTTATAGAGGGAATGTAAAAACCGCTACACTTGAACTGAATTACAAAACAGAACAGAGTCACACGTTTAGAAAACACACTATGGCTGCTTAACGGGAAAGGTGAGGTGGGGTGAGGCATAAAACAAGGGTTTCAAATTCGCTCAGATACCGTTCCATACACCCAATATGTAATAGACAAGACCTACTCCTTGCTCAGTGAACAGGACTCAACACCCCCTATTCACCGCACAAGAATATATGTGACTAGTAAGAATCTTAAAACCTATGTATTGATATCTGTCTGGAAGTGAGTCAAGTGGGTGTAAAGCCGCATAAACACAGCCGTGAAAAGCAGCTAAACCCCATTATAAAAATAAATTACTTTTAAAAACCCGTAAAACAAAGACAGTGAAAGAGAGAGAAATTCTTACAAAATTCGTTCAGAGGCTGTGATGCAACCTGGATTGACCATATCTAGACCCACAGCTGGATGAGACATAAGGGTGGACACTCTTGGGGCTGAAAGGTTGGGTGAGGTTGGGTGAGCAAACGCAGACCCTTTAAAGTAATACTGCCTGGTACCCATCCCATGGGTCCCAAATCTCCAGGTTCAAGGGCATCTTCCTACATCGAAAACATGCATGAGAAACCCAGAAGATGGTACACCGTGTGATTTTGAAAGGTTTCTAATACGCACCTCATTTCTCATCTCCTTGTGCTCGGGTTCACCTTTCCAGCTACTTTACTAGCAATCTCCCTACTTGGAGAATCAGCACCTTTAAGCTCCTGTTCCCTACAGGTTGCAATTTGTCCTGAGGATGAACGGGAAGAGGGGCAACCAATGAGAGACTAGATGTAGGTGTTGGGACAGGCACAGCTCACTCTATTTTCCCATCGGTAAGAAGAATTAACCACAGGCTCAGCCTGCCGCCCAGAAGCAGAATAGGGCCTGAGGCAATTCCGCGCTTTTGCGGCCAGCTCCCAAAAAAGCCAGTTGAAAAATGGAGCTCAGGGACACTGCAATTCACAAACCCGCAGAGCTATAAATGATAACTCTCATCCACAGATATATTGAGGGAAGGCAACGAAGAGGATTTGAAAGCAAGGCAGAATTGCAGGAAACAGGTTTCAGGAGGTAGATTCAAATCGCCTTAAAAGCACATGAAAAGTGGTAAAACGTCGACAATAATGCCCTTGGCCAAACAGGGCGTATGCGTTTTTTCCTGAATATATTCAGGAAAAAACGCATACGCCCTTTTTGGCCAACCAAGCAACCTGGAAAGGCTAATCAGCGCTACAAAGAAGTCTCGCTTCCCATCGGTCAAAAGGGCCATGCTGCAAAAAGTGTCAAAACCAGAAATGCAGGACAGGCCATGGAGAAATGGCAGCCTTGCTACGCTGATGGGCGGGATGTAAATTGCCAACAGCCACTCTGGAGAAGTGTAAGGTGTGTCCTGAAACATCGAAAAAACACAGCTTAGGGAGCATAGGGCACGTCCTCTCATGGGCGTATAGATTGGGATAACTAAAAATCAGCAAGACACAGGCACCCCAAAGTTTAGGGCTGCTCTGTTGACAAGAACCTCCACTTCATGACACCTTAAATATCCCAGGAAAGAGAAAAATGGATAAAGAAGTTGTGGTCCTTATGTACAATGGAATATCACTCAGACATGAAATCAATGTCATAAGGCTAGTAGAAGCAAGATGAGTGGATTTAGGTACGACGATTCTAAGTGAAATAAGTCACACAGAAAAAGACACTTATCATAAGCTATCACTTATAGAGGGAATGTAAAAACCGCTACACTTGAACTGAATTACAAAACAGAACAGAGTCACACGTTTAGAAAACACAGTATGGCTGCTTAACGGGAAAGGTGAGGTGGGGTGAGGCATAAAACAAGGGTTTCAAATTCGCTCAGATACCGTTCCATACACCCAATATGTAATAGACAAGACCTACGCCTTGCTCAGTGAACAGGACTCAACACCCCCTATTCACCGCACAAGAATATATGTGACTAGTAAGAATCTTAAAACCTATGTATTGATATCTGTCAGGAAGTGGGTCAAGTGGGTGTAAAGCTGCATAAACACAGCCGTGAAAAGCAGCTAAACCCCATTATAAAAATAAATTACTTTTAAAAACCCGTAAAACAAAGACAGTGAAAGAGAGAGAAATTCTTACAAAATTCGTTCAGAGGCTGTGATGCAACCTGGATTGACCATATCTAGACCCACAGCTGGATGAGACATAAGGGTGGACACTCTTGGGGCTGAAAGGTTGGGTGAGGTTGGGTGAGCAAACGCAGACCCTTTAAAGTAATACTGCCTGGTACCCATCCCATGGGTCCCAAATCTCCAGGTTCAAGGGCATCTTCCTACATCGAAAACATGCATGAGAAACCCAGAAGATGGTACACCGTGTGATTTTCAAAGGTTTCTAATACGCACCTCATTTCTCATCTCCTTGTGCTCGGGTTCGCCTTTCCAGCTATTTTACTAGAAATCTCCCTACTTGGAGAATCAGCACCTTTAAGCTCCTGTTCCCTACAGGTTGCAATTTGTCCTGAGGATGAACGGGAAGAGGGGCAACCAATGAGAGACTAGATCTTGGTGTTGGGACAGGCACAGCTCACTCTATTTTCCCATCGGTAAGAAGAATTAACCACAGGCTCAGCCTGCTGCCCAGAAGCAGAATAGGGCCTGAGGCAATTCCGCGCTTTTGCGGCCAGCTCCCAAAAAAGCCAGTTGAAAAATGGAGCTCAGGGACACTGCAATTCACAAACCCGCAGAGCTATAAATGATAACTCTCATCCACAGATATATTGAGGGAAGGCAACGAAGAGGATTTGAAAGCAAGGCAGAATTGCAGGAAACAGGTTTCAGGAGGTAGATTCAAATCGCCTTAAAAGCACATGAAAAGTGGTAAAACGTCGACAATAATGCCCTTGGCCAAACAGGGCGTATGCGTTTTTTCCTGAATATATTCAGGAAAAAACGCATACGCCCTGTTTGGCCAACCAAGCAACCTGGAAAGGCTAATCAGCGCTACAAAGAAGTCTCGTTTCCATCGGTCAAAAGGGCCATGCTGCAAAAAGTGTCAAAACCAGAAATGCAGGACAGGCCATGGAGAAATGGCAGCCTTGCTACGCTGATGGGCGGGATGTAAATTGCCAACAGCCACTCTGGAGAAGTGTACGGTGTGTCCTGAAACATCGAAAAAACACAGCTTAGGGAGCATAGGGCACGTCCTCTCATGGGCGTATAAATTGGGAAAACTAAAAATCAGCAAGACACAGGTACCCCAAAGTTTAGGGCTGCTCTGTTGACAAGAACCTCCACTTCATGACACCTTAAATATCCCAGGAAAGAGAAAAATGGATAAAGAAGTTGTGGTCCTTATGTACAATGGAATATCACTCAGACATGAAATCAATGTCATAACGCTAGTAGAAGCAAGATGAGTGGATTTAGGTACGATGATTCTAAGTGAAATAAGTTACACAGAAAAAGACACTTATCATAAGCTATCACTTAGAGAGGGAATGTAAAAACCGCTACACTTGAACTGAATTACAAAACAGAACAGAGTCACACGTTTAGAAAACACACTATGGCTGCTTAACGGGAAAGGTGAGGTGGGGTGAGGCATAAAACAAGGGTTTCAAATTCGCTCAGATACCGTTCCATACACCCAATATGTAATAGACAAGACCTACTCCTTGCTCAGTGAACAGGACTCAACACCCCCTATTCACCGCACAAGAATATATGTGACTAGTAAGAATCTTAAAACCTATGTATTGATATCTGTCAGGAAGTGGGTCAAGTGGGTGTAAAGCTGCATAAACACAGCCGTGAAAAGCAGCTAAACCCCATTATAAAAATAAATTACTTTTAAAAACCCGTAAAACAAAGACAGTGAAAGAGAGAGAAATTCTTACAAAATTCGTTCAGAGGCTGTGATGCAACCTGGATTGACCATATCTAGACCCACAGCTGGATGAGACATAAGGGTGGACACTCTTGGGGCTGAAAGGTTGGGTGAGGTTGGGTGAGCAAACGCAGACCCTTTAAAGTAATACTGCCTGGTACCCATCCCATGGGTCCCAAATCTCCAGGTTCAAGGGCATCTTCCTACATCGAAAACATGCATGAGAAACCCAGAAGATGGTACACCGTGTGATTTTCAAAGGTTTCTAATACGCACCTCATTTCTCATCTCCTTGTGCTCGGGTTCGCCTTTCCAGCTATTTTACTAGAAATCTCCCTACTTGGAGAATCAGCACCTTTAAGCTCCTGTTCCCTACAGGTTGCAATTTGTCCTGAGGATGAACGGGAAGAGGGGCAACCAATGAGAGACTAGATCTTGGTGTTGGGACAGGCACAGCTCACTCTATTTTCCCATCGGTAAGAAGAATTAACCACAGGCTCAGCCTGCTGCCCAGAAGCAGAATAGGGCCTGAGGCAATTCCGCGCTTTTGCGGCCAGCTCCCAAAAAAGCCAGTTGAAAAATGGAGCTCAGGGACACTGCAATTCACAAACCCGCAGAGCTATAAATGATAACTCTCATCCACAGATATATTGAGGGAAGGCAACGAAGAGGATTTGAAAGCAAGGCAGAATTGCAGGAAACAGGTTTCAGGAGGTAGATTCAAATCGCCTTAAAAGCACATGAAAAGTGGTAAAACGTCGACAATAATGCCCTTGGCCAAACAGGGCGTATGCGTTTTTTCCTGAATATATTCAGGAAAAAACGCATACGCCCTTTTTGGCCAACCAAGCAACCTGGAAAGGCTAATCAGCGCTACAAAGAAGTCTCGTTTCCATCGGTCAAAAGGGCCATGCTGCAAAAAGTGTCAAAACCAGAAATGCAGGACAGGCCATGGAGAAATGGCAGCCTTGCTACGCTGATGGGCGGGATGTAAATTGCCAACAGCCACTCTGGAGAAGTGTACGGTGTGTCCTGAAACATCGAAAAAACACAGCTTAGGGAGCATAGGGCACGTCCTCTCATGGGCGTATAAATTGGGAAAACTAAAAATCAGCAAGACACAGGTACCCCAAAGTTTAGGGCTGCTCTGTTGACAAGAACCTCCACTTCATGACACCTTAAATATCCCAGGAAAGAGAAAAATGGATAAAGAAGTTGTGGTCATTATGTACAATGGAATATCACTCAGACATGAAATCAATGTCATAACGCTAGTAGAAGCAAGATGAGTGGATTTAGGTACGATGATTCTAAGTGAAATAAGTCACACAGAAAAAGACACTTATCATAAGCTATCACTTAGAGAGGGAATGTAAAAACCGCTACACTTGAACTGAATTACAAAACAGAACAGAGTCACACGTTTAGAAAACACACTATGGCTGCTTAACGGGAAAGGTGAGGTGGGGTGAGGCATAAAACAAGGGTTTCAAATTCGCTCAGATACCGTTCCATACACCCAATATGTAATAGACAAGACCTACTCCTTGCTCAGTGAACTGGACTCAACACCCCCTATTAACCGCACAAGAATATATGTGACTAGTAAGAATCTTAAAACCTATGTATTGATATCTGTCTGGAAGTGAGTCAAGTGGGTGTAAAGCTGCATAAACACAGCCGTGAAAAGCAGCTAAACCCCATTATAAAAATAAATTACTTTTAAAAACCCGTAAAACAAAGACAGTGAAAGCGAGAGAAATTATTACAAAATTCGTTCAGAGGCTCTGATGCAACCTGGATTGACCATATCTAGACCCACAGCTGGATGAGACATAAGGGTGGACACTCTTGGGGCTGAACGGTTGGGTGAGGTTGGGTGAGCAAACGCAGACCCTTTAAAGTAATACTGCCTGGTATCCATCCCATGGGTCCCAAATCTCCAGGTTCAAGGGCATCTTCCTACATCGAAAACATGCATGAGAAACCCAGAAGATGGTACACCGTGTGATTTTGAAAGGTTTCTAATACGCACCTCATTTCTCATCTCCTTGTGCTCGGGTTCGCCTTTCCAGCTACTTTACTAGCAATCTCCCTACTTGGAGAATCAGCACCTTTAAGCTCCTGTTCCCTACAGGTTGCAATTTGTCCTGAGGATGAACGGGAAGAGGGGAAACCAATGAGAGACTAGATCTTGGTGTTGGGACAGGCACAGGTCACTCTATTTTCCCATCGGGAAGAAGAATTAACCACAGGCTCAGCCTGCCGGCCAGAAGTTGAATAGGGCCTGAGGCAATTCCGCGCTTTTGCGGCCAGCTCCCAAAAAAGCCAGTTGAAAAATGGAGCTCAGGGACACTGCAATTCACAAACCCGCAGAGCTATAAATGATAACTCTCATCCACAGATATATTGAGGGAAGGCAACGAAGAGGATTTGAAAGCAAGGCAGAATTGCAGGAAACAGGTTTCAGGATGTAGATTCAAATCGCCTTAAAAGCACATGAAAAGTGGTAAAACGTCGACAATAATGCCCTTGGCCAAACAGGGCGTATGCGTTTTTTCCTGAATATATTCAGGAAAAAACGCATACGCCCTGTTTGGCCAACCAAGCAACCTGGAAAGGCTAATCAGCGCTACAAAGAAGTCTCGCTTCCCATCGGTCAAAAGGGCCATGCTGCAAAAAGTGTCAAAACCAGAAATGCAGGACAGGCCATGGAGAAATGGCAGCCTTGCTACGCTGATGGGCGGGATGTAAATTGCCAACAGCCACTCTGGAGAAGTGTAAGGTGTGTCCTGAAACATCGAAAAAACACAGCTTAGGGAGCATAGGGCACGTCCTCTCATGGGCGTATAGATTGGGATAACTAAAAATCAGCAAGACACAGGCACCCCAAAGTTTAGGGCTGCTCTGTTGACAAGAACCTCCACTTCATGACACCTTAAATATCCCAGGAAAGAGAAAAATGGATAAAGAAGTTGTGGTCCTTATGTACAATGGAATATCACTCAGACATGAAATCAATGTCATAAGGCTAGTAGAAGCAAGATGAGTGGATTTAGGTACGACGATTCTAAGTGAAATAAGTCACACAGAAAAAGACACTTATCATAAGCTATCACTTATAGAGGGAATGTAAAAACCGCTACACTTGAACTGAATTACAAAACAGAACAGAGTCACACGTTTAGAAAACACACTATGGCTGCTTAACGGGAAAGGTGAGGTGGGGTGAGGCATAAAACAAGGGTTTCAAATTCGCTCAGATACCGTTCCATACACCCAATATGTAATAGACAAGACCTACGCCTTGCTCAGTGAACAGGACTCAACACCCCCTATTCACCGCACAAGAATATATGTGACTAGTAAGAATCTTAAAACCTATGTATTGATATCTGTCAGGAAGTGGGTCAAGTGGGTGTAAAGCTGCATAAACACAGCCGTGAAAAGCAGCTAAACCCCATTATAAAA
Source organism: Eschrichtius robustus (assembly GCF_028021215.1). NCBI lineage: Eukaryota > Metazoa > Chordata > Mammalia > Artiodactyla > Eschrichtiidae > Eschrichtius > Eschrichtius robustus. Next base: position 735,049 of record NW_027175219.1, on the reverse strand, counting down.
ATAAATTACTTTTAAAAACCCGTAAAACAAAGACAGTGAAAGAGAGAGAAATTCTTACAAAATTCGTTCAGAGGCTGTGATGCAACCTGGATTGACCATATCTAGACCCACAGCTGGATGAGACATAAGGGTGGACACTCTTGGGGCTGAAAGGTTGGGTGAGGTTGGGTGAGCAAACGCAGACCCTTTAAAGTAATACTGCCTGGTACCAATCCCATGGGTCCCAAATCTCCAGGTTCAAGGGCATCTTCCTACATCGAAAACATGCATGAGAAACCCAGAAGATGGTACACCGTGTGATTTTCAAAGGTTTCTAATACGCACCTCATTTCTCATCTCCTTGTGCTCGGGTTCGCCTTTCCAGCTATTTTACTAGAAATCTCCCTACTTGGAGAATCAGCACCTTTAAGCTCCTGTTCCCTACAGGTTGCAATTTGTCCTGAGGATGAACGGGAAGAGGGGCAACCAATGAGAGACTAGATATAGGTGTTGGGACAGGCACAGCTCACTCTATTTTCCCATCGGTAAGAAGAATTAACCACAGGCTCAGCCTGCTGCCCAGAAGCAGAATAGGGCCTGAGGCAATTCCGCGCTTTTGCGGCCAGCTCCCAAAAAAGCCAGTTGAAAAATGGAGCTCAGGGACACTGCAATTCACAAACCCGCAGAGCTATAAATGATAACTCTCATCCACAGATATATTGAGGGAAGGCAACGAAGAGGATTTGAAAGCAAGGCAGAATTGCAGGAAACAGGTTTCAGGAGGTAGATTCAAATCGCCTTAAAAGCACATGAAAAGTGGTAAAACGTCGACAATAATGCCCTTGGCCAAACAGGGCGTATGCGTTTTTTCCTGAATATATTCAGGAAAAAACGCATACGCCCTTTTTGGCCAACCAAGCAACCTGGAAAGGCTAATCAGCGCTACAAAGAAGTCTCGTTTCCATCGGTCAAAAGGGCCATGCTGCAAAAAGTGTCAAAACCAGAAATGCAGGACAGGCCATGGAGAAATGGCAGCCTTGCTACGCTGATGGGCGGGATGTAAATTGCCAACAGCCACTCTGGAGAAGTGTACGGTGTGTCCTGAAACATCGAAAAAACACAGCTTAGGGAGCATAGGGCACGTCCTCTCATGGGCGTATAAATTGGGAAAACTAAAAATCAGCAAGACACAGGTACCCCAAAGTTTAGGGCTGCTCTGTTGACAAGAACCTCCACTTCATGACACCTTAAATATCCCAGGAAAGAGAAAAATGGATAAAGAAGTTGTGGTCCTTATGTACAATGGAATATCACTCAGACATGAAATCAATGTCATAACGCTAGTAGAAGCAAGATGAGTGGATTTAGGTACGATGATTCTAAGTGAAATAAGTCACACAGAAAAAGACACTTATCATAAGCTATCACTTAGAGAGGGAATGTAAAAACCGCTACACTTGAACTGAATTACAAAACAGAACAGAGTCACACGTTTAGAAAACACACTATGGCTGCTTAACGGGAAAGGTGAGGTGGGGTGAGGCATAAAACAAGGGTTTCAAATTCGCTCAGATACCGTTCCATACACCCAATATGTAATAGACAAGACCTACTCCTTGCTCAGTGAACTGGACTCAACACCCCCTATTAACCGCACAAGAATATATGTGACTAGTAAGAATCTTAAAACCTATGTATTGATATCTGTCTGGAAGTGAGTCAAGTGGGTGTAAAGCTGCATAAACACAGCCGTGAAAAGCAGCTAAACCCCATTATAAAAATAAATTACTTTTAAAAACCCGTAAAACAAAGACAGTGAAAGCGAGAGAAATTATTACAAAATTCGTTCAGAGGCTCTGATGCAACCTGGATTGACCATATCTAGACCCACAGCTGGATGAGACATAAGGGTGGACACTCTTGGGGCTGAACGGTTGGGTGAGGTTGGGTGAGCAAACGCAGACCCTTTAAAGTAATACTGCCTGGTATCCATCCCATGGGTCCCAAATCTCCAGGTTCAAGGGCATCTTCCTACATCGAAAACATGCATGAGAAACCCAGAAGATGGTACACCGTGTGATTTTGAAAGGTTTCTAATACGCACCTCATTTCTCATCTCCTTGTGCTCGGGTTCGCCTTTCCAGCTACTTTACTAGCAATCTCCCTACTTGGAGAATCAGCACCTTTAAGCTCCTGTTCCCTACAGGTTGCAATTTGTCCTGAGGATGAACGGGAAGAGGGGAAACCAATGAGAGACTAGATCTTGGTGTTGGGACAGGCACAGGTCAATCTATTTTCCCATCGGGAAGAAGAATTAACCACAGGCTCAGCCTGCCGGCCAGAAGCTGAATAGGGCCTGAGGCAATTCCGCGCTTTTGCGGCCAGCTCCCAAAAAAGCCAGTTGAAAAATGGAGCTCAGGGACACTGCAATTCACAAACCCGCAGAGCTATAAATGATAACTCTCATCCACAGATATATTGAGGGAAGGCAACGAAGAGGATTTGAAAGCAAGGCAGAATTGCAGGAAACAGGTTTCAGGATGTAGATTCAAATCGCCTTAAAAGCACATGAAAAGTGGTAAAACGTCGACAATAATGCCCTTGGCCAAACAGGGCGTATGCGTTTTTTCCTGAATATATTCAGGAAAAAACGCATACGCCCTGTTTGGCCAACCAAGCAACCTGGAAAGTCTAATCAGCGCTACAAAGAAGTCTCGCTTCCCATCGGTCAAAAGGGCCATGCTGCAAAAAGTGTCAAAACCAGAAATGCAGGACAGGCCATGGAGAAATGGCAGCCTTGCTACGCTGATGGGCGGGATGTAAATTGCCAACAGCCACTCTGGAGAAGTGTACGGTGTGTCCTGAAACATCGAAAAAACACAGCTTAGGGAGCATAGGGCACGTCCTCTCATGGGCGTATAAATTGGGAAAACTAAAAATCAGCAAGACACAGGTACCCCAAAGTTTAGGGCTGCTCTGTTGACAAGAACCTCCACTTCATGACACCTTAAATATCCCAGGAAAGAGAAAAATGGATAAAGAAGTTGTGGTCCTTATGTACAATGGAATATCACTCAGACATGAAATCAATGTCATAACGCTAGTAGAAGCAAGATGAGTGGATTTAGGTACGATGATTCTAAGTGAAATAAGTCACACAGAAAAAGACACTTATCATAAGCTATCACTTAGAGAGGGAATGTAAAAACCGCTACACTTGAACTGAATTACAAAACAGAACAGAGTCACACGTTTAGAAAACACACTATGCCTGCTTAACGGGAAAGGTGAGGTGGGGTGAGGCATAAAACAAGGGTTTCAAATTCGCTCAGATACCGTTCCATACACCCAATATGTAATAGACAAGACCTACTCCTTGCTCAGTGAACTGGACTCAACACCCCCTATTCACCGCACAAGAATATATGTGACTAGTAAGAATCTTAAAACCTATGTATTGATATCTGTCTGGAAGTGAGTCAAGTGGGTGTAAAGCTGCATAAACACAGCCGTGAAAAGCAGCTAAACCCCATTATAAAAATAAATTACTTTTAAAAACCCGTAAAACAAAGACAGTGAAAGCGAGAGAAATTATTACAAAATTCGTTCAGAGGCTCTGATGCAACCTGGATTGACCATATCTAGACCCACAGCTGGATGAGACATAAGGGTGGACACTCTTGGGGCTGAACGGTTGGGTGAGGTTGGGTGAGCAAACGCAGACCCTTTAAAGTAATACTGCCTGGTATCCATCCCATGGGTCCCAAATCTCCAGGTTCAAGGGCATCTTCCTACATCGAAAACATGCATGAGAAACCCAGAAGATGGTACACCGTGTGATTTTGAAAGGTTTCTAATACGCACCTCATTTCTCATCTCCTTGTGCTCGGGTTCGCCTTTCCAGCTACTTTACTAGCAATCTCCCTACTTGGAGAATCAGCACCTTTAAGCTCCTGTTCCCTACAGGTTGCAATTTGTCCTGAGGATGAACGGGAAGAGGGGAAACCAATGAGAGACTAGATCTTGGTGTTGGGACAGGCACAGGTCACTCTATTTTCCCATCGGGAAGAAGAATTAACCACAGGCTCAGCCTGCCGGCCAGAAGCTGAATAGGGCCTGAGGCAATCCCGCGCTTTTGCGGCCAGCTCCCAAAAAAGCCAGTTGAAAAATGGAGCTCAGGGACACTGCAATTCACAAACCCGCAGAGCTATAAATGATAACTCTCATCCACAGATATATTGAGGGAAGGCAACGAAGAGGATTTGAAAGCAAGGCAGGATTGCAGGAAACAGGTTTCAGGAGGTAGATTCGAATCGCCTTTAAAGCACATGAAAAGTGGTAAAACGTCGACAATGATGCCCTTGGCCAAACAGGGCGTATGCGTTTTTTCCTGAATATATTCAGGAAAAAACGCATACGCCCTGTTTGGCCAACCAAGCAACCTGGAAAGGCTAATCAGCGCTACAAAGAAGTCTCGCTTCCCATCGGTCAAAAGGGCCATGCTGCAAAAAGTGTCAAAACCAGAAATGCAGGACAGGCCCTGGAGAAATGGCAGCCTTGCTACGCTGATGGGCGGGATGTAAATTGCCAACAGCCACTCTGGAGAAGTGTATGGTGTGTCATGAAACATCGAAAAAACACAGCTTAGGGAGCATAGGGCACCTCCACTCATGGGCGTATAAATTGGGAAAACTAAAAATCAGCAAGACACAGGCACCCCAATGTTTAGGGCTGCTATGTTGACAAGAACCTCCACTTCATGACACCTTAAATAACCCAGGAAAGAGAAAATTGGATAAAGAAGTTGTGGTCCTTATGTACAAAGGAATATCACTCAGACATGAAATCAATGTCATAAGGCTAGTAGAAGCAAGATGAGTGGATTTAGGTATGACGATTCTAAGTGAAATAAGTCACACAGAAAAAGACACTTATCATAAGCTATCACTTATAGAGGGAATGTAAAAACCGCTACACTTGAACTGAATTACAAAACAGAACAGAGTCACACGTTTAGAAAACACACTATGGCTGCTTAACGGGAAAGGTGAGGTGGGGTGATGCATAAAACAAGGGTTTCAAATTCGCTCAGATACTGTTCCATACACCCAATATGTAATAGACAAGACCTACTCCTTGCTCAGTGAACTGGACTCAACACCCCCTATTCACCGCACAAGAATATATCTGACTAGTAAGAATCGTAAAACCTATGTATTGATATCTCTCTGGAAGTGAGCCAAGTGGGTGTAAAGCCGCATAAACACAGCCGTGAAAAGCAGCTAAACCCCATTATAAAAATAAATTACTTTTAAAAACCCGTAAAACAAAGACAGTGAAAGAGAGAGAAATTCTTACAAAATTCGTTCAGGGGCTGTGATGCAACCTGGATTGACCATATCTAGACCCACAGCTGGATGAGACATAAGGGTGGACACTCTTGGGGCTGAGAGGTTGGGTGAGGTTGGGTGAGCAAACGCAGACCCTTTAAAGTAATACTGTGTGGTACCCATCCCATGGGTCCCAAATCTCCAGGTTCAAGGGCATCTTCCTACATCGAAAACATGCATGAGAAACCCAGAAGATGGTACACCGTGTGAGTTTGAAAGGTTTCTAAAACGCACCCCATTTCTCATCTTCTTGTGCTCGGGTTCGCCTTTCCAGCTATTTTACTAGCAATCTCCCTACTTGGAGAATCAGCACCTTTAACCTCCTGTTCCCTACAGGTTGCAATTTGTCCTGAGGATGAACGGGAAGAGGGGCAACCAATGAGAGACTAGATCTAGATGTTGGGACAGGCCCAGGTCAATCTATTTTCCCATCAGGAAGAAGAATTAACCACAGGCTCAGCCTGCCGCCAGGAACCAGAATAGGGCCTGAGGCAATCCCGCGCTTTTGCGGCCAGCTACCAAAAAAGCGAGTTGAAAAATGGAGCTCAGGGACACTGCAATTCACAAACCCGCAGAGTTATAAATGATAACTCTCATCCACAGATATATTGAGGGAAGGCAACGAAGAGGATTTGAAAGCAAGGCAGAATTGCAGGAAACAGATTTCAGGAGGTAGATTCGAATCGCCTTTAAAGCACATGAAAAGCGGCAAAACGTCGACAATGATGCCCTTGGCCAAAAAGGGCGTATGCGTTTTTTCCTGAATATATTCAGGAAAAAACGCATACGCCCTTTTTGGCCAACCAAGCAACCTGGAAAGGCAAATCAGCGCTTCAAAGAAGTCTCGCTTCCCATCAGTCAAAAGGGCGATGCTGAAAAAGTGTCAAAACCAGAAATGCAGGACAGGCCATGGAGAAATGGCAGCCTTGCTACGCTGATGGGCGGGATGTAAATTGCCAAAAGCCACTCTGGAGAAATGTACGGTGTGTCCTGAAACATCGAAAAAACACAGCTTAGGGAGCATAGGGCACGTCCACTCATGGGCGTATAAATTGGGAAAACTAAAAATCAGCAAGACACAGGCACCCCAATGTTTAGGGCTGCTATGTTGACAAGAACCTCCACTTCATGACACCTTAAATATCCCAGGAAAGAGAAAAATGGATAAAGAAGTTGTGGTCCTTATATACAAAGGAATATCCCTCAGACATGAAATCAATGTCATAAGGCTAGTAGAAGCAAGATGAGTGGATTTAGGTACGACGATTCTAAGTGAAATAAGTGACACAGAAAAAGACACTTATCATAAGCTATCACTTATAGAGGGAATGTAAAAACCGCTACACCTGAAATGAATTACAAAACATAACAGAGTCACACGTTTAGAAAACACACTATGGCTGCTTAACGGGAAAGGTGAGGTGGGGTGATGCATAAAACAAGGATTTCAAATTCGCTCAGATACCGTTCCATACACCCAATATGTAATAGACAAGACCTACTCCTTGCTCAGTGAACTGGACTCAACACCCCCTATTCACCGCACAAGAATATATCTGACTAGTAAGAATCTTAAAACCTATGTATTGATATCTCTCTGGAAGTGAGCCAAGTGGGTGTAAAGCCGCATAAACACAGCCGTGAAAAGCAGCTAAACACCATTATAAAAATAAATTACTTTTAAAAACCCGTAAAACAAAGACAGTGAAAGAGAGAGAAATTCTTACAAAATTCGTTCAGGGGCTGTGATGCAACCTGGATTGACCATATCTAGACCCACACCGGGATGAGACATAAGGGTGGACACTCTTGGGGCTGAGAGGTTGGGTGAGGTTGGGTGAGCAAACTCAGACCCTTTAAAGTAATACTGCGTGGTACCAATCCCATGGGTCCCAAATCTCCAGGTTCAAAGGCATCTTCCTACATAGAAAACATGCATGAGAAACCCAGAAGATGGTACACCGTTTGATTTTGAAAGGTTTCTAAAACGCACCCAATTTCTCATCTCCTTGTGCTCGGGTTCACCTTTCCAGCTACTTTACTAGCAATCTCCCTACTTGGAGAATCAGCACCTTTAACCTCCTGTTCCCTACAGGTTGCAATTTGTCCTGAGGATGAACGGGAAGAGGGGAAACAAATGAGAGACTAGATCTAGGTGTTGGGACAGGCACAGGTCACTCTATTTTCCCATCAGGAAGAAGAATTAAACACAGGCTCAGCCTGCCGCCAGGAACCAGAATAGGGCCTGAGGCAATCCCGAGCTTTTGCGGCCAGCTCCCAAAAAAGACAGTTGAAAAATGGAGCTCAGGGGCACTGCAATTCACAAACCTGCTGAGTTATAAATGATAACTCTCGTCCACAAATATATTGAGGGAAGGCAACGAAGAGGAGTTGAAAGCAAGGCAGAATTGCAGGAAACAGGTTTCAGGAGGTAGATTCAAATCGCCTTTAAAGCACATGAAAAGTGGCAAAACATCGACAGTGATGCCCTTGGCCAAAAAGGGCGTAAGCGTTTTTTCCTGAATATATTCAGGAAAAAACGCATACGCCCTTTTTGGCCAACCAAGCAACCTGGAAAGGCAAATCAGCGCTACAAAGAAGTCTCGCTTCCCATCGGGCAAAAGGGCCATGCTGCAAAAAGTGTCAAAACCAGAAATGCAGGACAGGCCATGGAGAAATGGCAGCCTTGCTACGCTGATGGGCGGGATGTAAATTGCCAACAGCCACTCTGGAGAAGTGTACGGTGTGTCCTGAAACATCGAAAAAACACAGCTGAGGGAGCATAGGGCACGACCACTCATGGGCGTATAAATTGGGAAAACTAAAAATCAGCAAGACACAGGCACCCCAATGTTTAGGGCTGCTATGTTGACAAGAACCTCCACTTCATGACACCTTAAATATCCCAGGAAAGAGAAAAATGGATAAAGAAGTTGTGGTCCTTATGTACAAAGGAATATCACTCAGACATGAAATCAATGTCATAAGGCTAGTAGAAGCAAGATGAGTGGATTTAGGTATAACGATTCTAAGTGAAATAAGTCACACAGAAAAAGACACTTATCATAAGCTATCACTTATAGAGGGAATGTAAAAACCGCTACACTTGAACTGAATTACAAAACAGAACAGAGTCACACGTTTAGAAAACACACTATGGCTGCTTAACGGGAAAGATGAGGTGGGGTGATGCATAAAACAAGGGTTTCAAATTCGCTCAGATACTGTTCCATACACCCAATATGTAATAGACAAGACGTACTCCTTGCTCAGTGAACTGGACTCAACACCCCCTATTCACCGCACAAGAATATATCTGACTAGTAAGAATCGTAAAACCTATGTATTGATATCTCTCTGGAAGTGAGCCAAGTGGGTGTAAAGCCGCATAAACACAGCCGTGAAAAGCAGCTAAACCCCATTATAAAAATAAATTACTTTTAAAAACCCGTAAAACAAAGACAGTGAAAGAGAGAGAAATTCTCACAAAATTCGTTCAGGGGCTGTGATGCAACCTGGATTGAACATATCTAGACACACACCTGGATGAGACATAAGGGTGGACACTCTTGGGGCTGAGAGGTTGGGTGAGCAAACTCAGACCCTTTAAAGTAATACTGCGTGGTACCCATCCCATGGGTCCCAAATCTCCAGGTTCAAAGGCATCTTCCTACATCGAAAACATGCATGAGAAACCCAGAAGATGGTACACCGTGTGATTCTGAAAGTTTTCTAAAACGCACCCAATTTCTCATCTCCTTGTGCTCGGGTTCGCCTTTCCAGCTACTTTACTAGCAATCTCCCTACTTGGAGAATCAGCACCTTTAAGCTCCTGTTCCCTACAGGTTGCAATTTGTCCTGAGGATGAACGGGAAGAGGGGCAAATAATGAGAGACTAGATCTAGGTGTTGGGACAGGCACAGGTCACTCTATTTTCCCATCAGGAAGAAGAATTAAACACAGGCTCAGCCTGCCGCCGGGAACCAGAATAGGGCCTGAGGCAATCCCGTGCTTTTGCGGCCAGCTCCCAAAAAAGACAGTTGAAAAATGGAGCTCAGGGGCACTGCAATTCACAAACCTGCTGAGTTATAAATGATAACTCTCGTCCACAAATATATTGAGGGAAGGCAACGAAGAGGATTTGAAAGCAAGGCAGAATTGCAGGAAACAGGTTTCAGGAGGTAGATTCGAATCGCCTTTAAAGCACATGAAAAGTGGCAAAACGTCGACAGTGATGCCCTTGGCCAAAAAGGGCGTAAGCGTTTTTTCCTGAATATATTCAGGAAAAAACGCATACGCCCTTTTTGGCCAACCAAGCAAACTGGAAAGGCAAATCAGCGCTACAAAGAAGTCTCGCTTCCCATCGGTCAAAAGGGCCATGCTGCAAAAAGTGTCAAAACCAGAAATGCAGGACAGGCCATGGAGAAATGGCAGCCTTGCTACGCTGATGGGCGGGATGTAAATTGCCAACAGCCACTCTGGAGAAGTGTACGGTGTGTCCTGAAACATCGAAAAAACACAGCTTAGGGAGCATAGGGCACGTCCACTCATTGGCGTATAAATTGGGAAAACTAAAAATCAGCAAGACACAGGCACCCCAATGTTTAGGGCTGCTATGTTGACAAGAACCTCCACTTCATGACACCTTAAATATCCCAGGAAATAGAAAAATGGATAAAGAAGTTGTGGTCCTTATGTACAAAGGAATATCACTCAGACATGAAATCAATGTCATAAGGCTAGTAGAAGCAAGATGAGTGGATTTAGGTACGACGATTCTAACTGAAATAAGTGACACAGAAAAAGACACTTATCATAAGCTATCACTTATAGAGGGAATGTAAAAACCGCTACACCTGAAATGAATTACAAAACATAACAGAGTCACACGTTTAGAAAACACACTATGGCTGCTTAACGGGAAAGGTGAGGTGGGGTGATGCATAAAACAAGGATTTCAAATTCGCTCAGATACCGTTCCATACACCCAATATGTAATAGACAAGACCTTCTCCTTGCTCAGTGAACTGGACTCAACACCCCCTATTCACCGCACAAGAATATATCTGACTAGTAAGAATCTTAAAACCTATGTATTGATATCTCTCTGGAAGTGAGCCAAGTGGGTGTAAAGCCGCATAAACACAGCCGTGAAAAGCAGCTAAACACCATTATAAAAATAAATTACTTTTAAAAACCCGTAAAACAAAGACAGTGAAAGAGAGAGAAATTCTTACAAAATTCGTTCAGGGGCTGTGATGCAACCTGGATTGACCATATCTAGACCCACACCGGGATGAGACATAAGGGTGGACACTCTTGGGGCTGAGAGGTTGGGTGAGGTTGGGTGAGCAAACTCAGACCCTTTAAAGTAATACTGCGTGGTACCAATCCCATGGGTCCCAAATCTCCAGGTTCAAAGGCATCTTCCTACATAGAAAACATGCATGAGAAACCCAGAAGATGGTACACCGTTTGATTTTGAAAGGTTTCTAAAACGCACCCAATTTCTCATCTCCTTGTGCTCGGGTTCACCTTTCCAGCTACTTTACTAGCAATCTCCCTACTTGGAGAATCAGCACCTTTAACCTCCTGTTCCCTACAGGTTGCAATTTGTCCTGAGGATGAACGGGAAGAGGGGAAACAAATGAGAGACTAGATCTAGGTGTTGGGACAGGCACAGGTCACTCTATTTTCCCATCAGGAAGAAGAATTAAACACAGGCTAAGCCTGCCGCCAGGAACCAGAATAGGGCCTGAGGCAATCCCGAGCTTTTGCGGCCAGCTCCCAAAAAAGACAGTTGAAAAATGGAGCTCAGGGGCACTGCAATTCACAAACCTGCTGAGTTATAAATGATAACTCTCGTCCACAAATATATTGAGGGAAGGCAACGAAGAGGAGTTGAAAGCAAGGCAGAATTGCAGGAAACAGGTTTCAGGAGGTAGATTCGAATCGCCTTTAAAGCACATGAAAAGTGGCAAAACATCGACAGTGATGCCCTTGGCCAAAAAGGGCGTAAGCGTTTTTTCCTGAATATATTCAGGAAAAAACGCATACGCCCTTTTTGGCCAACCAAGCAACCTGGAAAGGCAAATCAGCACTACAAAGAAGTCTCGCTTCCCATCGGGCAAAAGGGCCATGCTGCAAAAAGTGTCAAAACCAGAAATGCAGGACAGGCCATGGAGAAATGGCAGCCTTGCTACGCTGATGGGCGGGATGTAAATTGCCAAAAGCCACTCTGGAGAAGTGTACGGTGTGTCCTGAAACATCGAAAAAACACAGCTTAGGGAGCATAGGGCACGACCACTCATGGGCGTATAAATTGGGAAAACTAAAAATCAGCAAGACACAGGCACCCCAATGTTTAGGGCTGCTATGTTGACAAGAACCTCCACTTCATGACACCTTAAATATCCCAGGAAAGAGAAAAATGGATAAAGAAGTTGTGGTCCTTATGTACAAAGGAATATCACTCAGACATGAAATCAATGTCATAAGGCTAGTAGAAGCAAGATGAGTGGATTTAGGTATAACGATTCTAAGTGAAATAAGTCACACAGAAAAAGACACTTATCATAAGCTATCACTTATAGAGGGAATGTAAAAACCGCTACACTTGAACTGAATTACAAAACAGAACAGAGTCACACGTTTAGAAAACACACTATGGCTGCTTAACGGGAAAGATGAGGTGGGGTGATGCATAAAACAAGGGTTTCAAATTCGCTCAGATACTGTTCCATACACCCAATATGTAATAGACAAGACGTACTCCTTGCTCAGTGAACTGGACTCAACACCCCCTATTCACCGCACAAGAATATATCTGACTAGTAAGAATCGTAAAACCTATGTATTGATATCTCTCTGGAAGTGAGCCAAGTGGGTGTAAAGCCGCATAAACACAGCCGTGAAAAGCAGCTAAACCCCATTATAAAAATAAATTACTTTTAAAAACCCGTAAAACAAAGACAGTGAAAGAGAGAGAAATTCTCACAAAATTCGTTCAGGGGCTGTGATGCAACCTGGATTGAACATATCTAGACACACACCTGGATGAGACATAAGGGTGGACACTCTTGGGGCTGAGAGGTTGGGTGAGCAAACTCAGACCCTTTAAAGTAATACTGCGTGGTACCCATCCCATGGGTCCCAAATCTCCAGGTTCAAAGGCATCTTCCTACATCGAAAACATGCATGAGAAACCCAGAAGATGGTACACCGTGTGATTTTGAAAGTTTTCTAAAACGCACCCAATTTCTCATCTCCTTGTGCTCGGGTTCGCCTTTCCAGCTACTTTACTAGCAATCTCCCTACTTGGAGAATCAGCACCTTTAAGCTCCTGTTCCCTACAGGTTGCAATTTGTCCTGAGGATGAACGGGAAGAGGGGCAAATAATGAGAGACTAGATCTAGGTGTTGGGACAGGCACAGGTCACTCTATTTTCCCATCAGGAAGAAGAATTAAACACAGGCTCAGCCTGCCGCCGGGAACCAGAATAGGGCCTGAGGCAATCCCGTGCTTTTGCGGCCAGCTCCCAAAAAAGACAGTTGAAAAATGGAGCTCAGGGGCACTGCAATTCACAAACCTGCTGAGTTATAAATGATAACTCTCGTCCACAAATATATTGAGGGAAGGCAACGAAGAGGATTTGAAAGCAAGGCAGAATTGCAGGAAACAGGTTTCAGGAGGTAGATTCGAATCGCCTTTAAAGCACATGAAAAGTGGCAAAACGTCGACAGTGATGCCCTTGGCCAAAAAGGGCGTAAGCGTTTTTTCCTGAATATATTCAGGAAAAAACGCATACGCCCTTTTTGGCCAACCAAGCAAACTGGAAAGGCAAATCAGCGCTACAAAGAAGTCTCGCTTCCCATCGGTCAAAAGGGCCATGCTGCAAAAAGTGTCAAAACCAGAAATGCAGGACAGGCCATGGAGAAATGGCAGCCTTGCTACGCTGATGGGCGGGATGTAAATTGCCAACAGCCACTCTGGAGAAGTGTACGGTGTGTCCTGAAACATCGAAAAAACACAGCTTAGGGAGCATAGGGCACGTCCACTCATTGGCGTATAAATTGGGAAAACTAAAAATCAGCAAGACACAGGCACCCCAATGTTTAGGGCTGCTATGTTGACAAGAACCTCCACTTCATGACACCTTAAATATCCCAGGAAATAGAAAAATGGATAAAGAAGTTGTGGTCCTTATGTACAAAGGAATATCACTCAGACATGAAATCAATGTCATAAGGCTAGTAGAAGCAAGATGAGTGGATTTAGGTACGACGATTCTAAGTGAAATAAGTCACACAGAAAAAGACACTTATCATAAGCTATCACTTATAGAGGGAATGTAAAAACCGCTACACTTGAACTGAATTACAAAACAGAACAGAGTCACACGTTTAGAAAACACACTATGGCTGCTTAACGGGAAAGGTGAGGTGGGGTGATGCATAAAACAACGGTTTCAAATTCGCTCAGATACAGTTCCATACACCCAATATGTAATAGACAAGAACTACTCCTTGCTCAGTGAACTGGACTCAACACCCCCTATTCACCGCACAAGAATATATCTGACTAGTAAGAATCGTAAAACCTATGTATTGATATCTCTCTGGAAGTGAGCCAAGTGGGTGTAAAGCCGCATAAACACAGCCGTGAAAAGCAGCTAAACCCCATTATAAAAATAAATTACTTTTAAAAACCCGTAAAACAAAGACAGTGAAAGAGAGAGAAATTCTTACAAAATTCGTTCAGGGGCTGTGATGCAACCTGGATTGACCATATCTAGACCCACAGCTGGATGAGACATAAGGGTGGACACTCTTGGGGCTGAGAGGTTGGGTGAGGTTGGGTGAGCAAACACAGACCCTTTAAAGTAATACTGTGTGGTACCCATCCCATGGGTCCCAAATCTCCAGGTTCAAGGGCATCTTCCTACATCGAAAACATGCATGAGAAACCCAGAAGATGGTACACCGTGTGATTTTGAAAGGTTTCTAAAACGCACCCCATTTCTCATCTTCTTGTGCTCGGGTTCGCCTTTCCAGCTATTTTACTAGCAATCTCCCTACTTGGAGAATCAGCACCTTTAAGCTCCTGTTCCCTACAGGTTGCAATTTGTCCTGAGGATGAACGGGAAGAGGGGCTACCAATGAGAGACTAGATCTAGGTGTTGGGACAGGCCCAGGTCACTCTATTTTCCCATCAGGAAGAAGAATTAACCACAGGCTCAGCCTGCCGCCAGGAACCAGAATAGGGCCTGAGGCAATCCCGCGCTTTTGCGGCCAGCTACCAAAAAAGCGAGTTGAAAAATGGAGCTCAGGGACACTGCAATTCACAAACCCGCAGAGTTATAAATGATAACTCTCATCCACAGATATATTGAGGGAAGGCAACGAAGAGGATTTGGAAGCAAGGCAGAATTGCAGGAAACAGATTTCAGGAGGTAGATTCGAATCGCCTTTAAAGCACATGAAAAGCGGCAAAACGTCGACAATGATACCCTTGGCCAAAAAGGGCGTATGCGTTTTTTCCTGAATATATTCAGGAAAAAACGCATACGCCCTTTTTGGCCAACCAAGCAACCTGGAAAGGCAAATCAGCGCTTCAAAGAAGTTTCGCTTCCCATCAGTCAAAAGGGTGATGCTGCAAAAAGTGTCAAAACCAGAAATGCAGGACAGGCCATGGAGAAATGGCAGCCTTGCTACGCTGATGGGCGGGATGTAAATTGCCAACAGCCAATCTGGAGAAGTGTACGGTGTGTCCTGAAACATCGAAAAAACACAGCTTAGGGAGCATAGGGTACGTCCACTCATGGGCGTATAAATTGGGAAAACTAAAAATCAGCAAGACACAGGCACCCCAAAGTTTAGGGCTGCTCTGTTGACAAGAACCTCCACTTCATGACAACTTAAATATCCCAGGAAAGAGAAAAATGGATAAAGAAGTTGTGGTCCTTATGTACAATGGAATATCACTCAGACATGAAATCAATGTCATAAGGCTAGTAGAAGCAAGATGAGTGGACTTAGGTACGAAGATTCTAAGTGAAATAAGTCACACAGAAAAAGACACTTATCATAAGCTATCACTTATAGAGGGAATGTAAAAACCGCTACACTTGAACTGAATTACAAAACAGAACAGAGTCACACGTTTAGAAAACACACTATGGCTGCTTAACGGGAAAGGTGAGGTGGGGTGATGCATAAAACAAGGGTTTCAAATTCGCTCAGATACTGTTCCATACACCCAATATGTAATAGACAAGACCTACTCCTTGCTCAGTGAACTGGACTCAACACCCCCTATTCACCGCACAAGAATATATGTGTCTAGTAAGAATCTTAAAACCTATGTATTGATATCTGTCTGGAAGTGAGTCAAGTGGGTGTAAAGCCGCATAAACACAGCCGTGAAAAGCAGCTAAACCCCATTATAAAAATAAATTACTTTTAAAAACCCGTAAAACAAAGACAGTGAAAGAGAGAGAAATTCTTACAAAATTCGTTCAGGGGCTGTGATGCAACCTGGATTGACCATATCTAGACCCACACTTGGATGAGACATAAGGGTGGACACTCTTGGGGCTGAGAGGTTGGGTGAGGTTGGGTGAGCAAACGCAGACCCTTTAAAGTAATACTGTGTGGTACCCATCCCATGGGTCCCAAATCTCCAGGTTCAAGGGCATCTTCCTACATCGAAAACATGAATGAGAAACCCAGAAGATGGTACACCGTGTGATTTTGAAAGGTTTCTAAAACGCACCCAAATTCTCATCTCCTTGTGCTCGGGTTCGCCTTTCCAGCTACTTTACTAGCAATCTCCCTACTTGGAGAATCAGCACCTTTAAGCTCCTGTTCCCTACAGGTTGCAATTTGTCCTGAGGATGAACGGGAAGAGGGGCAACCAATGAGAGACTAGATCTAGGTGTTGGGACAGGCCCAGGTCACTCTATTTTCCCATCAGGAAGAAGAATTAACCACAGGCTCAGCCTGCCGCCAGGAACCAGAATAGGGCCTGAGGCAATCCCGCGCTTTTGCGGCCAGCTACCAAAAAAGCGAGTTGAAAAATGGAGCTCAGGGACACTGCAATTCACAAACCCGCAGAGTTACAAATGATAACTCTCATCCACAGATATATTGAGGGAAGGCAACGAAGAGGATTTGGAAGCAAGGCAGAATTGCAGGAAACAGATTTCAGGAGGTAGATTCGAATCGCCTTTAAAGCACATGAAAAGCGGCAAAACGTCGACAATGATGCCCTTGGCCAAAAAGGGCGTATGCGTTTTTTCCTGAATATATTCAGGAAAAAACGCATACGCCCTTTTTGGCCAACCAAGCAACCTGGAAAGGCAAATCAGCGCTTCAAAGAAGTTTCGCTTCCCATCAGTCAAAAGGGTGATGCTGCAAAAAGTGTCAAAACCAGAAATGCAGGACAGGCCATGGAGAAATGGCAGCCTTGCTACGCTGATGGGCGGGATGTAAATTGCCAACAGCCACTCTGGAGAAGTGTACGGTGTGTCCTGAAACATCGAAAAAACACAGCTTAGGGAGCATAGGGCACGTCCACTCATGGGCGTATAAATTGGGAAAACTAAAAATCAGCAAGACACAGGCACCGCAAAGTTTAGGGCTGCTCTGTTGACAAGAACCTCCACTTCATGACAACTTAAATATCCCAGGAAAGAGAAAAATGGATAAAGGAGTTGTGGTCCTTATGTACAATGGAATATCACTCAGACATGAAATCAATGTCATAAGGCTAGTAGAAGCAAGATGAGTGGACTTAGGTACGACGATTCTAAGTGAAATAAGTCACACAGAAAAAGACACTTATCATAAGCTATCACTTATAGAGGGAATGTAAAAACCGCTACACTTGAACTGAATTACAAAACAGAACAGAGTCACACGTTTAGAAAACACACTATGGCTGCTTAACGGGAAAGGTGAGGTGGGGTGATGCATAAAACAAGGGTTTCAAATTCGCTCAGATACTGTTCCATACACCCAATATGTAATAGACAAGACCTACTCCTTGCTCAGTGAACTGGACTCAACACCCCCTATTCACCGCACAAGAATATATCTGACTAGTAAGAATCGTAAAACCTATGTATTGATATCTCTCTGGAAGTGAGCCAAGTGGGTGTAAAGCCGCATAAACACAGCCGTGAAAAGCAGCTAAACCCCATTATAAAAATAAATTACTTTTAAAAACCCGTAAAACAAAGACAGTGAAAGAGAGAGAAATTCTCACAAAATTCGTTCAGGGGCTGTGATGCAACCTGGATTGAACATATCTAGACACACACCTGGATGAGACATAAGGGTGGACACTCTTGGGGCTGAGAGGTTGGGTGAGCAAACTCAGACCCTTTAAAGTAATACTGCGTGGTACCCATCCCATGGGTCCCAAATCTCCAGGTTCAAAGGCATCTTCCTACATCGAAAACATGCATGAGAAACCCAGAAGATGGTACACCGTGTGATTTTGAAAGTTTTCTAAAACGCACCCAATTTCTCATCTCCTTGTGCTCGGGTTCGCCTTTCCAGCTACTTTACTAGCAATCTCCCTACTTGGAGAATCAGCACCTTTAAGCTCCTGTTCCCTACAGGTTGCAATTTGTCCTGAGGATGAACGGGAAGAGGGGCAAATAATGAGAGACTAGATCTAGGTGTTGGGACAGGCACAGGTCACTCTATTTTCCCATCAGGAAGAAGAATTAAACACAGGCTCAGCCTGCCGCCGGGAACCAGAATAGGGCCTGGGGCAATCCCGTGCTTTTGCGGCCAGCTCCCAAAAAAGACAGTTGAAAAATGGAGCTCAGGGGCACTGCAATTCACAAACCTGCTGAGTTATAAATGATAACTCTCGTCCACAAATATATTGAGGGAAGGCAACGAAGAGGATTTGAAAGCAAGGCAGAATTGCAGGAAACAGGTTTCAGGAGGTAGATTCGAATCGCCTTTAAAGCACATGAAAAGTGGCAAAACGTCGACAGTGATGCCCTTGGCCAAAAAGGGCGTAAGCGTTTTTTCCTGAATATATTCAGGAAAAAACGCATACGCCCTTTTTGGCCAACCAAGCAAACTGGAAAGGCAAATCAGCGCTACAAAGAAGTCTCGCTTCCCATCGGTCAAAAGGGCCATGCTGCAAAAAGTGTCAAAACCAGAAATGCAGGACAGGCCATGGAGAAATGGCAGCCTTGCTACGCTGATGGGCGGGATGTAAATTGCCAACAGCCACTCTGGAGAAGTGTACGGTGTGTCCTGAAACATCGAAAAAACACAGCTTAGGGAGCATAGGGCACGTCCACTCATTGGCGTATAAATTGGGAAAACTAAAAATCAGCAAGACACAGGCACCCCAATGTTTAGGGCTGCTATGTTGACAAGAACCTCCACTTCATGACACCTTAAATATCCCAGGAAATAGAAAAATGGATAAAGAAGTTGTGGTCCTTATGTACAAAGGAATATCACTCAGACATGAAATCAATGTCATAAGGCTAGTAGAAGCAAGATGAGTGGATTTAGGTACGACGATTCTAAGTGAAATAAGTCACACAGAAAAAGACACTTATCATAAGCTATCACTTATAGAGGGAATGTAAAAACCGCTACACTTGAACTGAATTACAAAACAGAACAGAGTCACACGTTTAGAAAACACACTATGGCTGCTTAACGGGAAAGGTGAGGTGGGGTGATGCATAAAACAACGGTTTCAAATTCGCTCAGATACAGTTCCATACACCCAATATGTAATAGACAAGACCTACTCCTTGCTCAGTGAACTGGACTCAACACCCCCTATTCACCGCACAAGAATATATCTGACTAGTAAGAATCGTAAAACCTATGTATTGATATCTCTCTGGAAGTGAGCCAAGTGGGTGTAAAGCCGCATAAACACAGCCGTGAAAAGCAGCTAAACCCCATTATAAAAATAAATTACTTTTAAAAACCCGTAAAACAAAGACAGTGAAAGAGAGAGAAATTCTTACAAAATTCGTTCAGGGGCTGTGATGCAACCTGGATTGACCATATCTAGACCCACAGCTGGATGAGACATAAGGGTGGACACTCTTGGGGCTGAGAGGTTGGGTGAGGTTGGGTGAGCAAACACAGACCCTTTAAAGTAATACTGTGTGGTACCCATCCCATGGGTCCCAAATCTCCAGGTTCAAGGGCATCTTCCTACATCGAAAACATGCATGAGAAACCCAGAAGATGGTACACCGTGTGATTTTGAAAGGTTTCTAAAACGCACCCCATTTCTCATCTTCTTGTGCTCGGGTTCGCCTTTCCAGCTATTTTACTAGCAATCTCCCTACTTGGAGAATCAGCACCTTTAAGCTCCTGTTCCCTACAGGTTGCAATTTGTCCTGAGGATGAACGGGAAGAGGGGCTACCAATGAGAGACTAGATCTAGGTGTTGGGACAGGCCCAGGTCACTCTATTTTCCCATCAGGAAGAAGAATTAACCACAGGCTCAGCCTGCCGCCAGGAACCAGAATAGGGCCTGAGGCAATCCCGCGCTTTTGCGGCCAGCTACCAAAAAAGCGAGTTGAAAAATGGAGCTCAGGGACACTGCAATTCACAAACCCGCAGAGTTATAAATGATAACTCTCATCCACAGATATATTGAGGGAAGGCAACGAAGAGGATTTGGAAGCAAGGCAGAATTGCAGGAAACAGATTTCAGGAGGTAGATTCGAATCGCCTTTAAAGCACATGAAAAGCGGCAAAACGTCGACAATGATGCCCTTGGCCAAAAAGGGCGTATGCGTTTTTTCCTGAATATATTCAGGAAAAAACGCATACGCCCTTTTTGGCCAACCAAGCAACCTGGAAAGGCAAATCAGCGCTTCAAAGAAGTTTCGCTTCCCATCAGTCAAAAGGGTGATGCTGCAAAAAGTGTCAAAACCAGAAATGCAGGACAGGCCATGGAGAAATGGCAGCCTTGCTACGCTGATGGGCGGGATGTAAATTGCCAACAGCCACTCTGGAGAAGTGTACGGTGTGTCCTGAAACATCGAAAAAACACAGCTTAGGGAGCATAGGGCACGTCCACTCATGGGCGTATAAATTGGGAAAACTAAAAATCAGCAACACACAGGCACCCCAAAGTTTAGGGCTGCTCTGTTGACAAGAACCTCCACTTCATGACAACTTAAATATCCCAGGAAAGAGAAAAATGGATAAAGAAGTTGTGGTCCTTATGTACAATGGAATATCACTCAGACATGAAATCAATGTCATAAGGCTAGTAGAAGCAAGATGAGTGGACTTAGGTACGACGATTCTAAGTGAAATAAGTCACACAGAAAAAGACACTTATCATAAGCTATCACTTATAGAGGGAATGTAAAAACCGCTACACTTGAACTGAATTACAAAACAGAACAGAGTCACACGTTTAGAAAACACACTATGGCTGCTTAACGGGAAAGGTGAGGTGGGGTGATGCATAAAACAAGGGTTTCAAATTCGCTCAGATACTGTTCCATACACCCAATATGTAATAGACAAGACCTACTCCTTGCTCAGTGAACTGGACTCAACACCCCCTATTCACCGCACAAGAATATATGTGTCTAGTAAGAATCTTAAAACCTATGTATTGATATCTGTCTGGAAGTGAGCCAAGTGGGTGTAAAGCCGCATAAACACAGCCGTGAAAAGCAGCTAAACCCCATTATAAAAATAAATTACTTTTAAAAACCCGTAAAACAAAGACAGTGAAAGAGAGAGAAATTCTTACAAAATTCGTTCAGGGGCTGTGATGCAACCTGGATTGACCATATCTAGACCCACACTTGGATGAGACATAAGGGTGGACACTCTTGGGGCTGAGAGGTTGGGTGAGGTTGGGTGAGCAAACGCAGACCCTTTAAAGTAATACTGTGTGGTACCCATCCCATGGGTCCCAAATCTCCAGGTTCAAGGGCATCTTCCTACATCAAAAACATGAATGAGAAACCCAGAAGATGGTACACCGTGTGATTTTGAAAGGTTTCTAAAACGCACCCAATTTCTCATCTCCTTGTGCTCGGGTTCGCCTTTCCAGCTACTTTACTAGCAATCTCCCTACTTGGAGAATCAGCACCTTTAAGCTCCTGTTCCCTACAGGTTGCAATTTGTCCTGAGGATGAACGGGAAGAGGGGCAACCAATGAGAGACTAGATCTAGGTGTTGGGACAGGCCCAGGTCACTCTATTTTCCCATCAGGAAGAAGAATTAACCACAGGCTCAGCCTGCCGCCAGGAACCAGAATAGGGCCTGAGGCAATCCCGCGCTTTTGCGGCCAGCTACCAAAAAAGCGAGTTGAAAAATGGAGCTCAGGGACACTGCAATTCACAAACCCGCAGAGTTACAAATGATAACTCTCATCCACAGATATATTGAGGGAAGGAAACGAAGAGGATTTGGAAGCAAGGCAGAATTGCAGGAAACAGATTTCAGGAGGTAGATTCGAATCGCCTTTAAAGCACATGAAAAGCGGCAAAACGTCGACAATGATGCCCTTGGCCAAAAAGGGCGTATGCGTTTTTTCCTGAATATATTCAGGAAAAAACGCATACGCCCTTTTTGGCCAACCAAGCAACCTGGAAAGGCAAATCAGCGCTACAAAGAAGTCTCGCTTCCCATCGGGCAAAAGGGCCATGCTGCAAAAAGTGTCAAAACCAGAAATGCAGGACAGGCCATGGAGAAATGGCAGCCTTGCTACGCTGATGGGCGGGATGTAAATTGCCAACAGCCACTCTGGAGAAGTGTACGGTGTGTCCTGAAACATCGAAAAAACACAGCTTAGGGAGCATAGGGCACGTCCACTCATGGGCATATAAATTGGGAAAACTAAAAATCAGCAAGACACAGGCACCCCAAAGTTTAGGGCTGCTCTGTTGACAAGAACCTCCACTTCATGACAACTTAAATATCCCAGGAAAGAGAAAAATGGATAAAGAAGTTGTGGTCCTTATGTACAATGGAATATCACTCAGACATGAAATCAATGTCATAAGGCTAGTAGAAGCAAGATGAGTGGACTTAGGTACGACGATTCTAAGTGAAATAAGTCACACAGAAAAAGACACTTATCATAAGCTATCACTTATAGAGGGAATGTAAAAACCGCTACACTTGAACTGAATTACAAAACAGAACAGAGTCACACGTTTAGAAAACACACTATGGCTGCTTAACGGGAAAGGTGAGGTGGGGTGATGCATAAAACAAGGGTTTCAAATTCGCTCAGATACTGTTCCATACACCCAATATGTAATAGACAAGACCTACTCCTTGCTCAGTGAACTGGACTCAACACCCCCTATTCACCGCACAAGAATATATCTGACTAGTAAGAATCGTAAAACCTATGTATTGATATCTCTCTGGAAGTGAGCCAAGTGGGTGTAAAGCCGCATAAACACAGCCGTGAAAAGCAGCTAAACCCCATTATAAAAATAAATTACTTTTAAAAACCCGTAAAACAAAGACAGTGAAAGAGAGAGAAATTCTCACAAAATTCGTTCAGGGGCTGTGATGCAACCTGGATTGAACATATCTAGACACACACCTGGATGAGACATAAGGGTGGACACTCTTGGGGCTGAGAGGTTGGGTGAGCAAACTCAGACCCTTTAAAGTAATACTGCGTGGTACCCATCCCATGGGTCCCAAATCTCCAGGTTCAAAGGCATCTTCCTACATCGAAAACATGCATGAGAAACCCAGAAGATGGTACACCGTGTGATTTTGAAAGTTTTCTAAAACGCACCCAATTTCTCATCTCCTTGTGCTCGGGTTCGCCTTTCCAGCTACTTTACTAGCAATCTCCCTACTTGGAGAATCAGCACCTTTAAGCTCCTGTTCCCTACAGGTTGCAATTTGTCCTGAGGATGAACGGGAAGAGGGGCAAATAATGAGAGACTAGATCTAGGTGTTGGGACAGGCACAGGTCACTCTATTTTCCCATCAGGAAGAAGAATTAAACACAGGCTCAGCCTGCCGCCGGGAACCAGAATAGGGCCTGAGGCAATCCCGTGCTTTTGCGGCCAGCTCCCAAAAAAGACAGTTGAAAAGTGGAGCTCAGGGGCACTGCAATTCACAAACCTGCTGAGTTATAAATGATAACTCTCGTCCACAAATATATTGAGGGAAGGCAACGAAGAGGATTTGAAAGCAAGGCAGAATTGCAGGAAACAGGTTTCAGGAGGTAGATTCGAATCGCCTTTAAAGCACATGAAAAGTGGCAAAACGTCGACAGTGATGCCCTTGGCCAAAAAGGGCGTAAGCGTTTTTTCCTGAATATATTCAGGAAAAAACGCATACGCCCTTTTTGGCCAACCAAGCAAACTGGAAAGGCAAATCAGCGCTACAAAGAAGTCTCGCTTCCCATCGGTCAAAAGGGCCATGCTGCAAAAAGTGTCAAAACCAGAAATGCAGGACAGGCCATGGAGAAATGGCAGCCTTGCTACGCTGATGGGCGGGATGTAAATTGCCAACAGCCACTCTGGAGAAGTGTACGGTGTGTCCTGAAACATCGAAAAAACACAGCTTAGGGAGCATAGGGCACGTCCACTCATTGGCGTATAAATTGGGAAAACTAAAAATCAGCAAGACACAGGCACCCCAATGTTTAGGGCTGCTATGTTGACAAGAACCTCCACTTCATGACACCTTAAATATCCCAGGAAATAGAAAAATGGATAAAGAAGTTGTGGTCCTTATGTACAAAGGAATATCACTCAGACATGAAATCAATGTCATAAGGCTAGTAGAAGCAAGATGAGTGGATTTAGGTACGACGATTCTAAGTGAAATAAGTCACACAGAAAAAGACACTTATCATAAGCTATCACTTATAGAGGGAATGTAAAAACCGCTACACTTGAACTGAATTACAAAACAGAACAGAGTCACACGTTTAGAAAACACACTATGGCTGCTTAACGGGAAAGGTGAGGTGGGGTGATGCATAAAACAACGGTTTCAAATTCGCTCAGATACAGTTCCATACACCCAATATGTAATAGACAAGACGTACTCCTTGCTCAGTGAACTGGACTCAACACCCCCTATTCACCGCACAAGAATATATCTGACTAGTAAAAATCGTAAAACCTATGTATTGATATCTCTCTGGAAGTGAGCCAAGTGGGTGTAAAGCCGCATAAACACAGCCGTGAAAAGCAGCTAAACCCCATTATAAAAATAAATTACTTTTAAAAACCCGTAAAACAAAGACAGTGAAAGAGAGAGAAATTCTTACAAAATTCGTTCAGGGGCTGTGATGCAACCTGGATTGACCATATCTAGACCCACAGCTGGATGAGACATAAGGGTGGACACTCTTGGGGCTGAGAGGTTGGGTGAGGTTGGGTGAGCAAACACAGACCCTTTAAAGTAATACTGTGTGGTACCCATCCCATGGGTCCCAAATCTCCAGGTTCAAGGGCATCTTCCTACATCGAAAACATGCATGAGAAACCCAGAAGATGGTACACCGTGTGATTTTGAAAGGTTTCTAAAACGCACCCCATTTCTCATCTTCTTGTGCTCGGGTTCGCCTTTCCAGCTATTTTACTAGCAATCTCCCTACTTGGAGAATCAGCACCTTTAAGCTCCTGTTCCCTACAGGTTGCAATTTGTCCTGAGGATGAACGGGAAGAGGGGCTACCAATGAGAGACTAGATCTAGGTGTTGGGACAGGCCCAGGTCACTCTATTTTCCCATCAGGAAGAAGAATTAACCACAGGCTCAGCCTGCCGCCAGGAACCAGAATAGGGCCTGAGGCAATCCCGCGCTTTTGCGGCCAGCTACCAAAAAAGCGAGTTGAAAAATGGAGCTCAGGGACACTGCAATTCACAAACCCTCAGAGTTATAAATGATAACTCTCATCCACAGATATATTGAGGGAAGGCAACGAAGAGGATTTGGAAGCAAGGCAGAATTGCAGGAAACAGATTTCAGGAGGTAGATTCGAATCGCCTTTAAAGCACATGAAAAGCGGCAAAACGTCGACAATGATGCCCTTGGCCAAAAAGGGCGTATGCGTTTTTTCCTGAATATATTCAGGAAAAAACGCATACGCCCTTTTTGGCCAACCAAGCAACCTGGAAAGGCAAATCAGCGCTTCAAAGAAGTTTCGCTTCCCATCAGTCAAAAGGGTGATGCTGCAAAAAGTGTCAAAACCAGAAATGCAGGACAGGCCATGGAGAAATGGCAGCCTTGCTACGCTGATGGGCGGGATGTAAATTGCCAACAGCCACTCTGGAGAAGTGTACGGTGTGTCCTGAAACATCGAAAAAACACAGCTTAGGGAGCATAGGGCACGTCCACTCATGGGCGTATAAATTGGGAAAACTAAAAATCAGCAAGACACAGGCACCCCAAAGTTTAGGGCTGCTCTGTTGACAAGAACCTCCACTTCATGACAACTTAAATATCCCAGGAAAGAGAAAAATGGATAAAGAAGTTGTGGTCCTTATGTACAATGGAATATCACTCAGACATGAAATCAATGTCATAAGGCTAGTAGAAGCAAGATGAGTGGACTTAGGTACGACGATTCTAAGTGAAATAAGTCACACAGAAAAAGACACTTATCATAAGCTATCACTTATAGAGGGAATGTAAAAACCGCTACACTTGAACTGAATTACAAAACAGAACAGAGTCACACGTTTAGAAAACACACTATGGCTGCTTAACGGGAAAGGTGAGGTGGGGTGATGCATAAAACAAGGGTTTCAAATTCGCTCAGATACTGTTCCATACACCCAATATGTAATAGACAAGACCTACTCCTTGCTCAGTGAACTGGACTCAACACCCCCTATTCACCGCACAAGAATATATGTGTCTAGTAAGAATCTTAAAACCTATGTATTGATATCTGTCTGGAAGTGAGCCAAGTGGGTGTAAAGCCGCATAAACACAGCCGTGAAAAGCAGCTAAACCCCATTATAAAAATAAATTACTTTTAAAAACCCGTAAAACAAAGACAGTGAAAGAGAGAGAAATTCTTACAAAATTCGTTCAGGGGCTGTGATGCAACCTGGATTGACCATATCTAGACCCACACTTGGATGAGACATAAGGGTGGACACTCTTGGGGCTGAGAGGTTGGGTGAGGTTGGGTGAGCAAACGCAGACCCTTTAAAGTAATACTGTGTGGTACCCATCCCATGGGTCCCAAATCTCCAGGTTCAAGGGCATCTTCCTACATCGAAAACATGAATGAGAAACCCAGAAGATGGTACACCGTGTGATTTTGAAAGGTTTCTAAAACGCACCCAATTTCTCATCTCCTTGTGCTCGGGTTCGCCTTTCCAGCTACTTTACTAGCAATCTCCCTACTTGGAGAATCAGCACCTTTAAGCTCCTGTTCCCTACAGGTTGCAATTTGTCCTGAGGATGAACGGGAAGAGGGGCAACCAATGAGAGACTAGATCTAGGTGTTGGGACAGGCCCAGGTCACTCTATTTTCCCATCAGGAAGAAGAATTAACCACAGGCTCAGCCTGCCGCCAGGAACCAGAATAGGGCCTGAGGCAATCCCGCGCTTTTGCGGCCAGCTACCAAAAAAGCGAGTTGAAAAATGGAGCTCAGGGACACTGCAATTCACAAACCCGCAGAGTTACAAATGATAACTCTCATCCACAGATATATTGAGGGAAGGCAACGAAGAGGATTTGGAAGCAAGGCAGAATTGCAGGAAACAGATTTCAGGAGGTAGATTCGAATCGCCTTTAAAGCACATGAAAAGCGGCAAAACGTCGACAATGATGCCCTTGGCCAAAAAGGGCGTATGCGTTTTTTCCTGAATATATTCAGGAAAAAACGCATACGCCCTTTTTGGCCAACCAAGCAACCTGGAAAGGCAAATCAGCGCTTCAAAGAAGTTTCGCTTCCCATCAGTCAAAAGGGTGATGCTGCAAAAAGTGTCAAAACCAGAAATGCAGGACAGGCCATGGAGAAATGGCAGCCTTGCTACGCTGATGGGCGGGATGTAAATTGCCAACAGCCACTCTGGAGAAGTGTACGGTGTGTCCTGAAACATCGAAAAAACACAGCTTAGGGAGCATAGGGCACCTCCACTCATGGGCGTATAAATTGGGAAAACTAAAAATCAGCAAGACACAGGCACCCCAAAGTTTAGGGCTGCTCTGTTGACAAGAACCTCCACTTCATGACAACTTAAATATCCCAGGAAAGAGAAAAATGGATAAAGAAGTTGTGGTCCTTATGTACAATGGAATATCACTCAGACATGAAATCAATGTCATAAGGCTAGTAGAAGCAAGATGAGTGGACTTAGGTACGACGATTCTAAGTGAAATAAGTCACACAGAAAAAGACACTTATCATAAGCTATCACTTATAGAGGGAATGTAAAAACCGCTACACTTGAACTGAATTACAAAACAGAACAGAGTCACACGTTTAGAAAACACACTATGGCTGCTTAACGGGAAAGGTGAGGTGGGGTGATGCATAAAACAAGGGTTTCAAATTCGCTCAGATACTGTTCCATACACCCAATATGTAATAGACAAGACCTACTCCTTGCTCAGTGAACTGGACTCAACACCCCCTATTCACCGCACAAGAATATATGTGTCTAGTAAGAATCTTAAAACCTATGTATTGATATCTGTCTGGAAGTGAGTCAAGTGGCTGTAAAGCCGCATAAACACAGCCGTGAAAAGCAGCTAAACCCCATTATAAAAATAAATTACTTTTAAAAACCCGTAAAACAAAGACAGTGAAAGAGAGAGAAATTCTTACAAAATTCGTTCAGGGGCTGTGATGCAACCTGGATTGACCATATCTAGACCCACACCTGGATGAGACATAAGGGTGGACACTCTTGGGGCTGAGAGGTTGGGTGAGGTTGGGTGAGCAAACGCAGACCCTTTAAAGTAATACTGTGTGGTACCCATCCCATGGGTCCCAAATCTCCAGGTTCAAGGGCATCTTCCTACATCGAAAACATGAATGAGAAACCCAGAAGATGGTACACCGTGTGATTTTGAAAGGTTTCTAAAACGCACCCAATTTCTCATCTCCTTGTGCTCGGGTTCGCCTTTCCAGCTACTTTACTAGCAATCTCCCTACTTGGAGAATCAGCACCTTTAAGCTCCTGTTCCCTACAGGTTGCAATTTGTCCTGAGGATGAACGGGAAGAGGGGCAACCAATGAGAGACTAGATCTAGGTGTTGGGACAGGCCCAGGTCACTCTATTTTCCCATCAGGAAGAAGAATTAACCACAGGCTCAGCCTGCCGCCAGGAACCAGAATACGGCCTGAGGCAATCCCGCGCTTTTGCGGCCAGCTCCCAAAAAAGCGAGTTGAAAAATGGAGCTCAGGGACACTGCAATTCACAAACCCGCAGAGTTATAAATGATAACTCTCA
Organism: Eschrichtius robustus; assembly: GCF_028021215.1. Lineage (NCBI taxonomy): Eukaryota > Metazoa > Chordata > Mammalia > Artiodactyla > Eschrichtiidae > Eschrichtius > Eschrichtius robustus. Next base: position 706,245 of record NW_027175219.1, on the reverse strand, counting down.
TCCACAGATATATTGAGGGAAGGCAACGAAGAGGATTTGAAAGCAAGGCAGAATTGCAGGAAACAGATTTCAGGAGGTAGATTCGAATCGCCTTTAAAGCACATGAAAAGCGGCAAAACGTCGACAATGATGCCCTTGGCCAAAAAGGGCGTATGCGTTTTTTCCTGAATATATTCAGGAAAAAACGCATACGCCCTTTTTGGCCAACCAAGCAACCTGGAAAGGCAAATCAGCGCTTCAAAGAAGTTTCGCTTCCCATCGGTCAAAAGGGTCATGCTGCAAAAAGTGTCAAAACCAGAAATGCAGGACAGGCCATGGAGAAATGGCAGCCTTGCTACGCTGATGGGCGGGATGTAAATTGCCAACAGCCACTCTGGAGAAGTGTATGGTGTGTCCTGAAACATCGAAAAAACACAGCTTAGGGAGCATAGGGCACCTCCACTCATGGGCGTATAAATTGGGAAAACTAAAAATCAGCAAGACACAGGCACCCCAATGTTTAGGGCTGCTATGTTGACAAGAACCTCCACTTCATGACACCTTAAATATCCCAGGAAAGAGAAAAATGGATAAAGAAGTTGTGGTCCTTATGTACAAAGGAATATCACTCAGACATGAAATCAATGTCATAAGGCTAGTAGAAGCAAGATGAGTGGATTTAGGTATGACGATTCTAAGTGAAATAAGTCACACAGAAAAAGACACTTATCATAAGCTATCACTTATAGAGGGAATGTAAAAACCGCTACACTTGAACTGAATTACAAAACAGAACAGAGTCACACGTTTAGAAAACACACTATGGCTGCTTAACGGGAAAGGTGAGGTGGGGTGATGCATAAAACAAGGGTTTCAAATTCGCTCAGATACTGTTCCATACACCCAATATGTAATAGACAAGACCTACTCCTTGCTCAGTGAACTGGACTCAACACCCCCTATTCACCGCACAAGAATATATCTGACTAGTAAGAATCGTAAAACCTATGTATTGATATCTCTCTGGAAGTGAGCCAAGTGGGTGTAAAGCCGCATAAACACAGCCGTGAAAAGCAGCTAAACCCCATTATAAAAATAAATTACTTTTAAAAACCCGTAAAACAAAGACAGTGAAAGAGAGAGAAATTCTTACAAAATTCGTTCAGGGGCTGTGATGCAACCTGGATTGACCATATCTAGACCCACACCGGGATGAGACATTAGGTTGGACACTCTTGGGGCTGAGAGGTTGGGTGAGGTTGGGTGAGCAAACGCAGACCCTTTAAAGTAATACTGTGTGGTACCCATCCCATGGGTCCCAAATCTCCAGGTTCAAGGGCATCTTCCTACATCGAAAACATGCATGAGAAACGAAGAAGATGGTACACCCTGTGATTTTGAAAGGTTTCTAAAACGCACCCAATTTCTCATCTCCTTGTGCTCGGGTTCGCCTTTCCAGCTACTTTACTAGCAATCTCCCTACTTGGAGAATCAGCACCTTTAAGCTCCTGTTCCCTACAGGTTGCAATTTGTCCTGAGGATGAACGGGAAGAGGGGCAACCAATGAGAGACTAGATCTAGGTGTTGGGACAGGCCCAGGTCACTCTATTTTCCCATCAGGAAGAAGAATTAACCACAGGCTCAGCCTGCCGCCAGGAACCAGAATAGGGCCTGAGGCAATCCCGCGCTTTTGCGGCCAGCTCCCAAAAAAGCGAGTTGAAAAATGGAGCTCAGGGACACTGCAATTCACAAACCCGCAGAGTTATAAATGATAACTCTCATCCACAGATATATTGAGGGAAGGCAACGAAGAGGATTTGAAAGCAAGGCAGAATTGCAGGAAACAGATTTCAGGAGGTAGATTCGAATCGCCTTTAAAGCACATGAAAAGCGGCAAAATGTCGACAATGATGCCCTTGGCCAAAAAGGGCGTATGCGTTTTTTCCTGAATATATTCAGGAAAAAACGCATACGCCCTTTTTGGCCAACCAAGCAACCTGGAAAGGCAAATCAGCGCTTCAAAGAAGTTTCGCTTCCCATCGGTCAAAAGGGTGATGCTGCAAAAAGTGTCAAAACCAGAAATGCAGGACAGGCCATGGAGAAATGGCAGCCTTGCTACGCTGATGGGCGGGATGTAAATTGCCAACAGCCACTCTGGAGAAGTGTATGGTGTGTCCTGAAACATCGAAAAAACACAGCTTAGGGAGCATAGGGCACCTCCACTCATGGGCGTATAAATTGGGAAAACTAAAAATCAGCAAGACACAGGCACCCCAATGTTTAGGGCTGCTATGTTGACAAGAACCTCCACTTCATGACACCTTAAATATCCCAGGAAAGAGAAAAATGGATAAAGAAGTTGTGGTCCTTATGTACAAAGGAATATCACTCAGACATGAAATCAATGTCATAAGGCTAGTAGAAGCAAGATGAGTGGATTTAGGTATGACGATTCTAAGTGAAATAAGTCACACAGAAAAAGACACTTATCATAAGCTATCACTTATAGAGGGAATGTAAAAACCGCTACACTTGAACTGAATTACAAAACAGAACAGAGTCACACGTTTAGAAAACACACTATGGCTGCTTAACGGGAAAGGTGAGGTGGGGTGATGCATAAAACAAGGGTTTCAAATTCGCTCAGATACTGTTCCATACACCCAATATGTAATAGACAAGACCTACTCCTTGCTCAGTGAACTGGACTCAACACCCCCTATTCACCGCACAAGAATATATCTGACTAGTAAGAATCGTAAAACCTATGTATTGATATCTCTCTGGAAGTGAGCCAAGTGGGTGTAAAGCCGCATAAACACAGCCGTGAAAAGCAGCTAAACCCCATTATAAAAATAAATTACTTTTAAAAACCCGTAAAACAAAGACAGTGAAAGAGAGAGAAATTCTTACAAAATTCGTTCAGGGGCTGTGATGCAACCTGGATTGACCATATCTAGACCCACACCGGGATGAGACATTAGGTTGGACACTCTTGGGGCTGAGAGGTTGGGTGAGGTTGGGTGAGCAAACGCAGAACCTTTAAAGTAATACTGTGTGGTACCCATCCCATGGGTCCCAAATCTCCAGGTTCAAGGGCATCTTCCTACATCGAAAACATGCATGAGAAACGAAGAAGATGGTACACCCTGTGATTTTGAAAGGTTTCTAAAACGCACCCAATTTCTCATCTCCTTGTGCTCGGGTTCGCCTTTCCAGCTACTTTACTAGCAATCTCCCTACTTGGAGAATCAGCACCTTTAAGCTCCTGTTCCCTACAGGTTGCAATTTGTCCTGAGGATGAACGGGAAGAGGGGCAACCAATGAGAGACTAGATCTAGGTGTTGGGACAGGCCCAGGTCACTCTATTTTCCCATCAGGAAGAAGAATTAACCACAGGCTCAGCCTGCCGCCAGGAACCAGAATAGGGCCTGAGGCAATCCCGCGCTTTTGCGGCCAGCTCCCAAAAAAGCGAGTTGAAAAATGGAGCTCAGGGACACTGCAATTCACAAACCCGCAGAGTTATAAATGATAACTCTCATCCACAGATATATTGAGGGAAGGCAACGAAGAGGATTTGAAAGCAAGGCAGAATTGCAGGAAACAGATTTCAGGAGGTAGATTCGAATCGCCTTTAAAGCACATGAAAAGCGGCAAAACGTCGACAATGATGCCCTTGGCCAAAAAGGGCGTATGCGTTTTTTCCTGAATATATTCAGGAAAAAACGCATACGCCCTTTTTGGCCAACCAAGCAACCTGGAAAGGCAAATCAGCGCTTCAAAGAAGTTTCGCTTCCCATCGGTCAAAAGGGTGATGCTGCCAAAAGTGTCAAAACCAGAAATGCAGGACAGGCCATGGAGAAATGGCAGCCTTGCTACGCTGATGGGCGGGATGTAAATTGCCAACAGCCACTCTGGAGAAGTGTATGGTGTGTCCTGAAACATCGAAAAAACACAGCTTAGGGAGCATAGGGCACCTCCACTCATGGGCGTATAAATTGGGAAAACTAAAAATCAGCAAGACACAGGCACCCCAATGTTTAGGGCTGCTATGTTGACAAGAACCTCCACTTCATGACACCTTAAATATCCCAGGAAAGAGAAAAATGGATAAAGAAGTTGTGGTCCTTATGTACAAAGGAATATCACTCAGACATGAAATCAATGTCATAAGGCTAGTAGAAGCAAGATGAGTGGATTTAGGTATGACGATTCTAAGTGAAATAAGTCACACAGAAAAAGACACTTATCATAAGCTATCACTTATAGAGGGAATGTAAAAACCGCTACACTTGAACTGAATTACAAAACAGAACAGAGTCACACGTTTAGAAAACACACTATGGCTGCTTAACGGGAAAGGTGAGGTGGGGTGATGCATAAAACAAGGGTTTCAAATTCGCTCAGATACTGTTCCATACACCCAATATGTAATAGACAAGACCTACTCCTTGCTCAGTGAACTGGACTCAACACCCCCTATTCACCGCACAAGAATATATCTGACTAGTAAGAATCGTAAAACCTATGTATTGATATCTCTCTGGAAGTGAGCCAAGTGGGTGTAAAGCCGCATAAACACAGCCGTGAAAAGCAGCTAAACCCCATTATAAAAATAAATTACTTTTAAAAACCCGTAAAACAAAGACAGTGAAAGAGAGAGAAATTCTTACAAAATTCGTTCAGGGGCTGTGATGCAACCTGGATTGACCATATCTAGACCCACAGCTGGATGAGACATAAGGGTGGACACTCTTGGGGCTGAGAGGTTGGGTGAGGTTGGGTGAGCAAACGCAGACCCTTTAAAGTAATACTGTGTGGTACCCATCCCATGGGTCCCAAATCTCCAGGTTCAAGGGCATCTTCCTACATCGAAAACATGCATGAGAAACCCAGAAGATGGTACACCGTGTGATTTTGAAAGGTTTCTAAAACGCACCCCATTTCTCATCTTCTTGTGCTCGGGTTCGCCTTTCCAGCTATTTTACTAGCAATCTCCCTACTTGGAGAATCAGCACCTTTAAGCTCCTGTTCCCTACAGGTTGCAATTTGTCCTGAGGATGAACGGGAAGAGGGGCAACCAATGAGAGACTAGATCTAGATGTTGGGACAGGCCCAGGTCACTCTATTTTCCCATCAGGAAGAAGAATTAACCACAGGCTCAGCCTGCCGCCAGGAACCAGAATAGGGCCTGAGGCAATCCCGCGCTTTTGCGGCCAGCTACCAAAAAAGCGAGTTGAAAAATGGAGCTCAGGGACACTGCAATTCACAAACCCGCAGAGTTATAAATGATAACTCTCATCCACAGATATATTGAGGGAAGGCAACGAAGAGGATTTGAAAGCAAGGCAGAATTGCAGGAAACAGATTTCAGGAGGTAGATTCGAATCGCCTTTAAAGCACATGAAAAGCGGCAAAACGTCGACAATGATGCCCTTGGCCAAAAAGGGCGTATGCGTTTTTTCCTGAATATATTCAGGAAAAAACGCATACGCCCTTTTTGGCCAACCAAGCAACCCGGAAAGGCAAATCAGCGCTTCAAAGAAGTTTCGCTTCCCATCAGTCAAAAGGGTGATGCTGCAAAAAGTGTCAAAACCAGAAATGCACGACAGGCCATGGAGAAATGGCAGCCTTGCTACGCTGATGGGCGGGATGTAAATTGCCAAAAGCCACTCTGGAGAAATGTACGGTGTGTCCTGAAACATCGAAAAAACACAGCTTAGGGAGCATAGGGCACGTCCACTCATGGGCGTATAAATTGGGAAAACTAAAAATCAGCAAGACACAGGCACCCCAATGTTTAGGGCTGCTATGTTGACAAGAACCTCCACTTCATGACACCTTAAATATCCCAGGAAAGAGAAAAATGGATAAAGAAGTTGTGGTCCTTATATACAAAGGAATATCCCTCAGACATGAAATCAATGTCATAAGGCTAGTAGAAGCAAGATGAGTGGATTTAGGTACGACGATTCTAAGTGAAATAAGTGACACAGAAAAAGACACTTATCATAAGCTATCACTTATAGAGGGAATGTAAAAACCGCTACACCTGAAATGAATTACAAAACATAACAGAGTCACACGTTTAGAAAACACACTATGGCTGCTTAACGGGAAAGGTGAGGTGGGGTGATGCATAAAACAACGGTTTCAAATTCGCTCAGATACCGTTCCATACACCCAATATGTAATAGACAAGACCTACTCCTTGCTCAGTGAACTGGACTCAACACCCCCTATTCACCGCACAAGAATATATCTGACTAGTAAGAATCTTAAAACCTATGTATTGATATCTCTCTGGAAGTGAGCCAAGTGGGTGTAAAGCCGCATAAACACAGCCGTGAAAAGCAGCTAAACACCATTATAAAAATAAATTACTTTTAAAAACCCGTAAAACAAAGACAGTGAAAGAGAGAGAAATTCTTACAAAATTCGTTCAGGGGCTGTGATGCAACCCGGATTGACCATATCTAGACCCACACCGGGATGAGACATAAGGGTGGACACTCTTGGGGCTGAGAGGTTGGGTGAGGTTGGGTGAGCAAACGCAGACCCTTTAAAGTAATACTGTGTGGTACCCATCCCATGGGTCCCAAATCTCCAGGTTCAAGGGCATCTTCCTACATCGAAAACATGCATGAGAAACCCAGAAGATGGTACACCGTGTGATTTTGAAAGGTTTCTAAAACGCACCCCATTTCTCATCTTCTTGTGCTCGGGTTCGCCTTTCCAGCTATTTTACTAGCAATCTCCCTACTTGGAGAATCAGCACCTTTAAGCTCCTGTTCCCTACAGGTTGCAATTTGTCCTGAGGATGAACGGGAAGAGGGGCAACCAATGAGAGACTAGATCTAGATGTTGGGACAGGCCCAGGTCACTCTATTTTCCCATCAGGAAGAAGAATTAACCACAGGCTCAGCCTGCCGCCAGGAACCAGAATAGGGCCTGAGGCAATCCCGCGCTTTTGCGGCCAGCTACCAAAAAAGCGAGTTGAAAAATGGAGCTCAGGGACACTGCAATTCACAAACCCGCAGAGTTATAAATGATAACTCTCATCCACAGATATATTGAGGGAAGGCAACGAAGAGGATTTGAAAGCAAGGCAGAATTGCAGGAAACAGATTTCAGGAGGTAGATTCGAATCGCCTTTAAAGCACATGAAAAGCGGCAAAACGTCGACAATGATGCCCTTGGCCAAAAAGGGCGTATGCGTTTTTTCCTGAATATATTCAGGAAAAAACGCATACGCCCTTTTTGGCCAACCAAGCAACCTGGAAAGGCAAATCAGCGCTTCAAAGAAGTTTCGCTTCCCATCAGTCAAAAGGGTGATGCTGCCAAAAGTGTCAAAACCAGAAATGCAGGACAGGCCATGGAGAAATGGCAGCCTTGCTACGCTGATGGGCGGGATGTAAATTGCCAACAGCCACTCTGGAGAAGTGTATGGTGTGTCCTGAAACATCGAAAAAACACAGCTTAGGGAGCATAGGGCACCTCCACTCATGGGCGTATAAATTGGGAAAACTAAAAATCAGCAAGACACAGGCACCCCAATGTTTAGGGCTGCTATGTTGACAAGAACCTCCACTTCATGACACCTTAAATATCCCAGGAAAGAGAAAAATGGATAAAGAAGTTGTGGTCCTTATGAACAAAGGAATATCACTCAGACATGAAATCAATGTCATAAGGCTAGTAGAAGCAAGATGAGTGGATTTAGGTATAACGATTCTAAGTGAAATAAGTCACACAGAAAAAGACACTTATCATAAGCTATCACTTATAGAGGGAATGTAAAAACCGCTACACTTGAACTGAATTACAAAACAGAACAGAGTCACACGTTTAGAAAACACACTATGGCTGCTTAACGGGAAAGATGAGGTGGGGTGATGCATAAAACAAGGGTTTCAAATTCGCTCAGATACCGTTCCATACACCCAATATGTAATAGACAAGACGTACTCCTTGCTCAGTGAACTGGACTCAACACCCCCTATTCACCGCACAAGAATATATCTGACTAGTAAGAATCGTAAAACCTATGTATTGATATCTCTCTGGAAGTGAGCCAAGTGGGTGTAAAGCCGCATAAACACAGCCGTGAAAAGCAGCTAAACCCCATTATAAAAATAAATTACTTTTAAAAACCCGTAAAACAAAGACAGTGAAAGAGAGAGAAATTCTCACAAAATTCGTTCAGGGGCTGTGATGCAACCTGGATTGACCATATCTAGACACACACCTGGATGAGACATAAGGGTGGACACTCTTGGGGCTGAGAGGTTGGGTGAGGTTGGGTGAGCAAACGCAGACCCTTTAAAGTAATACTGTGTGGTACCCATCCCATGTGTCCCAAATCTCCAGGTTCAAGGGCATCTTCTTACATCGAAAACATGCATGAGAAACCCAGATGATGGTACACCGTGTGATTTTGAAAGGTTTCTAAAACGCACACAATGTCTCATCTCCTTGTGCTCGGGTTCGCCTTTCCAGCTACTTTACTAGCAATCTCCCTACTTGGAGAATCAGCACCTTTAAGCTCCTGTTCCCTACAGGTTGCAATTTGTCCTGAGGATGAACGGGAAGAGGGGCAACCAATGAGAGACTAGATCTAGGTGTTGGGACAGGCCCAGGTCACTCTATTTTCCCATCAGGAAGAAGAATTAACCACAGGCTCAGCCTGCTGCCAGGAACCAGAATAGGGCCTGAGGCAATCCCGTGCTTTTGCGGCCAGCTCCCAAAAAAGCGAGTTGAAAAATGGAGCTCAGGGACACTGCAATTCACAAACCCGCAGAGTTATAAATGATAACTCTCATCCACAGATATATTGAGGGAAGGCAACGAAGAGGATTTGAAAGCAAGGCAGAATTGCAGGAAACAGATTTCAGGAGGTAGATTCGAATCGCCTTTAAAGCACATGAAAAGCGGCAAAACGTCGACAATGATGCCCTTGGCCAAAAAGGCGTATGCGTTTTTTCCTGAATATATTCAGGAAAAAACGCATACGCCCTTTTTGGCCAACCAAGCCACCTGGAAAGGCAAATCAGCGCTTCAAAGAAGTTTCGCTTCCCATCGGTCAAAAGGGTCATGCTGCAAAAAGTGTCAAAACCAGAAATGCAGGACAGGCCATGGAGAAATGGCAGCCTTGCTACGCTGATGGGCGGGATGTAAATTGCCAACAGCCACTCTGGAGAAGTGTATGGTGTGTCCTGAAACATCGAAAAAACACAGCTTAGGGAGCATAGGGCACCTCCACTCATGGGCGTATAAATTGGGAAAACTAAAAATCAGCAAGACACAGGCACCCCAATGTTTAGGGCTGCTATGTTGACAAGAACCTCCACTTTATGACACCTTAAATATCCCAGGAAAGAGAAAAATGGATAAAGAAGTTGTGGTCCTTATGTACAAAGGAATATCACTCAGACATGAAATCAATGTCATAAGGCTAGTAGAAGCAAGATGAGTGGATTTAGGTATGACGATTCTAAGTGAAATAAGTCACACAGAAAAAGACACTTATCATAAGCTATCACTTATAGAGGGAATGTAAAAACCGCTACACTTGAACTGAATTACAAAACAGAACAGAGTCACACGTTTAGAAAACACACTATGGCTGCTTAACGGGAAAGGTGAGGTGGGGTGATGCATAAAACAAGGGTTTCAAATTCGCTCAGATACTGTTCCATACACCCAATATGTAATAGACAAGACCTACTCCTTGCTCAGTGAACTGGACTCAACACCCCCTATTCACCGCACAAGAATATATCTGACTAGTAAGAATCGTAAAACCTATGTATTGATATCTCTCTGCAAGTGAGCCAAGTGGGTGTAAAGCCGCATAAACACAGCCGTGAAAAGCAGCTAAACCCCATTATAAAAATAAATTACTTTTAAAAACCCGTAAAACAAAGACAGTGAAAGAGAGAGAAATTCTTACAAAATTCGTTCAGGGGCTGTGATGCAACCTGGATTGACCATATCTAGACCCACAGCTGGATGAGACATAAGGGTGGACACTCTTGGGGCTGAGAGGTTGGGTGAGGTTGGGTGAGCAAACGCAGACCCTTTAAAGTAATACTGTGTGGTACCCATCCCATGGGTCCCAAATCTCCAGGTTCAAGGGCATCTTCCTACATCGAAAACATGCATGAGAAACCCAGAAGATGGTACACCGTGTGATTTTGAAAGGTTTCTAAAACGCACCCCATTTCTCATCTTCTTGTGCTCGGGTTCGCCTTTCCAGCTATTTTACTAGCAATCTCCCTACTTGGAGAATCAGCACCTTTAAGCTCCTGTTCCCTACAGGTTGCAATTTGTCCTGAGGATGAACGGGAAGAGGGGCAACCAATGAGAGACTAGATCTAGATGTTGGGACAGGCCCAGGTCACTCTATTTTCCCATCAGGAAGAAGAATTAACCACAGGCTCAGCCTGCCGCCAGGAACCAGAATAGGGCCTGAGGCAATCCCACGCTTTTGCGGCCAGCTACCAAAAAAGCGAGTTGAAAAATGGAGCTCAGGGACACTGCAATTCACAAACCCGCAGAGTTATAAATGATAACTCTCATCCACAGATATATTGAGGGAAGGCAACGAAGAGGATTTGAAAGCAAGGCAGAATTGCAGGAAACAGATTTCAGGAGGTAGATTCGAATCGCCTTTAAAGCACATGAAAAGCGGCAAAACGTCGACAATGATGCCCTTGGCCAAAAAGGGCGTATGCGTTTTTTCCTGAATATATTCAGGAAAAAACGCATACGCCCTTTTTGGCCAACCAAGCAACCTGGAAAGGCAAATCAGCGCTTCAAAGAAGTTTCGCTTCCCATCAGTCAAAAGGGTGATGCTGCAAAAAGTGTCAAAACCAGAAATGCAGGACAGGCCATGGAGAAATGGCAGCCTTGCTACGCTGATGGGCGGGATGTAAATTGCCAAAAGCCACTCTGGAGAAATGTACGGTGTGTCCTGAAACATCGAAAAAACACAGCTTATGGAGCATAGGGCACGTCCACTCATGGGCGTATAAATTGGGAAAACTAAAAATCAGCAAGACACAGGCACCCCAATGTTTAGGGCTGCTATGTTGACAAGAACCTCCACTTCATGACACCTTAAATATCCCAGGAAAGAGAAAAATGGATAAAGAAGTTGTGGTCCTTATATACAAAGGAATATCCCTCAGACATGAAATCAATGTCATAAGGCTAGTAGAAGCAAGATGAGTGGATTTAGGTACGACGATTCTAAGTGAAATAAGTGACACAGAAAAAGACACTTATCATAAGCTATCACTTATAGAGGGAATGTAAAAACCGCTACACCTGAAATGAATTACAAAACATAACAGAGTCACACGTTTAGAAAACACACTATGGCTGCTTAACGGGAAAGGTGAGGTGGGGTGATGCATAAAACAACGGTTTCAAATTCGCTCAGATACCGTTCCATACACCCAATATGTAATAGACAAGACCTACTCCTTGCTCAGTGAACTGGACTCAACACCCCCTATTCACCGCACAAGAATATATCTGACTAGTAAGAATCTTAAAACCTATGTATTGATATCTCTCTGGAAGTGAGCCAAGTGGGTGTAAAGCCGCATAAACACAGCCGTGAAAAGCAGCTAAACACCATTATAAAAATAAATTACTTTTAAAAACCCGTAAAACAAAGACAGTGAAAGAGAGAGAAATTCTTACAAAATTCGTTCAGGGGCTGTGATGCAACCTGGATTGACCATATCTAGACCCACACCGGGATGAGACATAAGGGTGGACACTCTTGGGGCTGAGAGGTTGGGTGAGGTTGGGTGAGCAAACTCAGACCCTTTAAAGTAATACTGCATGGTACCCATCCCATGGGTCCCAAATCTCCAGGTTCAAAGGCATCTTCCTACATAGAAAACATGCATGAGAAACCCAGAAGATGGTACACCGTGTGATTTTGAAAGGTTTCTAAAACGCACCCAATTTCTCATCTTCTTGTGCTCGGGTTCACCTTTCCAGCTACTTTACTAGCAATCTCCCTACTTGGAGAATCAGCACCTTTAACCTCCTGTTCCCTTCAGGTTGCAATTTGTCCTGAGGATGAACGGGAAGAGGGGAAACAAATGAGAGACTAGATCTAGGTGTTGGGACAGGCACAGGTCACTCTATTTTCCCATCAGGAAGAAGAATTAAACACAGGCTCAGCCTGCCGCCGGGAACCAGAATAGGGCCTGAGGCAATCCCGAGCTTTTGCGGCCAGCTCCCAAAAAAGACAGTTGAAAAATGGAGCTCAGGGGCACTGCAATTCACAAACCTGCTGAGTTATAAATGATAACTCTCGTCCACAAATATATTGAGGGAAGGCAACGAAGAGGAGTTGAAAGCAAGGCAGAATTGCAGGAAACAGGTTTCAGGAGGTAGATTCGAATCGCCTTTAAAGCACATGAAAAGTGGCAAAACATCGACAGTGATGCCCTTGGCCAAAAAGGGCGTAAGCGTTTTTTCCTGAATATATTCAGGAAAAAACGCATACGCCAATTTTGGCCAACCAAGCAACCTGGAAAGGCAAATCAGCGCTACAAAGAAGTCTCGCTTCCCATCGGGCAAAAGGGCCATGCTGCAAAAAGTGTCAAAACCAGAAATGCAGGACAGGCCATGGAGAAATGGCAGCCTTGCTACGCTGATGGGCGGGATGTAAATTGCCAACAGCCACTCTGGAGAAGTGTACGGTGTGTCCTGAAACATCGAAAAAACACAGCTTAGGGAGCATAGGGCACGACCAATCATGGGCGTATAAATTGGGAAAACTAAAAATCAGCAAGACACAGGCACCCCAATGTTTAGGGCTGCTATGTTGACAAGAACCTCCACTTCATGACACCTTAAATATCCCAGGAAAGAGAAAAATGGATAAAGAAGTTGTGGTCCTTATGTACAATGGAATATCACTCAGACATGAAATCAATGTTATAAGGCTAGTAGAAGCAAGATGAGTGGATTTAGGTATGACGATTCTAAGTGAAATAAGTCACACAGAAAAAGACACTTATCATAAGCTATCACTTATAGAGGGAATGTAAGAAGCGCTACACTTGAACTGAATTACAAAACAGAAAAGAGTCACACGTTTAGAAAACACACTATGGCTGCTTAACGGGAAAGGTGAGGTGGGGTGATGCATAAAACAAGGGTTTCAAATTCGCTCAGATACTGTTCCATACACCCAATATGTAATAGACAAGACCTACTCCTTGCTCAGTGAACTGGACTCAACACCCCCTATTCACCGCACAAGAATATATCTGACTAGTAAGAATCGTAAAACCTATGTATTGATATCTCTCTGGAAGTGAGCCAAGTGGGTGTATAGCCGCATAAACACAGCCGTGAAAAGCAGCTAAACCCCATTATAAAAATAAATTACTTTTAAAAACCCGTAAAACAAAGACAGTGAAAGAGAGAGAAATTCTCACAAAATTCGTTCAGGGGCTGTGATGCAACCTGGATTGACCATATCTAGACACACACCTGGATGAGACATAAGGGTGGACACTCTTGGGGCTGAGAGGTTGGGTGAGGTTGGGTGAGCAAACGCAGACCCTTTAAAGTAATACTGTGTGATACCCATCCCATGGGTCCCAAATCTCCAGGTTCAAGGGCATCTTCTTACATCGAAAACATGCATGAGAAACCCAGAAGATGGTACACCGTGTGATTTTGAAAGGTTTCTAAAACGCACCCAATGTCTCATCTCCTTGTGCTCGGGTTCGCCTTTCCAGCTACTTTACTAGCAATCTCCCTACTTGGAGAATCAGCACCTTTAAGCTCCTGTTCCCTACAGGTTGCAATTTGTCCTGAGGATGAACGGGAAGAGGGGCAACCAATGAGAGACTAGATCTAGGTGTTGGGACAGGCCCAGGTCACTCTATTTTCCCATCAGGAAGAAGAATTAACCACAGGCTCAGCCTGCCACCAGGAACCAGAATAGGGCCTGAGGCAATCCAGCGCTTTTGCGGCCAGCTCCCAAAAAAGTGAGTTGAAAAATGGAGCTCAGGGACACTGCAATTCACAAACCCGCAGAGTTATAAATGATAACTCTCATCCACAGATATATTGAGGGAAGGCAACGAAGAGGATTTGAAAGCAAGGCAGAATTGCAGGAAACAGATTTCAGGAGGTAGATTCGAATCGCCTTTAAAGCACATGAAAAGCGGCAAAACGTCGACAATGATGCCCTTGGCCAAAAAAGGCGTATGCGTTTTTTCCTGAATATATTCAGGAAAAAACGCATACGCCCTTTTTGGCCAACCAAGCAACCTGGAAAGGCAAATCAGCGCTTCAAAGAAGTTTCGCTTCCCATCGGTCAAAAGGGTCATGCTGCAAAAAGTGTCAAAACCAGAAATGCAGGACAGGCCATGGAGAAATGGCAGCCTTGCTACGCTGATGGGCGGGATGTAAATTGCCAACAGCCACTCTGGAGAAGTGTACGGTGTGTCCTGAAACATCGAAAAAACACAGCTTAGGGAGCATAGGGCACCTCCACTCATGGGCGTATAAATTGGGAAAACTAAAAATCAGCAAGACACAGGCACCCAAAAGTTTAGGGCTGCTCTGTTGACAAGAACCTCCACTTCATGACACCTTAAATATCCCAGGAAAGAGAAAAATGGATAAAGAAGTTGTAGTTCTTATGTACAATGGAATATCACTCAGACATGAAATCAATGTCATAAGGCTAGTAGAAGCAAGATGAGTGGATTTAGGTATGACGATTCTAAGTGAAATAAGTCACACAGAAAAAGACACTTATCATAAGCTATCACTTATAGAGGGAATGTAAAAACCGCTACACTTGAACTGAATTACAAAACAGAACAGAGTCACACGTTTAGAAAACACACTATGGCTGCTTAACGGGAAAGGTGAGGTGGGGTGATGCATAAAACAAGGGTTTCAAATTCGCTCAGATACTGTTCCATACACCCAATATGTAATAGACAAGACCTACTCCTTGCTCAGTGAACTGGACTCAACACCCCCTATTCACCGCACAAGAATATATCTGACTAGTAAGAATCGTAAAACCTATGTATTGATATCTCTCTGGAAGTGAGCCAAGTGGGTGTAAAGCCGCATAAACACAGCCGTGAAAAGCAGCTAAACCCCATTATAAAAATAAATTACTTTTAAAAACCCGTAAAACAAAGACAGTGAAAGAGAGAGAAATTCTTACAAAATTCGTTCAGGGGCTGTGATGCAACCTGGATTGACCATATCTAGACCCACACTGGGATGAGACATAAGGGTGGACACTCTTGGGGCTGAGAGGTTGGGTGAGCAAACTCAGACCCTTTAAAGTAATACTGCGTGGTACCCATCCCATGGGTCCCAAATCTCCAGGTTCAAAGGCATCTTCCTACATCGAAAACATGCATGAGAAACCCAGAAGATGGTACACCATGTGATTTTGAAAGGTTTCTAAAACGCACCCAATTTCTCATCTCCCTGTGTTCGGGTTCGCCTTTCCAGCTACTTTACTAGCAATCTCCCTACTTGGAGAATCAGCACCTTTAAGCTCCTGTTCCCTACAGGTTGCAATTTGTCCTGAGGATGAACGGGAAGAGGGGCAACCAATGAGAGACTAGATCTAGGTGTTGGGACAGGCCCAGGTCACTCTATTTTCCCATCAGGAAGAAGAATTAACCACAGGCTCAGCCTGCCGCCAGGAACCAGAATAGGGCCTGAGGCAATCCCGCGCTTTTGCGGCCAGCTCCCAAAAAAGCGAGTTGAAAAATGGAGCTCAGGGACACTGCAATTCACAAACCCGCAGAGTTATAAATGATAACTCTCATCCACAGATATATTGAGGGAAGGCAACGAAGAGGATTTGAAAGCAAGGCAGAATTGCAGGAAACAGATTTCAGGAGGTAGATTCAAATCGCCTTTAAAGCACATGAAAAGCGGCAAAACGTCGACAATGATGCCCTTGGTCAAAAAAGGCGTATGCGTTTTTTCCTGAATATATTCAGGAAAAAACGCATACGCCCTTTTTGGCCAACCAAGCAACCTGGAAAGGCAAATCAGCGCTTCAAAGAAGTTTCGCTTCCCATCGGTCAAAAGGGTCATGCTGCAAAAAGTGTCAAAACCAGAAATGCAGGACAGGCCATGGAGAAATGGCAGCCTTGCTACGCTGATGGGCGGGATGTAAATTGCCAACAGCCACTCTGGAGAAGTGTATGGTGTGTCCTGAAACATCGAAAAAACACAGCTTAGGGAGCATAGGGCACCTCCACTCATGGGCGTATAAATTGGGAAAACTAAAAATCAGCAAGACACAGGCACCCCAATGTTTAGGGCTGCTATGTTGACAAGAACCTCCACTTCATGACACCTTAAATATCCCAGGAAAGAGAAAAATGGATAAAGAAGTTGTGGTCCTTATGTACAAAGGAATATCACTCAGACATGAAATCAATATCATAAGGCTAGTAGAAGCAAGATGAGTGGATTTAGGTATGACGATTCTAAGTGAAATAAGTCACACAGAAAAAGACACTTATCATAAGCTATCACTTATAGAGGGAATGTAAAAACCGCTACACTTGAACTGAATTACAAAACAGAACAGAGTCACACGTTTAGAAAACACACTATGGCTGCTTAACGGGAAAGGTGAGGTGGGGTGATGCATAAAACAAGGGTTTCAAATTCGCTCAGATACCGTTCCATACACCCAATATGTAATAGACAAGACCTACTCCTTGCTCAGTGAACTGGACTCAACACCCCCTATTCACCGCACAAGAATATATCTGACTAGTAAGAATCGTAAAACTTATGTATTGATATCTCTCTGGAAGTGAGCCAAGTGGGTGTAAAGCCGCATAAACACAGCCGTGAAAAGCAGCTAAACCCCATTATAAAAATAAATTACTTTTAAAAACCCGTAAAACAAAGACAGTGAAAGAGAGAGAAATTCTTACAAAATTCGTTCAGGGGATGTGATGCAACCTGGATTGACCATATCTAGACCCACAGCTGGATGAGACATAAGGGTGGACACTCTTGGGGCTGAGAGGTTGGGTGAGGTTGGGTGAGCAAACGCAGACCCTTTAAAGTAATACTGTGTGGTACCCATCCCATGGGTCCCAAATCTCCAGGTTCAAGGGCATCTTCCTACATCGAAAACATGCATGAGAAACCCAGAAGATGGTACACCGTGTGATTTTGAAAGGTTTCTAAAACGCACCCCATTTCTCATCTTCTTGTGCTCGGGTTCGCCTTTCCAGCTATTTTACTAGCAATCTCCCTACTTGGAGAATCAGCACCTTTAAGCTCCTGTTCCCTACAGGTTGCAATGTGTCCTGAGGATGAACGGGAAGAGGGGCAACCAATGAGAGACTAGATCTAGGTGTTGGGACAGGCCCAGGTCACTCTATTTTCCCATCAGGAAGAAGAATTAACCACAGGCTCAGCCTGCCGCCAGGAACCAGAATAGGCCCTGAGGCCATCCCGCGCTTTTGCGGCCAGCTACCAAAAAAGCGAGTTGAAAAATGGAGCTCAGGGACACTGCAATTCACAAACCTGCAGAGTTATAAATGATAACTCTCATCCACAGATATATTGAGGGAAGGCAACGAAGAGGATTTGAAAGCAAGGCAGAATTGCAGGAAACAGATTTCAGGAGGTAGATTCGAATCGCCTTTAAAGCACATGAAAAGCGGCAAAACGTCGACAATGATGCCCTTGGCCAAAAAGGGCGTATGCGTTTTTTCCTGAATATATTCAGGAAAAAACGCATACGCCCTTTTTGGCCAACCAAGCAACCTGGACAGGCAAATCAGCGCTACAAAGAAGTCTCGCTTCCCATCGGTCAAAAGGGTCATGCTGCAAAAAGTGTCAAAACCAGAAATGCAGGACAGGTCATGGAGAAATGGCAGCCTTGCTACGCTGATGGGTGGGATGTAAATTGCCAAAAGCCACTCTGGAGAAATGTACGGTGTGTCCTGAAACATCGAAAAAACACAGCTTAGGGAGCATAGGGCACGTCCACTCATGGGCGTATAAATTGGGAAAACTAAAAATCAGCAAGGCACAGGCACCCCAAAGTTTAGTGCTGCTATGTTGACAAGAACCTCCACTTCATGACACCTTAAATATCCCAGGAAAGAGAAAAATGGATAAAGAAGTTGTGGTCCTTATGTACAAAGGAATATCCCTCAGACATGAAATCAATGTCATAAGGCTAGTAGAAGCAAGATGAGTGGATTTAGGTACGACGATTCTAAGTGAAATAAGTGACACAGAAAAAGACACTTATCATAAGCTATCACTTATAGAGGGAATGTAAAAACCGCTACACCTGAAATGAATTACAAAACATAACAGAGTCACACGTTTAGAAAACACACTATGGCTGCTTAACGGGAAAGGTGAGGTGGGGTGATGCATAAAACAAGGATTTCAAATTCGCTCAGATACCGTTCCATACACCCAATATGTAATAGACAAGACCTACTCCTTGCTCAGTGAACTGGACTCAACACCCCCTATTCACCGCACAAGAATATATCTGACTAGTAAGAATCGTAAAACCTATGTATTGATATCTCTCTGGAAGTGAGCCAAGTGGGTGTAAAGCCGCATAAACACAGCCGTGAAAAGCAGCTAAACCCCATTATAAAAATAAATTACTTTTAAAAACCCGTAAAACAAAGACAGTGAAAGAGAGAGAAATTCTTACAAAATTCGTTCAGGGGCTGTGATGCAACCTGGATTGACCATATCTAGACCCACACTGGGATGAGACATAAGGGTGGACACTCTTGGGGCTGAGAGGTTGGGTGAGCAAACTCAGACCCTTTAAAGTAATACTGCGTGGTACCCATCCCATGGGTCCCAAATCTCCAGGTTCAAAGGCATCTTCCTACATCGAAAACATGCATGAGAAACCCAGAAGATGGTACACCATGTGATTTTGAAAGGTTTCTAAAACGCACCCAATTTCTCATCTCCCTGTGTTCGGGTTCGCCTTTCCAGCTACTTTACTAGCAATCTCCCTACTTGGAGAATCAGCACCTTTAAGCTCCTGTTCCCTACAGGTTGCAATTTGTCCTGAGGATGAACGGGAAGAGGGGCAACCAATGAGAGACTAGATCTAGGTGTTGGGACAGGCCCAGGTCACTCTATTTTCCCATCAGGAAGAAGAATTAACCACAGGCTCAGCCTGCCGCCAGGAACCAGAATAGGGCCTGAGGCAATCCCGCGCTTTTGCGGCCAGCTCCCAAAAAAGCGAGTTGAAAAATGGAGCTCAGGGACACTGCAATTCACAAACCCGCAGAGTTATAAATGATAACTCTCATCCACAGATATATTGAGGGAAGGCAACGAAGAGGATTTGAAAGCAAGGCAGAATTGCAGGAAACAGATTTCAGGAGGTAGATTCGAATCGCCTTTAAAGCACATGAAAAGCGGCAAAACGTCGACAATGATGCCCTTGGTCAAAAAAGGCGTATGCGTTTTTTCCTGAATATATTCAGGAAAAAACGCATACGCCCTTTTTGGCCAACCAAGCAACCTGGAAAGGCAAATCAGCGCTTCAAAGAAGTTTCGCTTCCCATCGGTCAAAAGGGTCATGCTGCAAAAAGTGTCAAAACCAGAAATGCAGGACAGGCCATGGAGAAATGGCAGCCTTGCTACGCTGATGGGCGGGATGTAAATTGCCAACAGCCACTCTGGAGAAGTGTATGGTGTGTCCTGAAACATCGAAAAAACACAGCTTAGGGAGCATAGGGCACCTCCACTCATGGGCGTATAAATTGGGAAAACTAAAAATCAGCAAGACACAGGCACCCCAATGTTTAGGGCTGCTATGTTGACAAGAACCTCCACTTCATGACACCTTAAATATCCCAGGAAAGAGAAAAATGGATAAAGAAGTTGTGGTCCTTATGTACAAAGGAATATCACTCAGACATGAAATCAATATCATAAGGCTAGTAGAAGCAAGATGAGTGGATTTAGGTATGACGATTCTAAGTGAAATAAGTCACACAGAAAAAGACACTTATCATAAGCTATCACTTATAGAGGGAATGTAAAAACCGCTACACTTGAACTGAATTACAAAACAGAACAGAGTCACACGTTTAGAAAACACACTATGGCTGCTTAACGGGAAAGGTGAGGTGGGGTGATGCATAAAACAAGGGTTTCAAATTCGCTCAGATACCGTTCCATACACCCAATATGTAATAGACAAGACCTACTCCTTGCTCAGTGAACTGGACTCAACACCCCCTATTCACCGCACAAGAATATATCTGACTAGTAAGAATCGTAAAACTTATGTATTGATATCTCTCTGGAAGTGAGCCAAGTGGGTGTAAAGCCGCATAAACACAGCCGTGAAAAGCAGCTAAACCCCATTATAAAAATAAATTACTTTTAAAAACCCGTAAAACAAAGACAGTGAAAGAGAGAGAAATTCTTACAAAATTCGTTCAGGGGATGTGATGCAACCTGGATTGACCATATCTAGACCCACAGCTGGATGAGACATAAGGGTGGACACTCTTGGGGCTGAGAGGTTGGGTGAGGTTGGGTGAGCAAACGCAGACCCTTTAAAGTAATACTGTGTGGTACCCATCCCATGGGTCCCAAATCTCCAGGTTCAAGGGCATCTTCCTACATCGAAAACATGCATGAGAAACCCAGAAGATGGTACACCGTGTGATTTTGAAAGGTTTCTAAAACGCACCCCATTTCTCATCTTCTTGTGCTCGGGTTCGCCTTTCCAGCTATTTTACTAGCAATCTCCCTACTTGGAGAATCAGCACCTTTAAGCTCCTGTTCCCTACAGGTTGCAATGTGTCCTGAGGATGAACGGGAAGAGGGGCAACCAATGAGAGACTAGATCTAGGTGTTGGGACAGGCCCAGGTCACTCTATTTTCCCATCAGGAAGAAGAATTAACCACAGGCTCAGCCTGCCGCCAGGAACCAGAATAGGCCCTGAGGCCATCCCGCGCTTTTGCGGCCAGCTACCAAAAAAGCGAGTTGAAAAATGGAGCTCAGGGACACTGCAATTCACAAACCTGCAGAGTTATAAATGATAACTCTCATCCACAGATATATTGAGGGAAGGCAACGAAGAGGATTTGAAAGCAAGGCAGAATTGCAGGAAACAGGTTTCAGGATGTAGATTCGAATCGCCTTTAAAGCACATGAAAAGTGGCAAAACGTCGACAGTGCTGCCCTTGGCCAAAAAGGGCGTATGCGTTTTTTCCTGAATATATTCAGGAAAAAACGCATACGCCCTTTTTGGCCAACCAAGCAAACTGGAAATGCAAATCAGCGTTACAAAGAAGTCTCGCTTCCCATCGGTCAAAAGGGCCATGCTGCAAAAAGTGTCAAAACCAGAAATGCAGGACAGGCCATGGAGAAATGGCACCCTTGCTACGCTGATGGGCGGGATGTAAATTGCCAACAGCCACTCTGGAGAAGTGTACGGTGTGTCCTGAAACATCGAAAAAACACAGCTTAGGGAGCATAGGGCACGTCCACTCATTGGCGTATAAATTGGGAAAACTAAAAATCAGCAAGACACAGGCACCCCAATGTTTAGGGATGCTATGTTGACAAGAACCTCCACTTCATGACACCTTAAATATCCCAGGAAAGAGAAAAATGGATAAAGAAGTTGTGGTCCTTATGTACAAAGGAATATCACTCAGACATGAAATCAATGTCATAAGGCTAGTAGAAGCAAGATGAGTGGATTTAGGTATGACGATTCTAAGTGAAATAAGTCACACAGAAAAAGACACTTATCATAAGCTATCACTTATAGAGGGAATGTAAAAACCGCTACACTTGAACTGAATTACAAAACAGAACAGAGTCACACGTTTAGAAAACACACTATGGCTGCTTAACGGGAAAGGTGAGGTGGGGTGATGCATAAAACAAGGGTTTCAAATTCACTCAGATACTGTTCCATACACCCAATATGTAATAGACAAGACCTACTCCTTGCTCAGTGAACTGGACTCAACACCCCCTATTCACCGCACAAGAATATATCTGACTAGTAAGAATCGTAAAACCTATGTATTGATATCTCTCTGGAAGTGAGCCAAGTGGGTGTAAAGCCGCATAAACACAGCCGTGAAAAGCAGCTAAACCCCATTATAAAAATAAATTACTTTAAAAACCCGTAAAACAAAGACAGTGAAAGAGAGAGAAATTCTTACAAAATTCGTTCAGGGGCTGTGATGACACCTGGATTGACCATATCTAGACCCACAGCTGGATGAGACATAAGGGTGGACACTCTTGGGGCTGAGAGGTTGGGTGAGGTTGGGTGAGCAAATGCAGACCCTTTAAAGTAATAGTGTGTGGTACCCATCCCATGGGTCCCAAATCTCCAGGTTCAAGGGCATCTTCCTACATCGAAAACATGCATGAGAAACCCAGAAGATGGTACACCGTGTGATTTTGAAAGGTTTCTAAAACGCACCCCATTTCTCATCTTCTTGTGCTCGGGTTCGCCTTTCCAGCTATTTTACTAGCAATCTCCCTACTTGGAGAATCAGCACCTTTAAGCTCCTGTTCCCTACAGGTTGCAATTTGTCCTGAGGATGAACGGGAAGAGGGGCAAACAATGAGAGACTAGATCTAGGTGTTGGGACAGGCCCAGGTCACTCTATTTTCCCATCAGGAAGAAGAATTAACCACAGGCTCAGCCTGCCGCCAGGAACCAGAATAGGGCCTGAGGCAATCCCGCGCTTTTGCGGCCAGCTACCAAAAAAGCGAGTTGAAAAATGGAGCTCAGGGACACTGCAATTCACAAACCCGCAGAGTTATAAATGATAACTCTCATCCACAGATATATTGAGGGAAGGCAACGAAGAGGATTTGAAAGCAAGGCAGAATTGCAGGAAACAGATTTCAGGAGGTAGATTCGAATCGCCTTTAAAGCACATGAAAAGCGGCAAAACGTCGACAATGATGCCCTTGGCCAAAAAGGGCGTATGCGTTTTTTCCTGAATATATTCAGGAAAAAACGCATACGCCCTTTTTGGCCAACCAAGCAACCTGGAAAGGCAAATCAGCGCTTCAAAGAAGTTTCGCTTCCCATCAGTCAAAAGGGTGATGCTGCAAAAAGTGTCAAAACCAGAAATGCAGGACAGGCCATGGAGAAATGGCAGCCTTGCTACGCTGATGGGCGGGATGTAAATTGCCAACAGCCACTCTGGAGAAGTGTACGGTGTGTCCTGAAACATCGAAAAAACACAGCTTAGGGAGCATAGGGCACGTCCACTCATGGGCGTATAAATTGGGAAAACTAAAAATCAGCAAGACACAGGCACCCCAAAGTTTAGGGCTGCTCTGTTGACAAGAACCTCCACTTCATGACAACTTAAATATCCCAGGAAAGAGAAAAATGGATAAAGAAGTTGTGGTCCTTATGTACAATGGAATATCACTCAGACATGAAATCAATGTCATAAGGCTAGTAGAAGCAAGATGAGTGGACTTAGGTACGAAGATTCTAAGTGAAATAAGTCACACAGAAAAAGACACTTATCATAAGCTATCACTTATAGAGGGAATGTAAAAACCGCTACACTTGAACTGAATTACAAAACAGAACAGAGTCACACGTTTAGAAAACACACTATGGCTGCTTAACGGGAAAGGTGAGGTGGGGTGATGCATAAAACAAGGGTTTCAAATTCGCTCAGATAATGTTCCATACTCCCAATATGTAATAGACAAGACCTACTCCTTGCTCAGTGAACTGGACTCAACACCCCCTATTCACCGCACAAGAATATATGTGACTAGTAAGAATCTTAAAACCTATGTATTGATATCTGTCTGGAAGTGAGTCAAGTGGGTGTAAAGCCGCATAAACACAGCCGTGAAAAGCAGCTAAACCCCATTATAAAAATAAATTACTTTTAAAAACCCGTAAAACAAAGAGTGAAAGAGAGAGAAATTCTTACACAATTCGTTCAGGGGCTGTGATGCAACCTGGATTGACCATATCTAGACCCACACTGGGATGAGACATAAGGGTGGACACTCTTGGGGCTGAGAGGTTGGGTGAGCAAACTCAGACCCTTTAAATTAATACTGCGTGATACCCATTCCATGGGTCCCAAATCTCCAGGTTCAAAGGCATCTTCCTACATCGAAAACATGCATGAGAAACCCAGAAGATGGTACACCGTGTGATTTTGAAAGGTTTCTAAAACGCACCCAATTTCTCATCTCCTTGTGCTCGGGTTCGCCTTTCCAGCTACTTTACTAGCAATCTCCCTACTTGGAGAATCAGCACCTTTAAGCTCCTGTTCCCTACAGGTTGCAATTTGTCCTGAGAATGAACGGGAAGAGGGGCAAATAATGAGAGACTAGATCTAGGTGTTGGGACAGGCACAGGTCACTCTATTTTCCCATCAGGAAGAAGAATTAAACACAGGCTCAGCCTGCCGCCGGGAACCAGAATACGGCCTGAGGCCATCCCGCGCTTTTGCGGCCAGCTACCAAAAAAGCGAGTTGAAAAATGGAGCTCAGGGACACTGCAATTCACAAACCTGCAGAGTTATAAATGATAACTCTCATCCACAGATATATTGAGGGAAGGCAACGAAGAGGATTTGAAAGCAAGGCAGAATTGCAGGAAACAGATTTCAGGAGGTAGATTCGAATCGCCTTTAAAGCACATGAAAAGCGGCAAAACGTTGACAATGATGCCCTTGGCCAAAAAGGGCGTATGCGTTTTTTCCTGAATATATTCAGGAAAAAACGCATACGCCCTTTTTGGCCAACCAAGCAACCTGGACAGGCAAATCAGCGCTACAAAGAAGTCTCGCTTCCCATCGGTCAAAAGGGTCATGCTGCAAAAAGTGTCAAAACCAGAAATGCAGGACAGGTCATGGAGAAATGGCAGCCTTGCTACGCTGATGGGTGGGATGTAAATTGCCAAAAGCCACTCTGGAGAAATGTACGGTGTGTCCTGAAACATCGAAAAAACACAGCTTAGGGAGCATAGGGCACGTCCACTCATGGGCGTATAAATTGGGAAAACTAAAAATCAGCAAGGCACAGGCACCCCAAAGTTTAGTGCTGCTATGTTGACAAGAACCTCCACTTCATGACACCTTAAATATCCCAGGAAAGAGAAAAATGGATAAAGAAGTTGTGGTCCTTATGTACAAAGGAATATCCCTCAGACATGAAATCAATGTCATAAGGCTAGTAGAAGCAAGATGAGTGGATTTAGGTACGACGATTCTAAGTGAAATAAGTGACACAGAAAAAGACACTTATCATAAGCTATCACTTATAGAGGGAATGTAAAAACCGCTACACCTGAAATGAATTACAAAACATAACAGAGTCACACGTTTAGAAAACACACTATGGCTGCTTAACGGGAAAGGTGAGGTGGGGTGATGCATAAAACAAGGATTTCAAATTCGCTCAGATACCGTTCCATACACCCAATATGTAATAGACAAGACCTACTCCTTGCTCAGTGAACTGGACTCAACACCCCCTATTCACCGCACAAGAATATATCTGACTAGTAAGAATCTTAAAACCTATGTATTGATATCTCTCTGGAAGTGAGCCAAGTGGGTGTAAAGCCGCATAAACACAGCCGTGAAAAGCAGCTAAACACCATTATAAAAATAAATTACTTTTAAAAACCCGTAAAACAAAGACAGTGAAAGAGAGAGAAATTCTTACAAAATTCGTTCAGGGGCTGTGATGCAACCTGGATTGACCATATCTAGACCCACACTGGGATGAGACATAAGGGTGGACACTCTTGGGGCTGAGAGGTTGGGTGAGCAAACTCAGACCCTTTAAAGTAATACTGCGTGGTACCCATCCCATGGGTCCCAAATCTCCAGGTTCAAAGGCATCTTCCTACATAGAAAACATGCATGAGAAACCCAGAAGATGGTACACCGTGTGATTTTGAAAGGTTTCTAAAACGCACCCAATTTCTCATCTCCTTGTGCTCGGGTTCACCTTTCCAGCTACTTTACTAGCAATCTCCCTACTTGGAGAATCAGCACCTTTAAGCTCCTGTTCCCTACAGGTTGCAATTTGTCCTGAGAATGAACGGGAAGAGGGGCAAATAATGAGAGACTAGATCTAGGTGTTGGGACAGGCACAGGTCACTCTATTTTCCCATCAGGAAGAAGAATTAAACACAGGCTCAGCCTGCCGCCGGGAACCAGAATAGGGCCTGAGGCAATCCCGTGCTTTTGCGGCCAGCTCCCAAAAAAGACAGTTGAAAAATGGAGCTCAGGGGCACTGCAATTCACAAACCTGCTGAGTTATAAATGATAACTCTCGTCCACAAATATATTGAGGGAAGGCAACGAAGAGGATTTGAAAGCAAGGCAGAATTGCAGGAAACAGGTTTCAGGATGTAGATTCGAATCGCCTTTAAAGCACATGAAAAGTGGCAAAACGTCGACAGTGCTGCCCTTGGCCAAAAAGGGCGTATGCGTTTTTTCCTGAATATATTCAGGAAAAAACGCATACGCCCTTTTTGGCCAACCAAGCAAACTGGAAATGCAAATCAGCGTTACAAAGAAGTCTCGCTTCCCATCGGTCAAAAGGGCCATGCTGCAAAAAGTGTCAAAACCAGAAATGCAGGACAGGCCATGGAGAAATGGCACCCTTGCTACGCTGATGGGCGGGATGTAAATTGCCAACAGCCACTCTGGAGAAGTGTACGGTGTGTCCTGAAACATCGAAAAAACACAGCTTAGGGAGCATAGGGCACGTCCACTCATTGGCGTATAAATTGGGAAAACTAAAAATCAGCAAGACACAGGCACCCCAATGTTTAGGGATGCTATGTTGACAAGAACCTCCACTTCATGACACCTTAAATATCCCAGGAAAGAGAAAAATGGATAAAGAAGTTGTGGTCCTTATGTACAAAGGAATATCACTCAGACATGAAATCAATGTCATAAGGCTAGTAGAAGCAAGATGAGTGGATTTAGGTATGACGATTCTAAGTGAAATAAGTCACACAGAAAAAGACACTTATCATAAGCTATCACTTATAGAGGGAATGTAAAAACCGCTACACTTGAACTGAATTACAAAACAGAACAGAGTCACACGTTTAGAAAACACACTATGGCTGCTTAACGGGAAAGGTGAGGTGGGGTGATGCATAAAACAAGGGTTTCAAATTCACTCAGATACTGTTCCATACACCCAATATGTAATAGACAAGACCTACTCCTTGCTCAGTGAACTGGACTCAACACCCCCTATTCACCGCACAAGAATATATCTGACTAGTAAGAATCGTAAAACCTATGTATTGATATCTCTCTGGAAGTGAGCCAAGTGGGTGTAAAGCCGCATAAACACAGCCGTGAAAAGCAGCTAAACCCCATTATAAAAATAAATTACTTTAAAAACCCGTAAAACAAAGACAGTGAAAGAGAGAGAAATTCTTACAAAATTCGTTCAGGGGCTGTGATGACACCTGGATTGACCATATCTAGACCCACAGCTGGATGAGACATAATGGTGGACACTCTTGGGGCTGAGAGGTTGGGTGAGGTTGGGTGAGCAAACGCAGACCCTTTAAAGTAATAGTGTGTGGTACCCATCCCATGGGTCCCAAATCTCCAGGTTCAAGGGCATCTTCCTACATCGAAAACATGCATGAGAAACCCAGAAGATGGTACACCGTGTGATTTTGAAAGGTTTCTAAAACGCACCCCATTTCTCATCTTCTTGTGCTCGGGTTCGCCTTTCCAGCTATTTTACTAGCAATCTCCCTACTTGGAGAATCAGCACCTTTAAGCTCCTGTTCCCTACAGGTTGCAATTTGTCCTGAGGATGAACGGGAAGAGGGGCAAACAATGAGAGACTAGATCTAGGTGTTGGGACAGGCCCAGGTCACTCTATTTTCCCATCAGGAAGAAGAATTAACCACAGGCTCAGCCTGCCGCCAGGAACCAGAATAGGGCCTGAGGCAATCCCGCGCTTTTGCGGCCAGCTACCAAAAAAGCGAGTTGAAAAATGGAGCTCAGGGACACTGCAATTCACAAACCCGCAGAGTTATAAATGATAACTCTCATCCACAGATATATTGAGGGAAGGCAACGAAGAGGATTTGAAAGCAAGGCAGAATTGCAGGAAACAGATTTCAGGAGGTAGATTCGAATCGCCTTTAAAGCACATGAAAAGCGGCAAAACGTCGACAATGATGCCCTTGGCCAAAAAGGGCGTATGCGTTTTTTCCTGAATATATTCAGGAAAAAACGCATACGCCCTTTTTGGCCAACCAAGCAACCTGGAAAGGCAAATCAGCGCTTCAAAGAAGTTTCGCTTCCCATCAGTCAAAAGGGTGATGCTGCAAAAAGTGTCAAAACCAGAAATGCAGGACAGGCCATGGAGAAATGGCAGCCTTGCTACGCTGATGGGCGGGATGTAAATTGCCAACAGCCACTCTGGAGAAGTGTACGGTGTGTCCTGAAACATCGAAAAAACACAGCTTAGGGAGCATAGGGCACGTCCACTCATGGGCGTATAAATTGGGAAAACTAAAAATCAGCAAGACACAGGCACCCCAAAGTTTAGGGCTGCTCTGTTGACAAGAACCTCCACTTCATGACAACTTAAATATCCCAGGAAAGAGAAAAATGGATAAAGAAGTTGTGGTCCTTATGTACAATGGAATATCACTCAGACATGAAATCAATGTCATAAGGCTAGTAGAAGCAAGATGAGTGGACTTAGGTACGAAGATTCTAAGTGAAATAAGTCACACAGAAAAAGACACTTATCATAAGCTATCACTTATAGAGGGAATGTAAAAACCGCTACACTTGAACTGAATTACAAAACAGAACAGAGTCACACGTTTAGAAAACACACTATGGCTGCTTAACGGGAAAGGTGAGGTGGGGTGATGCATAAAACAAGGGTTTCAAATTCGCTCAGATAATGTTCCATACTCCCAATATGTAATAGACAAGACCTACTCCTTGCTCAGTGAACTGGACTCAACACCCCCTATTCACCGCACAAGAATATATGTGACTAGTAAGAATCTTAAAACCTATGTATTGATATCTGTCTGGAAGTGAGTCAAGTGGGTGTAAAGCCGCATAAACACAGCCGTGAAAAGCAGCTAAACCCCATTATAAAAATAAATTACTTTTAAAAACCCGTAAAACAAAGAGTGAAAGAGAGAGAAATTCTTACACAATTCGTTCAGGGGCTGTGATGCAACCTGGATTGACCATATCTAGACCCACACTGGGATGAGACATAAGGGTGGACACTCTTGGGGCTGAGAGGTTGGGTGAGCAAACTCAGACCCTTTAAATTAATACTGCGTGATACCCATTCCATGGGTCCCAAATCTCCAGGTTCAAAGGCATCTTCCTACATCGAAAACATGCATGAGAAACCCAGAAGATGGTACACCGTGTGATTTTGAAAGGTTTCTAAAACGCACCCAATTTCTCATCTCCTTGTGCTCGGGTTCGCCTTTCCAGCTACTTTACTAGCAATCTCCCTACTTGGAGAATCAGCACCTTTAAGCTCCTGTTCCCTACAGGTTGCAATTTGTCCTGAGAATGAACGGGAAGAGGGGCAAATAATGAGAGACTAGATCTAGGTGTTGGGACAGGCACAGGTCACTCTATTTTCCCATCAGGAAGAAGAATTAAACACAGGCTCAGCCTGCCGCCGGGAACCAGAATACGGCCTGAGGCAATCCCGCGCTTTTGCGGCCAGCTCCCAAAAAAGACAGTTGAAAAATGGAGCTCAGGGGCACTGCAATTCACAAACCTGCTGAGTTATAAATGATAACTCTCGTCCACAGATATATTGAGGGAAGGCAACGAAGAGGATTTGAAAGCAAGGCAGAATTGCAGGAAACAGGTTTCAGGATGTAGATTCGAATCGCCTTTAAAGCACATGAAAAGTGGCAAAACGTCGACAGTGATGCCCTTGGCCAAAAAGGGCGTATGCGTTTTTTCCTGAATATATTCAGGAAAAAACGCATACGCCCTTTTTGGCCAACCAAGCAAACTGGAAATGCAAATCAGCGCTACAAAGAAGTCTCGCTTCCCATCGGTCAAAAGGGCCATGCTGCAAAAAGTGTCAAAACCAGAAATGCAGGACAGGCCATGGAGAAATGGCAGCCTTGCTACGCTGATGGGCGGGATGTAAATTGCCAACAGCCACTCT
This sequence comes from Eschrichtius robustus, assembly GCF_028021215.1. Lineage (NCBI taxonomy): Eukaryota > Metazoa > Chordata > Mammalia > Artiodactyla > Eschrichtiidae > Eschrichtius > Eschrichtius robustus. The sequence goes on along the minus strand of NW_027175219.1, from coordinate 676,007 downwards.
GGAGGAGTGTACGGTGTGTCCTGAAACATCGAAAAAACACAGCTTAGGGAGCATAGGGCACGTCCACTCATTGGCGTATAAATTGGGAAAACTGAAAATCAGCAAGACACAGGCACCCCAATGTTTAGGGCTGCTATGTTGACAAGAACCTCCACTTCATGACACCTTAAATATCCCAGGAAAGAGAAAAATGGATAAAGAAGTTGTGGTCCTTATGTACAAAGGAATATCACTCAGACATGAAATCAATGTCATAAGGCTAGTAGAAGCAAGATGAGTGGATTTAGGTATGACGATTCTAAGTGAAATAAGTCACACAGAAAAAGACACTTATCATAAGCTATCACTTATAGAGGGAATGTAAAAACCGCTACACTTGAACTGAATTACAAAACAGAACAGAGTCACACGTTTAGAAAACACACTATGGCTGCTTAACGGGAAAGGTTAGGTGGGGTGATGCATAAAACAAGGGTTTCAAATTCGCTCAGATACTGTTCCATACACCCAATATGTAATAGACAAGACCTACTCCTTGCTCAGTGAACTGGACTCAACACCCCCTATTCACCGCACAAGAATATATCTGACTAGTAAGAATCGTAAAACCTATGTATTGATATCTCTCTGGAAGTGAGCCAAGTGGGTGTAAAGCTGCATAAACACAGCCGTGAAAAGCAGCTAAACCCCATTATAAAAATAAATTACTTTTAAAAACCCGTAAAACAAAGACAGTGAAAGAGAGAGAAATTCTTACAAAATTCGTTCAGGGGCTGTGATGCAACCTGGATTGACCATATCTAGACCCACAGCTGGATGAGACATAAGGGTGGACACTCTTGGGGCTGAGAGGTTGGGTGAGGTTGGGTGAGCAAACGCAGACCCTTTAAAGTAATACTGTGTGGTACCCATCCCATGGGTCCCAAATCTCCAGGTTCAAGGGCATCTTCCTACATCGAAAACATGCATGAGAAACCCAGAAGATGGTACACCGTGTGATTTTGAAAGGTTTCTAAAACGCACCCCATTTCTCATCTTCCTGGGCTCGGGTTCGCCTTTCCAGCTATTTTACTAGCAATCTCCCTACTTGGAGAATCAGCACCTTTAAGCTCCTGTTCCCTACAGGTTGCAATTTGTCCTGAGGATGAACGGGAAGAGGGGCAACCAATGAGAGACTAGATCTAGGTGTTGGGACAGGCCCAGGTCACTCTATTTTCCCATCAGAAAGAAGAATTAACCACAGGCTCAGCATGCCGCCAGGAACCAGAATAGGGCCTGAGGCAATCCCGCGCTTTTGCGGCCAGCTACCAAAAAAGCGAGTTGAAAAATGGAGCTCAGGGACACTGCAATTCACAAACCCGCAGAGTTATAAATGATAACTCTCATCCACAGATATATTGAGGGAAGGCAACGAAGAGGATTTGAAAGCAAGGCAGAATTGCAGGAAACAGATTTCAGGAGGTAGATTCGAATCGCCTTTAAAGCACATGAAAAGCGGCAAAACGTCGACAATGATGCCCTTGGCCAAAAAAGGCGTATGCGTTTTTTCCTGAATATATTCAGGAAAAAACGCATACGCCCTTTTTGGCCAACCAAGCAACCTGGAAAGGCAAATCAGCGCTTCAAAGAAGTTTCGCTACCCATCGGTCAAAAGGGTCATGCTGCAAAAAGTGTCAAAACCAGAAATGCAGGACAGGCCATGGAGAAATGGCAGCCTTGCTACGCTGATGGGCGGGATGTAAATTGCCAACAGCCACTCTGGAGAAGTGTACGGTGTGTCCTGAAACATTGAAAAAACACAGCTTAGGGAGCATAGGGCACGTCCTCTCATGGGCGTATAAATTGGGAAAACTAAAAATCAGCAAGACACAGGCACCCAAAAGTTTAGGGCTGCTCTGTTGACAAGAACCTCCACTTCATGACACCTTAAATATCCCAGGAAAGAGAAAAATGGATAAAGAAGTTGTAGTTCTTATGTACAATGGAATATCACTCAGACATGAAATCAATGTCATAAGGCTAGTAGAAGCAAGATGAGTGGATTTAGGTATGACGATTCTAAGTGAAATAAGTCACACAGAAAAAGACACTTATCATAAGCTATCACTTATAGAGGGAATGTAAAAACCGCTACACTTGAACTGAATTACAAAACAGAACAGAGTCACACGTTTAGAAAACACACTATGGCTGCTTAACGGGAAAGGTGAGGTGGGGTGATGCATAAAACAAGGGTTTCAAATTCGCTCAGATACTGTTCCATACACCCAATATGTAATAGACAAGACCTACTCCTTGCTCAGTGAACTGGACTCAACACCCCCTATTCACCGCACAAGAATATATCTGACTAGTAAGAATCGTAAAACCTATGTATTGATATCTCTCTGGAAGTGAGCCAAGTGGGTGTAAAGCCGCATAAACACAGCCGTGAAAAGCAGCTAAACCCCATTATAAAAATAAATTACTTTTAAAAACCCGTAAAACAAAGACAGTGAAAGAGAGAGAAATTCTTACAAAATTCGTTCAGGGGCTGTGATGCAACCTGGATTGACCATATCTAGACCCACAGCTGGATGAGACATAAGGGTGGACACTCTTGGGGCTGAGAGGTTGGGTGAGGTTGGGTGAGCAAACGCAGACCCTTTAAAGTAATACTGTGTGGTACCCATCCCATGGGTCCCAAATCTCCAGGTTCAAGGGCATCTTCCTACATCGAAAACATGCATGAGAAACCCAGAAGATGGTACACCGTGTGATTTTGAAAGGTTTCTAAAACGCACCCCATTTCTCATCTTCTTGTGCTCGGGTTCGCCTTTCCAGCTATTTTACTAGAAATCTCCCTACTTGGAGAATCAGCACCTTTAAGCTCCTGTTCCCTACAGGTTGCAATTTATCCTGAGGATGAACGGGAAGAGGGGCAACCAATGAGAGACTAGATCTAGGTGTTGGGACAGGCCCAGGTCACTCTATTTTCGCATCAGGAAGAAGAATTAACCACAGGCTCAGCCTGCCGCCAGGAACCAGAATAGGGACTGAGGCAATCCCGCGCTTTTGCGGCCAGCTACCAAAAAAGCGAGTTGAAAAATGGAGCTCAGGGACACTGCAATTCACAAACCCGCAGAGTTATAAATGATAACTCTCATCCACAGATATATTGAGGGAAGGCAACGAAGAGGATTTGAAAGCAAGGCAGAATTGCAGGAAACAGATTTCAGGAGGTAGATTCCAATCGCCTTTAAAGCACATGAAAAGCGGCAAAACGTCGACAATGATGCCCTTGGCCAAAAAGGGCGTATGCGTTTTTTCCTGAATATATTCAGGAAAAAACGCATACGCCCTTTTTGGCCAACCAAGCAACCTGGAAAGGCAAATCAGTGCTTCAAAGAAGTTTCGCTTCCCATCAGTCAAAAGGGTGATGCTGCAAAAAGTGTCAAAACCAGAAATGCAGGACAGGCCATGGAGAAATGGCAGCCTTGCTACGCTGATGGGCGGGATGTAAATTGCCAACAGCCACTCTGGAGAAGTGTACGGTGTGTCCTGAAACATCGAAAAAACACAGCTTAGGGAGCATAGGGCACGTCCACTCATGGGCGTATAAATTGGGAAAACTAAAAATCAGCAAGACACAGGCACCCCAAAGTTTAGGGCTGCTCTGTTGACAAGAACCTCCACTTCATGACAACTTAAATATCCCAGGAAAGAGAAAAATGGATAAAGAAGTTGTGGTCCTTATGTACAATGGAATATCACTCAGACATGAAATCAATGTCATAAGGCTAGTAGAAGCAAGATGAGTGGACTTAAGTACGACGATTCTAAGTGAAATAAGTCACACAGAAAAAGACACTTATCATAAGCTATCACTTATAGAGGGAATGTAAAAACCGCTACACTTGAACTGAATTACAAAACAGAACAGAGTCACACGTTTAGAAAACACACTATGGCTGCTTAACGGGAAAGGTGAGGTGGGGTGATGCATAAAACAAGGGTTTCAAATTCGCTCAGATACTGTTCCATACACCCAATATGTAATAGACAAGACCTACTCCTTGCTCAGTGAACTGGACTCAACACCCCCTATTCACCGCACAAGAATATATGTGACTAGTAAGAATCTTAAAACCTATGTATTGATATCTGTCTGGAAGTGAGTCAAGTGGGTGTAAAGCCGCATAAACACAGCCGTGAAAAGCAGCTAAACCCCATTATAAAAATAAATTACTTTTAAAAACCCGTAAAACAAAGAGTGAAAGAGAGAGAAATTCTTACACAATTCGTTCAGGGGCTGTGATGCAACCTGGATTGACCATATCTAGACCCACACTGGGATGAGACATAAGGGTGGACACTCTTGGGGCTGAGAGGTTGGGTGAGCAAACTCAGACCCTTTAAATTAATACTGCGTGGTACCCATTCCATGGGTCCCAAATCTCCAGGTTCAAAGGCATCTTCCTACATCGAAAACATGCATGAGAAACCCAGAAGATGGTACACCGTGTGATTTTGAAAGGTTTCTAAAACGCACCCAATTTCTCATCTCCTTGTGCTCGGGTTCGCCTTTCCAGCTACTTTACTAGCAATCTCCCTACTTGGAGAATCAGCACCTTTAAGCTCCTGTTCCCTACAGGTTGCAATTTGTCCTGAGAATGAACGGGAAGAGGGGCAAATAATGAGAGACTAGATCTAGGTGTTGGGACAGGCACAGGTCACTCTATTTTCCCATCAGGAAGAAGAATTAAACACAGGCTCAGCCTGCCGCCGGGAACCAGAATAGGGCCTGAGGCAATCCCGCGCTTTTGCGGCCAGCTCCCAAAAAAGACAGTTGAAAAATGGAGCTCAGGGGCACTGCAATTCACAAACCTGCTGAGTTATAAATGATAACTCTCGTCCACAGATATATTGAGGGAAGGCAACGAAGAGGATTTGAAAGCAAGGCAGAATTGCAGGAAACAGGTTTCAGGATGTAGATTCGAATCGCCTTTAAAGCACATGAAAAGTGGCAAAACGTCGACAGTGATGCCCTTGGCCAAAAAGGGCGTATGCGTTTTTTCCTGAATATATTCAGGAAAAAACGCATACGCCCTTTTTGGCCAACCAAGCAACCTGGAAAGGCAAATCAGCGCTTCAAAGAAGTTTCGCTTCCCATCAGTCAAAAGGGTGATGCTGCAAAAAGTGTCAAAACCAGAAATGCAGGACAGGCCATGGAGAAATGGCAGCCTTGCTACGCTGATGGGCGGGATGTAAATTGCCAACAGCCACTCTGGAGAAGTGTACGGTGTGTCCTGAAACATCGAAAAAACACAGCTTAGGGAGCATAGGGCACGTCCACTCATGGGCGTATAAATTGGGAAAACTAAAAATCAGCAAGACACAGGCACCCCAAAGTTTAGGGCTGCTCTGTTGACAAGAACCTCCACTTCATGACAACTTAAATATCCCAGGAAAGAGAAAAATGGATAAAGAAGTTGTGGTCCTTATGTACAATGGAATATCACTCAGACATGAAATCAATGTCATAAGGCTAGTAGAAGCAAGATGAGTGGACTTAAGTACGACGATTCTAAGTGAAATAAGTCACACAGAAAAAGACACTTATCATAAGCTATCACTTATAGAGGGAATGTAAAAACCGCTACACTTGAACTGAATTACAAAACAGAACAGAGTCACACGTTTAGAAAACACACTATGGCTGCTTAACGGGAAAGGTGAGGTGGGGTGATGCATAAAACAAGGGTTTCAAATTCGCTCAGATACTGTTCCATACACCCAATATGTAATAGACAAGACCTACTCCTTGCTCAGTGAACTGGACTCAACACCCCCTATTCACCGCACAAGAATATATGTGACTAGTAAGAATCTTAAAACCTATGTATTGATATCTGTCTGGAAGTGAGTCAAGTGGGTGTAAAGCCGCATAAACACAGCCGTGAAAAGCAGCTAAACCCCATTATAAAAATAAATTACTTTTAAAAACCCGTAAAACAAAGAGTGAAAGAGAGAGAAATTCTTACACAATTCGTTCAGGGGCTGTGATGCAACCTGGATTGACCATATCTAGACCCACACTGGGATGAGACATAAGGGTGGACACTCTTGGGGCTGAGAGGTTGGGTGAGCAAACTCAGACCCTTTAAATTAATACTGCGTGGTACCCATTCCATGGGTCCCAAATCTCCAGGTTCAAAGGCATCTTCCTACATCGAAAACATGCATGAGAAACCCAGAAGATGGTACACCGTGTGATTTTGAAAGGTTTCTAAAACGCACCCAATTTCTCATCTCCTTGTGCTCGGGTTCGCCTTTCCAGCTACTTTACTAGCAATCTCCCTACTTGGAGAATCAGCACCTTTAAGCTCCTGTTCCCTACAGGTTGCAATTTGTCCTGAGAATGAACGGGAAGAGGGGCAAATAATGAGAGACTAGATCTAGGTGTTGGGACAGGCACAGGTCACTCTATTTTCCCATCAGGAAGAAGAATTAAACACAGGCTCAGCCTGCCGCCGGGAACCAGAATACGGCCTGAGGCAATCCCGCGCTTTTGCGGCCAGCTCCCAAAAAAGACAGTTGAAAAATGGAGCTCAGGGGCACTGCAATTCACAAACCTGCTGAGTTATAAATGATAACTCTCGTCCACAGATATATTGAGGGAAGGCAACGAAGAGGATTTGAACGCAAGGCAGAATTGCAGGAAACAGGTTTCAGGATGTAGATTCGAATCGCCTTTAAAGCACATGAAAAGTGGCAAAACGTCGACAGTGCTGCCCTTGGCCAAAAAGGGCGTATGCGTTTTTTCCTGAATATATTCAGGAAAAAACGCATACGCCCTTTTTGGCCAACCAAGCAAACTGGAAATGCAAATCAGCGCTACAAAGAAGTCTCGCTTCCCATCGGTCAAAAGGGCCATGCTGCAAAAAGTGTCAAAACCAGAAATGCAGGACAGGCCATGGAGAAATGGCAGCCTTGCTACGCTGATGGGCGGGATGTAAATTGCCAACAGCCACTCTGGAGGAGTGTACGGTGTGTCCTGAAACATCGAAAAAACACAGCTTAGGGAGCATAGGGCACGTCCACTCATTGGCGTATAAATTGGGAAAACTGAAAATCAGCAAGACACAGGCACCCCAATGTTTAGGGCTGCTATGTTGACAAGAACCTCCACTTCATGACACCTTAAATATCCCAGGAAAGAGAAAAATGGATAAAGAAGTTGTGGTCCTTATGTACAAAGGAATATCACTCAGACATGAAATCAATGTCATAAGGCTAGTAGAAGCAAGATGAGTGGATTTAGGTATGACGATTCTAAGTGAAATAAGTCACACAGAAAAAGACACTTATCATAAGCTATCACTTATAGAGGGAATGTAAAAACCGCTACACTTGAACTGAATTACAAAACAGAACAGAGTCACACGTTTAGAAAACACACTATGGCTGCTTAACGGGAAAGGTGAGGTGGGGTGATGCATAAAACAAGGGTTTCAAATTCGCTCAGATACTGTTCCATACACCCAATATGTAATAGACAAGACCTACTCCTTGCTCAGTGAACTGGACTCAACACCCCCTATTCACCGCACAAGAATATATCTGACTAGTAAGAATCGTAAAACCTATGTATTGATATCTCTCTGGAAGTGAGCCAAGTGGGTGTAAAGCCGCATAAACACAGCCGTGAAAAGCAGCTAAACCCCATTATAAAAATAAATTACTTTTAAAAACCCGTAAAACAAAGACAGTGAAAGAGAGAGAAATTCTTACAAAATTCGTTCAGGGGCTGTGATGCAACCTGGATTGACCATATCTAGACCCACAGCTGGATGAGACATAATGGTGGACACTCTTGGGGCTGAGAGGTTGGGTGAGGTTGGGTGAGCAAACGCAGACCCTTTAAAGTAATACTGTGTGGTACCCATCCCATGGGTCCCAAATCTCCAGGTTCAAGGGCATCTTCCTACATCGAAAACATGCATGAGAAACCCAGAAGATGGTACACCGTGTGATTTTGAAAGGTTTCTAAAACGCACCCCATTTCTCATCTTCTTGTGCTCGGGTTCGCCTTTCCAGCTATTTTACTAGCAATCTCCCTATTGGAGAATCAGCACCTTTAAGCTCCTGTTCCCTACAGGTTGCAATTTATCCTGAGGATGAACGGGAAGAGGGGCAACCAATGAGAGACTAGATCTAGGTGTTGGGACAGGCCCAGGTCACTCTATTTTCCCATCAGGAAGAAGAATTAACCACAGGCTCAGCCTGCCGCCAGGAACCAGAATAGGGACTGAGGCAATCCCGCGCTTTTGCGGCCAGCTACCAAAAAAGCGAGTTGAAAAATGGAGCTCAGGGACACTGCAATTCACAAACCCGCAGAGTTATAAATGATAACTCTCATCCACAGATATATTGAGGGAAGGCAACGAAGAGGATTTGAAAGCAAGGCAGAATTGCAGGAAACAGATTTCAGGAGGTAGATTCCAATCGCCTTTAAAGCACATGAAAAGCGGCAAAACGTCGACAATGATGCCCTTGGCCAAAAAGGGCGTATGCGTTTTTTCCTGAATATATTCAGGAAAAAACGCATACGCCCTTTTTGGCCAACCAAGCAACCTGGAAAGGCAAATCAGCGCTACAAAGAAGTCTCGCTTTCGATCCGTCAAAAGGGCCATGCTGAAAAAAGTGTCAAAACCACAAATGCAGGACAGGCCAAGGAGAAATGGGAGCCTTGCCACGCTGATGGGCGGTATGTAAATTGCCAACAGCCACTCTGGAGAAGTGTACGGTGTGTACTGAAACATCGAAAAAACACAGCTTAGGGAGCATAGGGCACTTCCACTCATGGGCGTATAAATTGGGAAAACTAAAAATCACAAGACACAGGCACCACAAAGTTTAGGGCTGCTCTGTTGACAAGAACCTCCACTTCATGACACCTTAAATATCCCAGGAAAGAGAAAAATGGATAAAGAAGTTGTGGTCCTTATGTACAATGGAATATCACTCAGACATGAAATCAATGTCATAAGGCTAGTAGCAGCATGATGAGTGGATTTAGGTACGACGACTCTAAGTGAAATAAGTCACACAGAAAAAGACACTTATCGTAAGCTATCACTTATAGAGGGAATGTAAAAACCGCTACACTTGAACTGAATTACAAAAGAGAACAGAGTCACACGTTTAGAAAACACGCTATGGCTGCTTAACGGGAAAGGTGAGGTGGGGTGATGCATAAAACAAGGGTTTCAAATTAGCACAGATACCGTTCCATACACCCAATATGTAATAGACAAGACCTACTCCTTGCTCAGTGAACTGGACTCAACATCCCCTATTCACCACACAAGTATATATCTGACTAGTAAGAATCTTCAAACCTATGTATTGATATTTCTCTGGAAGTGTGTCAAGTGGGTGTAAAGCCGCATAAACACAGCCGTGAAAAGCAGCTAAACCCCATTATAAAAATAAATTACTTGTAAAAACCCGTAAAACAAAGACAGTGAAAGAGAGAGAAGTTCTTACACAGTTCGTTCAGGGGCCGTGATGCAACCTGGATTGACCAATTCTAGACCAACAGGTGGATGAGACCTAAGGGTGGACACTCTTGGGGCTGAAAGGTTGGGTGAGGTTGGGTGAGCAAACGCAGACCCTTTAAAGTAATACTGCGTGGTACCCATCCCATGGGTCCCAAATCTCCAGGTTCAAGGGCATCTTCCTGCATCGAAAACATGCATGAGAAACCCAGAAGATGGTACACCGTGTGATCGGGAAAGGTTTCTAAAACGCACCTCATTTCTCACCTCCTTGTGCTCGGGTTCGCCATTCCAGCTACTTTACTAGCAATCTCCCTTTTTGGAGAATCAGCACCTTTAACCTCCTGTTCTGTACAGGTTGCAATTTGTCCTGAGGATGAACGGGAAGAGGAGCAACCAATGAGAGACTAGATCTAGGTGTTGGGACAGGCACAGGTCACTCTATTTTCCCATTAGGAAGAAGAATTAACCACAGGCTCAGTCTGCCGCCCGGAACCAGAATAGGGCCTGAGGCAATCCCGCGCTTTTGCGGCCAGCTACCAAAAAAGCGAGTTGAAAAATGGAGCTCAGGGGCACAGCAATTCACAAACCTGCGGAGTTATAAATGATAACTCTCGTCCACAAATATATTGAGGGAAAGCAACGAAGAGGATTTGAAAGCAAGGCAGTATTGCAGGAAACAGATTTCAGGAGGTAGATTCGAATCGCCTTTAAAGCTCAAGAAAAGCGGCAAAACGTCGACAATGATGCCCTTGGCCAAAAACGGCGTATGCGTTTTTTCCTGAATATATTCAGGAAAAAACGCATACGCCCTTTTTGGCCAACCAAGCAACCTGGAAAGGCAAATCAGCACTACAAAGAAGTCTCGCTTCCCATCGGTCAAAAGGGCAATGTTGAAAAATGTGTCAAAACCACAAATGCAGGACAGGCCATGGAGAAAAGGGAGCCTTGCTACGCTGATGGGCAGGATGTAAATTGCCAACAGTCACTCTGGAGAAGTGTACGGTGTGTCCTGAAACATCCAAAAAACACAGCTTAGGTAGCATAGGACACTTCCACTCATGGGCGTATAAATTGGGAAAACTAAAAATCAGCAAGTCAGAGGCACCCCAAAGTTTAGGGCTACTCTGTTGACAAGAACCTCCACTTCATGACACCTTAAATATCCCAGGAAAGAGAAAAATGGATAAAGAAATTGTGGTTCTTATGTAAAATGGAATATCACTCTGCCATGAAATCAATGTCATAAGGACAGTAGACGCAAGATGCGTGTACTTAGGTACGACGATTCTAAGGGAAATAAGTCACACAGAAAAAGACACTTATCAAAAGCTATCACTTATAGAGGGAATGTAAAAACCGCTACACTTGAATTGAATTACAAATTAGAACATAGTCACACATTTAAAACACACTATGGCTGCTTAACGGGAAAGGTGACGTGGGGTGATGCATAAAACAAGGGTTTCAAATTAGCTCAGATACCGTTCCATACACCCAATATGTAATAGAAAAGACCTACTCCTTGCTCAGTGAACTGGACTCAACACCCCCTATTCACCGCACAAGAATATATCTGACTAGTGAGAATCTTAAAACTTATGTATTGATATCTCTCTGGAAGTGAGTCAAGTGGGTGTAAAGCCGCATAAACACAGCTGTGAAAAGCAGCTAAACCCCATTATAAAAATAAATTAGTTTTAAAAACCCATGAAACAAAGACAGTGAAAGACAGAGAAATTCTTACAAAATTCATTCAGGGGTTGTGATGCAACCTGGATTGAAAATATCTAGACCCACAGTTGGATGAGACCTAAGGGTGGACACTCTTGGGGCTGACAGGTTTGGTGAGGTTGGGTGAGCAAACACAGACCCTTTAAGGTAATACTGCGTGGTACCCATCCCATGGGTCACAAATCTCCAGGTTCAAGGGCATCTTCCTACATCGAAAACTTGCATGAGGAACCCAGAAGATGGTACACCGTGTGATTTTGAAAGGTTTCTAAAACGCACCTCATTTCTCATCTCCTTGTGCTCGGGTTCGCCATTCCAGCTACTTTACTAGCAATCTCCCTACTTGGAGAATCAACACCTTTAACCTCCTGTTCTGTACAGGTTGCAATTTGTCCTGAGGATGAACGGGAAGAGGGGCAACCAATGAGAGACTAGATCTAGGTGTTGGGACAGGCACAGGTCACTCTATTTTCCCATCAGGAAGAAGAATTAAGCACAGGCTCAGCCTGCCGCCAGGAACCAGATTAGTGCCTGGGGCAATCCCGCGCTTCTGCGGCCAGCTCCGAAAAAAGCCAGTTGAAAAATGGAGCACATGGGCACTGCAATTCACAAACCTGCAGAGTTATAAATGATAACTCTCGTCCACAAATATATTGAGGGAAGGCAACGAAGAGGATTTGAAAGCAAGGCAGAGTTGCATGAAACAGGTTTCAGGAGGTAGATTCGAATCGCCTTTCAAGCACATGAAAAGCGGCAAAACGTGGAAAATGATGCCCTTGGCCAAAAAGGGCGTATGCGTTTTTTCCTGAATATATTCAGGAAAAAACGCATACGCCCTTTTTGGTCAACCAAGCAACCTGGAAAGGAAAATCAGCGCTACAAAGAAGTCTCGCTTCCCATGGGTCAAAAGGGCCATGCTGAAAAAAGTGTCAAAACCACAAATGCAGGACAGGCCATGGAGAAATGGGAGCCTTGCCACGCTGATGGGCGGGATGTAAATTGCCAACAGCCACTCTGGAGAAGTATACGGTGTGGCCTGAAACATCGAAAAAACAAAGTTTATGGAGCATAGGGCACTTCCACTCATGGGCGTATAAATTGGGAAAACTAAAAATCAGCAAGACTCAGGCACCCCAAAGTTTAGGGCTGCTCTGTTGACAAGAACCTCCACTTCACGAAACCTTAAATATCCCAGGAAGGAGAAAAATGGATAAAGAAGTCGTGGTCCTTATGTACAATGGAATATCACTCAGCCATTAAATCAATGTCATAAGGCTAGTAGCAGCATGATGAGTGGATTTAGGTACGACGACTCTAAGTGAAATAAGTCACACAGAAAAATACACTTATCAAAAGCTATGACTTATAAAGGGAATGTAAAAACCGCTACAATTGAACTGAATTAAAATCACAACAGAGTCACACATTTAGAAAACACACTATGGCTGCTTAACGGGAAAGGTGACGTGGGGTGATGCATAAAACAAGGGTTTCAAATTAGCTCAGATACCGTTCCATACACCCAATATGTAATAGACAAGACCTACTCCTTGCTCAGTGAACTGGACTCAACACCCCCTATTCACCGCACAAGAATATATCTGACTAGTGAGAATCGTAAAACTTATGTATTGATATCTCTCTGGAAGTGAGTCAAGTGGGTGTAAAGCCGCATAAACACAGCCGTGAAAAGCAGCTAAACCCCATTATAAAAATAAATTAGTTTTAAAAACCCATGAAACAAAGACAGTGAAAGAGAGAGAAATTCTTACAAAATTCATTCAGGGGCTGTGACGCAACCTGGATTGACCATATCTAGACCCACAGCTGGATGAGACATAAGGGTGGACACTCTTGGGGCTGAGAGGTTTGGTGTGGTTGGGTGAGCAAATGCAGACCCTTTAAAGTAATACTGTGTGGTACCCATCCCATGGGTCCCAAATCTCCAGGTTCAAAGGCATCTTCCTACATCGAAAACATGCATGAGAAACCCAGAAGATGGTACACCGTGAGATTGGGAAAGTTTCTAAATCGCACCTCATTTCTCAACACCGTGTGCTCGGGTTCCCCATTCCAGCTACTTTACTAGCAATCTCCCTACTTGGAGAATCAGCACCTTTAACCTCCTGTTCCATACAGGTTGCAATTTGTCCTAAGGATGAATGGGAAGAGGGGCAACCAATGAGAGACTAGATCTAGGTGTTGGGACAGGCACAGGTCACTCTATTTTCCCATCAGGAAGAAGAATTAACCACAGGCTCAGCCTGCCGCCCGGAACCAGAATAGGGCCTGAGGCAAACACGTGCTTCTGCGGCCAGCTCCCAAAAAAGCCAGTTGAAAAATGGAGCACATGGGCACTGCAATTCACAAACCTGCAGAGTTATAAATGATAACTCTCGTCCACAAATATATTGAGGGAAGGCAACGAAGAGGATTTGAAAGCAAGGCAGTATTGCAGGAAACAGATTTCAGGAGGTAGATTCGAATCGCCTTTAAAGCTCAAGAAAAGGGGCAAAACGTTGACAGTGATGCCCTTGGCCAAAAAAGGCGTATGCGATTTTTCCTGAATATATTCAGGAAAAAACGCATACGCCCTTTTTGGCCAACCAAGCAACCTGGAAAGGCAAATCAGCACTACAAAGAAGTCTCGCTTCCCATCGGTCAAAAGGGCAATGCTGAAAAATGTGTCAAAACCACAAATGCAGGACAGGCCATGGAGAAATGGCAGCCTTGCTACTCTGATGGGCAGGATGTAAATTGCCAACAGCCACTCTGGAGAAGTGTACGGTGTGTCCTGAAACATCGAAAAAACACAGCTTAGGTAGCATAGGACACTTCCACTCATGGGCGTATAAATTGGGAAAACTAAAAATCAGCAAGACACAGGCACCCCAAAGTTTAGGGCTACTCTGTTGACAAGAACCTCCACTTCATGACACCTTAAATATCCCAGGAAAGAGAAAAATGGATAAAGAAGTCGTGGTCCTTATGTACAATGGAATATCACTCAGACATGAAATCAATGTCATAAGGCTAGTAGAAGCAAGATGAGTGGAGTTAGGTACGACGATTCTAAGTGAAATAAGTCACACAGAAAAAGACACTTATCAAAAGCTATCACTTATAGAGGGAATGTAAAAACCGCTACACTTGAATTGAATTACAAATTAGAACATAGTCACACATTTAAAACACACTATGGCTGCTTAACGGGAAAGGTGACGTGGGGTGATGCATAAAACAAGGGTTTCAAATTAGCTCAGATACCGTTCCATACACCCAATATGTAATAGAAAAGACCTACTCCTTGCTCAGTGAACTGGACTCAACACCCACTATTCACCGCACAAGAATATATCTGACTAGTGAGAATCTTAAAACTTATGTATTGATATCTCTCTGGAAGTGAGTCAAGTGGGTGTAAAGCCGCATAAACACAGCTGTGAAAAGCAGCTAAACCCCATTATAAAAATAAATTAGTTTTAAAAACCCATGAAACAAAGACAGTGAAAGACAGAGAAATTCTTACAAAATTCATTCAGGGGCTGTGATGCAAACTGGATTGAAAATATCTAGACACACAGTTGGATGAGACCTAAGGGTGGACACTCTTGGGGCTGACAGGTTTGGTGAGGTTGGGTGAGCAAACACAGACCCTTTAAGGTAATACTGCGTGGTACCCATCCCATGGGTCACAAATCTCCAGTTTTAAGGGCATCTTCCTGCATTGAAAACATGCATGAGAAACCCAGAAGATGGTACATCATGTGATCGGGAAAGGTTTCTAAAACGCACCTCATTTCTCATCTCCTTGTGCTCGGGTTCGCCATTCCAGCTACTTTACTAGCAATCTCCCTACTTGGAGAATCAACACCTTTAACCTCCGGTTCTGTACAGGTTGCAATTTGTCCTGAGGATGAACGGGAAGAGGGGCAACCAATGAGAGACTAGATCTAGGTGTTGGGACAGGCCCAGGTCACTCTATTTTCCCATCAGAAAGAAGAATTAACCACAGGCTCAGCATGCCGCCAGGAACCAGAATAGGGCCTGAGGCAATCCCGCGCTTTTGCGGCCAGCTACCAAAAAAGCGAGTTGAAAAATGGAGCTCAGGGACACTGCAATTCACAAACCCGCAGAGTTATAAATGATAACTCTCATCCACAGATATATTGAGGGAAGGCAACGAAGAGGATTTGAAAGCAAGGCAGAATTGCAGGAAACAGATTTCAGGAGGTAGATTCGAATCGCCTTTAAAGCACATGAAAAGCGGCAAAACGTCGACAATGATGCCCTTGGCCAAAAAAGGCGTATGCGTTTTTTCCTGAATATATTCAGGAAAAAACGCATACGCCCTTTTTGGCCAACCAAGCAACCTGGAAAGGCAAATCAGCGCTTCAAAGAAGTTTCGCTACCCATCGGTCAAAAGGGTCATGCTGCAAAAAGTGTCAAAACCAGAAATGCAGGACAGGCCATGGAGAAATGGCAGCCTCGCTACGCTGATGGGCGGGATGTAAATTGCCAACAGCCACTCTGGAGAAGTGTACGGTGTGTCCTGAAACATTGAAAAAACACAGCTTAGGGAGCATAGGGCACCTCCACTCATGGGCGTATAAATTGGGAAAACTAAAAATCAGCAAGACACAGGCACCCAAAATTTTAGGGCTGCTCTGTTGACAAGAACCTCCACTTCATGACACCTTAAATATCCCAGGAAAGAGAAAAATGGATAAAGAAGTTGTAGTTCTTATGTACAATGGAATATCACTCAGACATGAAATCAATGTCATAAGGCTAGTAGAAGCAAGATGAGTGGATTTAGGTATGACGATTCTAAGTGAAATAAGTCACACAGAAAAAGACACTTATCATAAGCTATCACTTATAGAGGGAATGTAAAAACCGCTACACTTGAACTGAATTACAAAACAGAACAGAGTCACACGTTTAGAAAACACACTATGGCTGCTTAACGGGAAAGGTGAGGTGGGGTGATGCATAAAACAAGGGTTTCAAATTCGCTCAGATACTGTTCCATACACCCAATATGTAATAGACAAGACCTACTCCTTGCTCAGTGAACTGGACTCAACACCCCCTATTCACCGCACAAGAATATATCTGACTAGTAAGAATCGTAAAACCTATGTATTGATATCTCTCTGGAAGTGAGCCAAGTGGGTGTAAAGCCGCATAAACACAGCCGTGAAAAGCAGCTAAACCCCATTATAAAAATAAATTACTTTTAAAAACCCGTAAAACAAAGAGTGAAAGAGAGAGAAATTCTTACACAATTCGTTCAGGGGCTGTGATGCAACCTGGATTGACCATATCTAGACCCACACTGGGATGAGACATAAGGGTGGACACTCTTGGGGCTGAGAGGTTGGGTGAGCAAACTCAGACCCTTTAAATTAATACTGCGTGGTACCCATTCCATGGGTCCCAAATCTCCAGGTTCAAAGGCATCTTCCTACATCGAAAACATGCATGAGAAACCCAGAAGATGGTACACCGTGTGATTTTGAAAGGTTTCTAAAACGCACCCAATTTCTCATCTCCTTGTGCTCGGGTTCGCCTTTCCAGCTACTTTACTAGCAATCTCCCTACTTGGAGAATCAGCACCTTTAAGCTCCTGTTCCCTACAGGTTGCAATTTGTCCTGAGAATGAACGGGAAGAGGGGCAAATAATGAGAGACTAGATCTAGGTGTTGGGACAGGCACAGGTCACTCTATTTTCCCATCAGGAAGAAGAATTAAACACAGGCTCAGCCTGCCGCCGGGAACCAGAATAGGGCCTGAGGCAATCCCGCGCTTTTGCGGCCAGCTCCCAAAAAAGACAGTTGAAAAATGGAGCTCAGGGGCACTGCAATTCACAAACCTGCTGAGTTATAAATGATAACTCTCGTCCACAGATATATTGAGGGAAGGCAACGAAGAGGATTTGAAAGCAAGGCAGAATTGCAGGAAACAGGTTTCAGGATGTAGATTCGAATCGCCTTTAAAGCACATGAAAAGTGGCAAAACGTCGACAGTGATGCCCTTGGCCAAAAAGGGCGTATGCGTTTTTTCCTGAATATATTCAGGAAAAAACGCATACGCCCTTTTTGGCCAACCAAGCAAACTGGAAATGCAAATCAGCGCTACAAAGAAGTCTCGCTTCCCATCGGTCAAAAGGGCCATGCTGCAAAAAGTGTCAAAACCAGAAATGCAGGACAGGCCATGGAGAAATGGCAGCCTTGCTACGCTGATGGGCGGGATGTAAATTGCCAACAGCCACTCTGGAGGAGTGTACGGTGTGTCCTGAAACATCGAAAAAACACAGCTTAGGGAGCATAGGGCACGTCCACTCATTGGCGTATAAATTGGGAAAACTGAAAATCAGCAAGACACAGGCACCCCAATGTTTAGGGCTGCTATGTTGACAAGAACCTCCACTTCATGACACCTTAAATATCCCAGGAAAGAGAAAAATGGATAAAGAAGTTGTGGTCCTTATGTACAAAGGAATATCACTCAGACATGAAATCAATGTCATAAGGCTAGTAGAAGCAAGATGAGTGGATTTAGGTATGACGATTCTAAGTGAAATAAGTCACACAGAAAAAGACACTTATCATAAGCTATCACTTATAGAGGGAATGTAAAAACCGCTACACTTGAACTGAATTACAAAACAGAACAGAGTCACACGTTTAGAAAACACACTATGGCTGCTTAACGGGAAAGGTGAGGTGGGGTGATGCATAAAACAAGGGTTTCAAATTCGCTCAGATACTGTTCCATACACCCAATATGTAATAGACAAGACCTACTCCTTGCTCAGTGAACTGGACTCAACACCCCCTATTCACCGCACAAGAATATATCTGACTAGTAAGAATCGTAAAACCTATGTATTGATATCTCTCTGGAAGTGAGCCAAGTGGGTGTAAAGCCGCATAAACACAGCCGTGAAAAGCAGCTAAACCCCATTATAAAAATAAATTACTTTTAAAAACCCGTAAAACAAAGACAGTGAAAGAGAGAGAAATTCTTACAAAATTCGTTCAGGGGCTGTGATGCAACCTGGATTGACCATATCTAGACCCACAGCTGGATGAGACATAAGGGTGGACACTCTTGGGGCTGAGAGGTTGGGTGAGGTTGGGTGAGCAAACGCAGACCCTTTAAAGTAATACTGTGTGGTACCCATCCCATGGGTCCCAAATCTCCAGGTTCAAGGGCATCTTCCTACATCGAAAACATGCATGAGAAACCCAGAAGATGGTACACCGTGTGATTTTGAAAGGTTTCTAAAACGCACCCCATTTCTCATCTTCTTGTGCTCGGGTTCGCCTTTCCAGCTATTTTACTAGAAATCTCCCTACTTGGAGAATCAGCACCTTTAAGCTCCTGTTCCCTACAGGTTGCAATTTATCCTGAGGATGAACGGGAAGATGGGCAACCAATGAGAGACTAGATCTAGGTGTTGGGACAGGCCCAGGTCACTCTATTTTCCCATCAGGAAGAAGAATTAACCACAGGCTCAGCCTGCCGCCAGGAACCAGAATAGGGACTGAGGCAATCCCGCGCTTTTGCGGCCAGCTACCAAAAAAGCGAGTTGAAAAATGGAGCTCAGGGACACTGCAATTCACAAACCCGCAGAGTTATAAATGATAACTCTCATCCACAGATATATTGAGGGAAGGCAACGAAGAGGATTTGAAAGCAAGGCAGAATTGCAGGAAACAGATTTCAGGAGGTAGATTCCAATCGCCTTTAAAGCACATGAAAAGCGGCAAAACGTCGACAATGATGCCCTTGGCCAAAAAGGGCGTATGCGTTTTTTCCTGAATATATTCAGGAAAAAACGCATACGCCCTTTTTGGCCAACCAAGCAACCTGGAAAGGCAAATCAGCGCTTCAAAGAAGTTTCGCTTCCCATCAGTCAAAAGGGTGATGCTGCAAAAAGTGTCAAAACCAGAAATGCAGGACAGGCCATGGAGAAATGGCAGCCTTGCTACGCTGATGGGCGGGATGTAAATTGCCAACAGCCACTCTGGAGAAGTGTACGGTGTGTCCTGAAACATCGAAAAAACACAGCTTAGGGAGCATAGGGCACGTCCACTCATGGGCGTATAAATTGGGAAAACTAAAAATCAGCAAGACACAGGCACCCCAAAGTTTAGGGCTGCTCTGTTGACAAGAACCTCCACTTCATGACAACTTAAATATCCCAGGAAAGAGAAAAATGGATAAAGAAGTTGTGGTCCTTATGTACAATGGAATATCACTCAGACATGAAATCAATGTCATAAGGCTAGTAGAAGCAAGATGAGTGGACTTAAGTACGACGATTCTAAGTGAAATAAGTCACACAGAAAAAGACACTTATCATAAGCTATCACTTAGAGAGGGAATGTAAAAACCGCTACACTTGAACTGAATTACAAAACAGAACAGAGTCACACGTTTAGAAAACACACTATGGCTGCTTAACGGGAAAGGTGAGGTGGGGTGATGCATAAAACAAAGGTTTCAAATTCGCTCAGATACTGTTCCATACACCCAATATGTAATAGACAAGACCTACTCCTTGCTCAGTGAACTGGACTCAACACCCCCTATTCACCGCACAAGAATATATGTGACTAGTAAGAATCTTAAAACCTATGTATTGATATCTCTCTGGAAGTGAGTCAAGTGGGTGTAAAGCCGCATAAACACAGCCGTGAAAAGCAGCTAAACCCCATTATAAAAATAAATTACTTTTAAAAACCCGTAAAACAAAGACAGTGAAAGAGAGAGAAATTCTTACAAAATTCGTTCAGAGGCTGTGATGCAACCTGGATTGACCATATCTAGACCCACAGCTGGATGAGACATAAGGGTGGACACTCTTGGGGCTTAGAGGTTGGGTGAGGTTGGGTGAGCAAACGCACACCCTTTAAAGTAATACTGTGTGGTACCCATCCCATGGGTCCCAAATCTCCAGGTTCAAGGGCATCTTCCTACATCGAAAACATGCATGAGAAACCCAGAAGATGGTACACCGTGTGATTTTGAAAGGTTTCTAAAACGCACCCAATTTCTCATCTCCTTGTACTCCGGTTCGCCTTTCCAGCTACTTTACTAGCAATCTCTCTACTTGGGGAATCAGCACCTTTAAGCTCCTGTTCCCTACAGGTTGCAATTTCTCCTGAGGATGAACGGGAAGAGGGGCAACCAATGAGAGACTAGATCTAGGTGTTGGGACAGGCCCAGGTCACTCTATTTTCCCATCAGGAAGAAGAATTAACCACAGGCTCAGCCTGCCGCCAGGAACCAGAATAGGGCCTGAGGCAATCCCGCGCTTTTGCGGCCAGCTCCCAAAAAAGCGAGTTGAAAAATGGAACTCAGGCACACTGCAGTTCACAAACCCGCAGAGTTATAAATGATAACTCTCATCCACAAATGTATTGAGGGAAGGCAACGAAGAGTATTTGAAAGCAAGGCAGAATTGCAGGAAACAGGTTTCAGGAGGTAGATTCGAATCGCCTTTAAAGCACATGAAAAGTGGCAAATCTTCGACAATGATGCCCTTGGCCAAAAAGGGCGTATGTGTTTTTTCCTGAATATATTCAGGAAAAAACGCATACACCCTTTTTTGCCAACCAAGCAACCTGGAAAGGCAAATCAGCGCTACAATGAAGTCTCGCTTCCCATCGGTCAAAAGGGCCATGCTGCATAAAGTGTCAAAACCAGAAATGCAGGACAGGCCATGGAGAAATGGCAGCCTTGCTACGCTGATGGGCGGGATGTAAATTGCCAACAGCCACTCTGAAGAAGTGTACGGTGTGTCCTGAAACATCGAAAAAACACAGCTTAGGGAGCATAGGGCACGTCCACTCATGGGCGTATAAATTGGGAAAACTAAAAATCAGCAAGACACAGGCACCCCAAAGTTTAGGGCTGCTCTGTTGACAAGAACCTCCACTTCATGACACCTTAAATATCCCAGGAAAGAGAAAAATGGATAAAGAAGCTGTGTTCCTTATGTACAAAGGAATATCACTCAGACATGAAATCAATGTCATAAGGCTAGTAGAAGCAAGATGAGTGGATTTAGGTATGACAATTCTAAGTGAAATAAGTCACACAGAAAAAGACACTTATCATAAGCTATCACTTATAGAGGGAATGTAAAAACCGCTACACTTGAACTGAATTACAAAACAGAACAGAGTCACACGTTTAGAAAACACACTATGGCTGCTTAACGGGAAAGGTGAGGTGGGGTGATGCATAAAACAAGGGTTTCAAATTCGCTCAGATACCGTTCCATACACCCAATATGTAATAGACAAGACCTACTCCTTGCTCAGTGAACTGGACTCAACACCCCCTATTCACCGCACAAGAATATATGTGACTAGTAAGAATCTTAAAACCTATGTATTGATATCTGTCTGGAAGTGAGTCAAGTGGGTGTAAAGCGGCATAAACACAGCAGTGAAAAGTAGCGAATCCCCATTTTAAATTAAATAACTTTAAAAAACCCAAAAAAATAAGACAGTGATAGAGAGAGGAAATTTTACATAATTCGTTCCTGGGCTGTGATGCAACCTTGTTTGATCATATCTAGACCCACAGCTGGATGAGAAATAAAGCTGGACACTCTTGCAGCTGAAGGACTCTTTCCCTAGTTACCAGATTGGGGAACGTAAAAAGGCTGCCGCCCTCTGGCCGTTACCTGCAAATGCAGCTTTAAAATCTGTGTTAATGGTCACTTCATATGAACAAGTACTTCAGGGCTGTAAATGAAACCTGCCCTCAAAATGTCTTGAGGGAGGTAGTGGCCAAACTTTTCAAAATGTGACACTTACTTTAAGAAAACAATTTGAAGAACTAAGCTGTAATCACAGTTTGATAAATAAAAAGAGCATGCTTTAAAGATCAATTTCAACAGATTATGGGACACATGCAAATTCAGCCACACAGAGGTATCAGCTCGCACCTGTTAGAATAACCAGCAGCAAGCAAACTACAAACAATAAATATTGAAGGTGTTTTGGAGAAATGCATACCCTCAATTTTAAGTGGGACATAACCTGGAAAGAGCCACTAATGAGAACTGAATGGTGGTGCCTTTAAAACGTACACACTGAGCTACCATATGATACAGCAAGCCCACTCCTTGGCCTATAACATAAGGAGATAGAACTGGAAAGACACAGGCAAGCAAATGTGCATTGCAGCAGTATTACAATAACCAAGACATGGAGGCAACCAAAAAGTCCATCAAGAGGTGCGTGGCCAAAGAATAACTGGTACACGTACAGGTGGAATATTAGCCAGGGAAAAAAACAAAACAATGCCATTTGCAGCACTGTGTATGATTCTTGAGTTAATCAGGCAAATTGTACTAAGTCAGAAAGCAAAAGACACATATCCTATAATATCACTTATAGGTCTTAGCTAAAAATTGATACCAATGAAGATATTTCCACAGAGAAATGCAATCACAGATTCATTAAACAAACTTAGGGTTCACCAAATGGAAAGGTGTGAGGATTGGATACATTAGGATATTGGGGTTAAGATAGATATAGAAACACATGTGAAATATGTAATCACCAAAGACCTACGTAATACCAAGACAAGACTACTCAACATGGTGTCATAACCTACATGGGAAAATGATCCAAAGAAGAATAGATATATGTATATGTTTAAAAGAACCACATCTTGCACACCTAGAAGAAACAAAACATTTTAATCAAATTTGCTCTGACAAAAAATAAAAATTAAATTAAAAAAAGAACAAGAAGTAATGAGACATAAACTTAAGGGGCTTTGTGCTGGCACATTGCATTCTAATTTACAACCAGAACATGACTTCCATTAAGGCTCTGTCATCACTAATAAAGCAGCTTTATAAGCAATGTTGAAGGTAGCTTAAAAGAAGTCTCACTAATTATTGATAGTAACAAGGAAACAAAGAAAAGTAAAAATCTCACTGCAAAAAGTATACATAGGGTAAGGATAGTAGATCAAACACTGATTAAACTTCTGTAAAGAATAAAAGACAACAGTAGTATGTTTTGTTAAAAAAGAGAGGGCCCAAATAAATCTGAAATGAAAGAGATGATGTTACAACAGACACCACAGAAATACAAAGTATCCTAAGATACACACAGGGTAACTCAGGGCTCAGACTGGACAGAGCCCACTCTCCAGTCCCCTGTACATGACTTACAGGAGCCTCAGGAACTGAGGAGGAGGTCCCTGAGGAGAGGCTCAAGATAGAATATGGTAGGCATTAACATGACTGCATTCATCTTAAACATGCCTGAACTACATTCACACGAGATGATTTTGTCCTGTATGTACATCGGCACCTATAGCCGGAACTGCAGATCTTTGGCTTCAACACCTCTACTGACAACATTAGCTTCACCTGCTGTGGACCGTCTCCTATAGGATTTCTAGAATCACAAAACATCGAAGCTTCACAGGACCCAGAGTCTGTGCGACTCCACACAGAGTCTCAGAGTCTCAACTCCACTCAGATACTCCACTCTTGGAGGGCACACACAAAGTAGTGTGCACATCAGGACCCAGGGGAAGGAGCAGTGACCCCGTAGGGGAATGACCAGAACTACCTGCTACTTTTAGAGGGTCTCCTGCAGAGGCAGCTGGTGGCTGTGGCTGTGGCTCACCGTGAGGACAACAACACTGGCAGCAGAAGTTCTGGGAAATACTCCTTGGTGTGAGCCCTCCCAGAGTCCGCCATTAGCCCCACCAAGAGCAAGGTAGGCTCCAGTGCTGGGTCGCCTCAGGCCAAACAACCAACAGGGAGGGAACCCAGCCCCATGCATCAGCAGACAAGCAGATTCAACTTTTTATTAAAGTTTTATTTAATCCGTAGACAAGCGGATTAAAGCTCTGCCCACCAAAGCAACACCCAGCTCTACCCACCACCAGTCCCTCCCATCAGGAAGCTTGCACAAGCCTCTAAGATAGACTCATCCACCAGAGAGCAGACAGCAGAAGCAAGAAGAACTACAATTCTGCAGCCTGTGGAAGGAAAACCACATTCACAGAAAGATAGACAAAATGAAAAGGCAGAGGACTTTATACCAGATCAAGGAACAAGATAAAACCCCAGAAAAAAAACGGAATGAGGTGGAGATAGGGAACCTTCCAGAAAAAGAATTCAGAATAATGATAGTGAAGTTGAGCCAAGACCTTAGAAAAAGAAAGGAGGCAAAGATCGAGAAGACACAAGAAATGCTTAACAAAGACCTAGAAGAATTAAGGAACAAACACCTAGAAGAGTTAAAGAACAAACAAACAGAGGTGAACAATGTAATAACTGAAATGAAAAATACACTAGAAGGAATCAGTAGCAGAATAACTGTGGCAGAAGAACGGATAAGTGGCCTGGAAGACAGAAAGGTGGAAATCACTGCCATGGAACAGAATAAAGAAAAAGAATGAAAATAAATGAAGACACCCCAAGAGTCCTCTGGGACAACATTAAACGCAACAACATTCGCATTATAGGGGTCCCAGAAGGAGAAGAGAGAGAGAAAGGACCCGAGAATATATTTGAAGAGATTATGGTCAAAAACTTCCCTAGCATGGGAAAAGAAATAGCCACCCAAGTCCAGAAGCACAGAGTGTCCCAGGCAGGAGAAACCAAAGGAGAAAAATGACAAGACACATAGTAATCAAATTGACAAAAATTAACGACAAAGAAAAATTATTGAAAGCAGCAAGGGAAAAATGACAAATAACATACAAGGGAAATCCCATAAGGATAACAGCTGATTTCTCAGCAGAAAATCTACAAGCCAGAAGGAAGTGGCATGATAAATTTAAAGTGATGAAAGGGAAGAACCTACAACCAAGGGTACTGCACCCTGCAAAGAGCTCATTCAGATTTGATGGAGAAATCAAAAGCCTTACAGACAAGCAAAAGCTAAGAGAATTCAGCACCATGCAACCAGCTCTACACCAAATGCTAAAAGAACTTCTCTAAGTGGGAAACACAAGAGAAGAAAAGGACCCACCAAGACAAACCCATAACAATTAAGAAAATAGTAGTAGGAACATACATATCGATAATTACCTTAAACGTGAATGCACTAAATGTTCCAACCAAAAGACATAGACTGGCTGAATGGATACAAAAACAAGACCCATATATATGCTGTCTACAAGAGACCCATTTCAGACCTAGGGACACATACAGACTGAAAGTGAGGCGATGGAAAAATATATTCTATGCTAATGAAAATCAAAAGAAAGCTGGAGTAGCAATACTCATATCAGATAAAATAGACTTTAAAATAAAGAATGTTACAAGAGACAAGGAAAGACACTACATAATGGTCAAGGGATCAATCCAAGAAGAAGATATAACAATTATAAATATATATGTACCCAACATAGGAGCACCTCAATGTATAAGGCAACTGCTAACAGCTATAAAAGAGGAAATCGACAGTAACACAATAATAGCGGGGGACTTTAACAGCTCACTTACACCAGTGGAGATCAGCCAGACAGAAAATTAATAAGGAAACACAAGCTTTAAATGACACAATAGACCAGATAGAGTTCATTGATATTTATAGGACATTCCATCCAAAAACAGCAGATTACACGTTCTTCTCAACTGCACACGGAACATTCTCCAGGATAGATCACATCTTGGGTCACAGATAAAGCCTCAGTAAATTTAAGAAAACTGAAATCATATCAAGCAGCTGTTCCGACCACAATGCTATGAGATTAGAAATCAATTACACGGAAAAAACTGTAAAAAACACAAACACATGGAGGCTAAACAATACGTTACTAAATAACCAAGAGATCACTGAAGAAATCAAAGGGGAAATCAAAAACTACCTAGAGACAAATGACAACCAAAACACGATGATCCAAAACCTATGGGATGCAGCAAAAGGAGTTCTAAGAGGGAAGTTTATAGCAATACAAGCCTACCTCAAGAAACAAGAAAAATCTCAAATAAACAATCTAACCTTACACCTAGAGGAACTAGAGAAAGAAGAACAAAACCCAAAGTTAGTAGAAGGAAAGAAATCCTAAAGATCAGAGCAGAAATAAATGAAATAGAAACAAAGAAAACGGAAGCAAAGATCATCAAAACTAAAAGCTGGTTCTTTGAGAAGATAAGCAAAAATGATCAACCTTTAGCCACACTCAAGAAAAAGAGGGAGAGGACGCAAATCAACAAAATTAGAAGTGAAAAAGGAGAAGTTACAACAGACACCACAGGAATACAAAGCATCCTAAGAGACTACTACAAGCAACTCTGTGCCAATAAAATGGACAATCTGGAAGAAATGGACAAATTCTTAGAAAGGTATAACCTTCTAAGACTGAACCAGGAAGAAATAGAAAATATGAACAAACCTATCACAAGCAATGAAATTGAAACTGTGATTAAAAATCTTCCAACAAACAAAAGTCCAGAACCAGATGGCATTACAGGTGAATTCTATCAAACATTTAGAGAAGAGCTAACACCCAACCTTCTCAAATTCTTCAAAACAATTGCAGGGGAAGGAACACTCCCAAACTCATTCTATGAGACCACCATCACCCTGATACCAAAATCAGACAGAGATACTACAAGGAAAGAAAATTATAGACCAATATCCCTGATGAATATAGATGCAAAAATCCTCAACAAAATACTAGCAAACAGAATCGAACAACACATTAAAAGGATCATACACCATGATCAAGTGGGGTTTATCCCAGGGATGCAAGGATTCTTCAATATACACAAAGCAATGTGATACACCATATTAACAAATTGTAGAATAAAACCATATGGTCATCTCAATAGATGAAGGAAAAGATTTTGAGAAAATTCAACACTCATTTACGATAAAAACTCTGCAGAGTGTGGGCATAGACGGAAACTACCTCAACATAATAAAGGCCATATATGACAAACCCACAGCAAACAGCATTCTCAATGGTGAAAAACTGAAAGCGTTTCCTCTAAGATCAGGAACAAGACGAGGATGTCCACTCTCACCACTGCTATTCAACATAGTTTTGGAAGTCCTAGCCATGGCAATCAGAGAAGAAAAAGAAATAAAAGGAATACAAAACGGAAAAGAAGAAGTAAAATTGTCACTGTTTGCAGATGACATGATATCATAGATAGAGAATCTTAAAGATGCCACCAGAAAACCACTGGAGCTAATCAATGAATTTGGTAAAGTTGCAGGATACAAAATTAATGCACAGAAATTGCTTGCATTCCTATACACTAACAATGAAAGATCAGAAAGAGAAATTAAGGAAACAATCCCATTACCACTGCAACAAAAAGAATAAAATACCTAGGAATAAACCTACCTAAGGAAGTAAAAGACCTGTACTCAGAAAACTATAAGACACTGATGAAAGAAATCAAAGATGATATAAACAGATGGAGACATATACCATGTCCTTGGATTAGAAGAATCAATATTGTGAAAATGACTATACTACCCAAAGCAATCTACAGATTCAATGCAATCCCGATCAAAATACCTTTGGCATTTTCTACAGAACAAGAAAAAAAATCTTAAAATTTGTAGGGAGACACAAAAGACCCTGGATAGCCAAAGCAGTCTTGAGGGGGAAAAAAAAGAGCTGGAGGAATCAGACTTCCAGACTTCAGACTATATTACAAAGCTACAGTAATCAAGATAATATGGTACTGACACAAACACAGAAATATAGGTCAATAGAAAAGGATAGAAAGCACAGAGATAAACCCACGTACCTATGGTTAACTAATCTATGACAAAGGAGGCAAGGGTATACAATGGAGAAAAGACAGTGTCTTCAGTAAGTGGTGCTGGGAAAACTGGACAGCTACATGTAAAAGAATGAAATTAGTACACTCCCTAACACCATACACAAAAGTAACTCAAAATGGATTAGAGACCTAAATATAAGACCAGCCACTATAAAACTCTTAGAAGAAAACATAAGCAGAACAGTCTATGACATAAATCACAGCAAGATCCTTTTTGACCCACCTCCTAGAGAAATGGAAATAAAAACAAAAATTAAAAAATGGGACCGAATGAAACATAAATTCTTTTGCACAGCAAAGGAAAACTTAAGCAAGATGAAAAGACAACCATCAGAATGGGAGAAAATATTTTCAAATGAAGCAAATGGCAAAGGATTAATCTACAAAAAGCAGCTCATGTAGCTCAATATCACAAAACCAAACAACCCAATCCAAAAATGGGCAGAAGACCTAAATAGAAATTTATCCAAAGAAGATATACAGGTTGCCAACAAACACATGAAAGGATGCTGAGCATCACTAATCATTAGAGAAATGCAAATCAAAACTACAGTGAGGTATCACCTCACACCAGTCAGAATGGCCATCATCAAAAAATCTACCAACAGTAAATGCTGGAGAGGCATTTATTGGAGAAAAGGGAACCCTCTTGCACTGTAGGTGGGAATGTAAATTGATATAGCCACTAGGGAGAACGGTATGGGGCTTCCTTAAAAACTAAAAATAGAACTACCATACAACCCAGCAAACCCACTCCTGGACATTTACCCTGAGAAAACCATAATTCAAAAAGAGTCATGTACCACAATGTTCACTGTAGCTCTATTTACAATAGCCAGGACATGGAAGCAACCTAAGTGTCCATCAACAGATAAATGGAAAAAGAAGATGTGGCACATATATACGATGGAACATTATTCAGCCATAAAAAGAAACGAAATTGAGTTATTTTTAGTGAGGTGGATGGATCTAGAGTCTGTCCTACAGAGTGAAGTAAGTCAGAAAGAGAAAAACAAATACCATATGCTAACACATATATATGGAATCTAAAAAAAAAAAGTTTATGAAGAACCTAGGGGCAGGAAAGGATTAAGGACACAGACGTAGAGAAAGGACTTGAGGACATGGGGAGAGGGAAGGGTAAGCTGGGACAAAGTGAGAGAGTGGTATGGACATATATACACTACCAAATGTAAAATTGATAGCTACTGGGAAGCAGCCACATAGCACAGGGAGATCAGCTCTGTGCTTTGTGACCACCTAAAAGGGTGGGATAAGGGAGTGAGAGGGAGGTGCAAGAGGGAGGGGATATGGTGTTATATGTATACGCATAGCTGATTCACTTTTTTATACAGCAGAAACTAACACACAATTGTAAAGCAATTATACTCCAATAAAGATGTAAAGAAAAAAAAAAAAAAAGAAAGAAAGCCCAGAGATAAACCTACACACCTATGGCCCACTAATCTATGACAAAGGAGGCAAGGGTATACAATGGAGAAAAGACAGTCTCTTCAATAAGTGGTGCTGGGAAAAATGGACAGCTACATGTAAAAGAATGAAATTAGAACACTCCCTAACACCATACACAAAAAATAAACTCCAAATGGATTAGAGACCGAAATGTAAGACCGGACACTATAAAACTCTTAGAGGAAAACATAGGAAGAATACTCTTTGACATAAATCACAGCAAGATATTTTTTGATCCACCTCCTAGAGTAATGGAATAAAAAAAAAAAAAAAAACAAATGGAAGCAAATGAAACCTAAAAGCTTTTGCAAAGCAAAGGAAACTACAAACAAGACGAAAAGACAACCCTCAGAATGGGAGAAAATATTTGCAAACGAATCAATGGACAAAGGATTAATCTCCAATGTATATAAACAGCTCATGCAGCTCAACAGTAAAAAAACAAACAAACCAATCCAAAAATGGGCAGATGACGTAAATAGACATTTGTCCCAAGAAGACATACAGATGACCAAGAAACACATGAAAAGCTACTCAACATCACTAATTATTAGAGAAATATAAACCAAAACTACAATGAGGTATCACCTCACACGAGTTAGAATGGGCATCATCAGAAAATCTACAAACAACAAATGCTGGAGAGGGTGTGGAGAAAAGGGAACCCTCTTACACTATTTGTGGGAATGTAAATTGATACAGTCACTATGGAGAACAGTATGGAGGTTCCTTAAAAAACTAAAAATAGAATAACCATATGACCCAGCAATCCCACTACTGGCCATATACCCAGAGAAAACCATAATTCAAAAAGACATATTCACCACAATATTCATTGCAGCACTATTTACAATAGCCAGGTCATGGAAGCAACCTAAATGCCCATAGACAGACGAACGGAAAAGATGTGCTACATATATAAAATGGAATATTACTCAGCCATAAAAAGGAATGAAATTGGGTCATTTGTAGAGACGTGGATAGATCTAGAGACTGTCATACAGAGTGAAGTAAGTCAGAAAGAGAAAAACAAATATCGTATATTAACGCATACATGTAGAACCTAGAAAAATGGTAAAGATGAACTGGTTTGCAAGGCAGAAATAGAGACACAGATGTAGA
The DNA here is from genome assembly GCF_028021215.1 of Eschrichtius robustus. Taxonomy (NCBI): domain Eukaryota; kingdom Metazoa; phylum Chordata; class Mammalia; order Artiodactyla; family Eschrichtiidae; genus Eschrichtius; species Eschrichtius robustus. The sequence goes on along the minus strand of NW_027175219.1, from coordinate 645,323 downwards.
GAACAAATGTATGGACACCAAGGGGGGAAAGTGGCAGGGTGGTGGTGGTGGGATGAATTGCAACCCTGGGATTGACACATATACACTTATATGTATAAAATAGATAACCAATAAGAGCCTGCTGTATAAAAAAATGAATAAAATAAATTCAAAAATTAAAAAATAAATAATACTTAAGAAAATAAAACAGAAAAAAAAGTTCTGTCCTTCCCATAGACGTATTTATATGAATGAATGATTTCCATGCTTATATCCATAAATACAAAAAGAGGAATAAAACTTACCTTGAACCAAAAAAGAAAAAAAAAAAAAAACTGAACCCACTGGTCATACAGAGGAAAACCCTATCAGCGCACTTGCTCCAGTGGTAAACAATTCTTAAGTTGGTCACAGGTGGGGAATCATCTCCCATGCAGCCAGCAGCCCCCACACAAGGAGCGGCCTCATTGCAAAGCTGGGGGACCGTGAGGAGGCGTCTCTGACTAAACGTGAGCTGAGCCCCAGGCCAGCTGCTGCTGAACTTTTCCCACCGTTCCCAGGTAAAACACCTGAATGTGTGCAAAGACTAAAAACTAGAGGAAGGGGCTTGGAGTCACACCAGCGAGAGCACGCAGGCCGACTTGGTGTCTGCAGGCCAGCCAGGATGGTCCTGGCCCCGGGCGCTCGTCTGGAAACTTTCCATTTCCCTGCCTGAGGTACCCCTCCTGTCCCGGCCCCCACTGCTTTTTTCCTTCCTTACCTCTGCCCGGGGAGAAATTCCAGCAGCAAGTATGGGTGACACATCCTCTTCTTTAGCAGGTGGCAGCCCGGCAACTCCTGCAGAAAGTCCAGTAGAGCCCCAGTCACAACGGGCCACTCATAGAGCCGTGGGCCCTACTGCCTCCCACCAGCCCAACCCCGAGACTGCTGACGGGGCAGAGAATATGGCGTCAGGCACAGCTGCAGAGGCTTTTGCTGCCTGGAGGGGTGTTTATATTGACCTCAACCCAGGCACACCTGGGAAGGGCTGGCCGGCCGGGTCAGGCTGCCCAGGTCAGCCAATCCTCGCCCCTCAGGGGCTCAGATTTGCAGAAAATGGGCCTTGCTGCACCGGCCAGATCCAAGGAACAGGTGTAGGGTCCCGAGAGTCAGGATAGATAAGGGGCGGCAGCCCTGGCTTGTTTTCTAATCATTTTATCTGGTCCAGGAGTGGGAGACAACTTCAAGAAGACCCTCTGCTAATGAGAGGAACCCAGGAGTCAGGGAGAGGAGGGGTGGTGGGTGGAGACAGAGGCCTGGTGCCCCGGCTGCTGTGGAAGCCCCTAGAAGACCAGGCAGAGGGAGGCCGCACAGAGTGAAGCCTAGGGTCACAGACCTGTTGGAGCTGCTGTTTATTAGTTCAAGCTCTGCTCTGAGGTGCTCTGTGTCAGCTCTGAGTGACAGGTGTGCTGGGGGTGCTCTGCAATGAGGGCTATATGCACAGTTCCTGTGTGCCCAGCCCTGTCGGGGTACCTGTCCACGGGAGCTCCATATCCAGGGAGGGGCATGCCCACGAGAGCCCCGTGGGCTGCTGCGTACCTGCCCAGGTGAGCTCCATATCCTGGGAGGGGCCTGACCATGATGGCCCCATGGGCTGCTGGGTACCTGCCCAGGTGAGCTCCATATCCTGGGAGGGGCCTAACCACCACAGCCCCGTGGGCTGCTGGGTACCTGCCCAGGTGAGCTCCATATCCTGGGAGGGACCTGACCACAAGAGCCCCGTGAGCTGCTGGGGACCTGGTAGAGGACGCCAGGACAGTCAGTGAAGCCACAGAGGATATACATCTAGTAGTTCCTAATTCCTACACCCTGCTGGTCATTCTACCATCCACCAGGACATGGTATTCTGTATTAGACTTCAATGATGCCTTCTTCTGTATTCCATTCGTCCCAGAGTCACAAGAAATTTTGGCTGTGAGTGGCAGGACTCAACATACAACAAAAACAATACTGCTGGGCCGTCCTGCCCCAGGGGTTCAAAAATTCCCACACCATCTTTGGGGAAATGTTAGCTAAAGACCTAAAAAATCTACCTCTGGAGAAGGGAACCCTCCTTCAATATGCAGATGACATTCTGATCACCAGCCCGACTAAGGAGGCCTCTGAACTACCTAGCCAATAAAAGATAGAAGGTGTCCAAGAAAAAGGCTCAAATATCACAAACTAAGGTGACCTTCCTGGGCTTCATTCGCTCAGAATGTCGGAGAAGCCCACCCCAGGAAAGGGAAGAAGCCATTTGCAGCCTCACCCTTCCTGAAACTAGAAGACAGCTTAGGGGTTCCTGGGGAGACCGGGGTTTGCTGCATCTGGATCCCTAACTACAGTCTAATAGCTGGGCCTCTATATGAAACACTGAAAGGAAAAGATGATGATCCTTTTGAATAGAATCCAGAAGCGGCCTTTCAAGAATGGAAAGAGCAGTCAGTTCAGATCCTTGCCCTGGACCTCCCTAAGTTAGCTAAACCCTTTGACCTTTACATTCCTGGTCCAAGGCGAATCGCCCTTGGAGTATTAGTGCAAAAACTGGGACCACTTGAAATGGAACAATGCAAGAATGCCCTCCAGGCATTGGCCAGCCACCCCATCCGACCAGGATACTGGGGGTATCTAAAAACCTGGAAATCAGCAGCCCGCAAGGCCAGCTCCCTCCTAAGGGAAAAGGACGCCACTTGGTGATCCTAACCACCCACCATGCCCTGAAGTTGCAGGGATTGCTCCGTGGGCACAATGACCTCGAGTGAGGAGGCCCTCCAACACCAACCTCCAGAGAGAAAACCTGGAGCAATGGGCCCCCATGACGACTCGTTTGACCATCACTTGACCTGGAGCTTCTCTCAGAAAACAACAAGAGTGTGTCCCAAAAGAGCAGACTATTGCTTACAGGACTTACTGCACCCAGAGCGGAGCTAATAAACTTGGCAGGGGAACCGTAAATAACGCTGCCACCATAGAAAAGCCTACAGACACCGCGGTGACGGCGGCCAATGAGACCGGCTGCACTCCTGGCTACTTCAAAAGGCCGTTGACTGAGTGGCCGTGAAGGTCCTGGATCACCACCGGCCCTGGACTGTCTGGGAGTTGAGCAAGCAGGGCTCTGACACCTGGTGTTGTTTGTACGTTAATTCAGTGGCCTAACTGAAGAAAGCGCAGAGTACTGGTCAGAGCATCTAGGCTAGCAGGAACTGTCAGCCTAAGGGGGCCGAACCAATGTGGAGCATGGTAAAACGGCCCACCCCACCCCCAGCGTCTCTGCACATCTCTTTCCTGGACCCTTAAAGGTCATTAGAATCTATAAAACTTCCAATGCTGGTGCTCAGGCAGACGAGCAGTGAGGGAGGAGGCCTGGGGACAATCAACCTCACCTGGAGGCTGCTTGGGAGAAGTCCTCCCCCTCGCCCCGGGTATGAGGACACCCAACTCAGCACGAAGCATTTACAGAAGAGGTGTCTGCACCCTCAGCACCCCAAGAATGAGGAATGGGACAAAAGGCAGAGGAGGGCTTTGTCACTGGCAAAGCCCATGAAAAATTCCTGGGAGATGAAAATAGAATCTGGGCAATAAAATAAAGTCTAACCATTTTTTCCTTTGTGCTTTGTCTAATTTCACTTGCTCCTAGGTTTCCACATGCAGAGGTCCCACACCCGACACTTCAGACCCGATTTCCTAGTGCAAAATGGCTGGGCCGACACCTCAGCTCGTGGGGCCCCGTGCAGACTCTGCGACATAGAGCCTGAGCTCCAGCCAACCCGGCCCTCGAGAGCTCCGCCCCCTCCCTCCCGCTGACGGTGCCAGGATCTCTACACAGCAGCCCGGCCCACAACCCGCAGGGAAGCACACACTCTCACCTCTCCATTCTCTGATCAAAATATAAAGTTTTCCTTTGCTTCTGAACCAAAGTCAGTCTCGATCTGTTGGCTCCAATGACACTAGGCAGGGAGACCCTTGTTGGGGCCCACTCTGCAGGATCAGTAACAGAATTTGAGAACATTGTAACTTCAAAGAACAGATGTGCGAGCCAAACTGTAATTAACATAGAGCAGTGTATAAGGCTCGTGTAAAATAAGATGTTTCTAACACTTCCATTTGATATTTCCATCACTTTATTATAAGCAAGTTCAGTGGAGGGGTTTGTCTTATTTGTCAGGTCAACAGTAGAGAAATGCAGTGATTTCTTTCCAAGGATGTACATCTAATAATCTTGGTTGAAGTTTCAACCTTGTTTTGACTGATTTTCCATTGAAAATGATACCTCTCTTTCAGCTCCTAGATTTCTGAGAAGTATAAAATCTTATATTTTTTATTACCAAAGGGGAAAGGTGGGAGGAGGGATAAATTAACAGTTTCAGATTAACATATACACACTGCTATGTATAAAATATATCATCAACAAGGAACTACTGTATAACACAGGGAACTATACTCAATATTTTGTAATGACCCCTAAGGGGAAATAATCTGAAAAACAATAGATATCTATATCTACATCATCTATCAACTACAGATAAAATGGAAACTAAAGGAGGCCGATGGTGAGCGTTTCTGAACCTGAAGACTTCAATCATCTAAAGTTCGGACTCTGCCTACGGCCCAAGTCCCTTAATGAACACACATGTACCAGTAGCTTAAAAATTCCCCAGATTGGAGTTCGGGGAGACACTGATTTGGAAAAATCCCTGGTGTTCTCCTTACATACACGGGACCTTTCCTACAGCTAAAACATGCCTGTGACACCCAGAAGATGGAACACGGTTGGATCAGGGAGATTTTGGAAAAGGCACCAAAACTCCTAATTTCCTGGTTGTTGGGGTCACACCTCCAGCCTTTTTCCTTAAAATCTCCCCACCTGAGGATGTCAGCACCTTCAACATCCAGTTGCACAAAATTTGGAATTTTTCGAAAGGAAGAAGGGGAAGGAGGAGAAACAAGGAGAGCCAAGCCCTAGATGTTCGGACAGGCACATGTCACTCTAATTTCCAATCAGGAAGAAGAATTAAGCAAAGGCTTAGCCTGCCACCGGGAACCAGAGTAGGGCCAGAAGCAAAGCAGCGGTTCTGCGGACAGCTCCCAAAAAAGCGAGTTGAAAAATGGAGCTCAGGGGCACTGCAATTCACAAACCTGCAAAGTTATAAATTATAACTATCGTCCAAAACTATATTGAGGGAAGGCAACGAACAGGATTGGAAAGCAAGGCAGAATTGCAGGAAACAGATTTCAGGAGTTAGATTCGAATAGCCCCTAAAGCACATGAAAAGCGGCCAAAAGTCGACAACGATGCACATGGCCAAAAAGAGCATATGTGTTTTTTTTCTGAATAAATTCAGGAAAAAACGCATAGGCCCTTTTTGGCCATCCAAGCAAGCCGGAAATGCAATGCAGCACTACAAAGAAGTCTCACTTCCCATCGGTCAAAAGGGCCTTCCTAAAAAAGTGTAAAAAAAATACAGGAGAGGCCAGGGAGGAAAGGGAGCATTGTTACACTGATGGTCGGGATGTAAATTGCCAATGGCGACTCTGGAGAACGGTACGGTGTTTCCTAAAACATCTAAAAAACACAGCTAGAGAGAAAGGGGCACATCCATTCATGGGCGTATAAATTGGAAAAATTAAAATCAACAAGACACAGGCACCCCAAAGTTTAGGGCTGCTCTGGTTACAAGAACCTCCACTTGTGTACATCTTAAATATCCCAGGGATGAGAAAAATGGTAAAGAAGTTGTGGTACTTATGTACAATGGAATATCACTCAGCCATGAAATCAATATCATAAGGCTAGTAGCAGCATGATGAGTGGATTTAGGTACGACGATTCTAAGTGAAATAAGTCACACAGAAAAAGACACTTATCATAAGATATCACTTATAGAGGGAATGTAAAAACCGTTAGCCTTAAACTGAATTACAAAACAGAACACAGTCACCCATTTTAAAAACACACTATGGCTGCTTAACGGGAAAGGTGAGGTGGGGTGATGCATAAAACAAGGGTTTCAAATTAGCTCAGATACCGTTCCATAAACCCAATATGTAGTAGACAAGACCTACTCCTTGCTCAGTGAACTAGACTCAACACCCCCTATTCAGCGCACAAGAATATATCTGAGTAGTAAGAATCTGAAAACCTATGTATTGATCTCTCTCTGGAAGAGAGTCAAGTGAGTGTAAAGCGGCATAAACACAGCCGTGAAAAGCAGCTAAAACCCATTTTAAAAATAAATTACTTTTAAAAACCCGTAAAACAAAGACAGTGTAAGAGAGAGTAATTCTTACAAAATTCGTTCAGGGGTTGTGATGCAACCTGGATTGACCATATCTAGACCCACAGCTGGATGAGACATAAGGGTGGACACTCTTGGGGCTGAGAGTTTTGGTGAGGTTGGGTGAGCAAACGCAGACCCTTTAAAGTAATACTGCGTGGTCCCCATCCCATGGGTCCCAAATCTCCAGGTTCAAGGGCATCTTCCTACATCAAAAACATGCATGAGTAACCCAGATCATGGTACACTGTCTGATCGGGAAAGGTTTCTGAAACGCACCTCATTTCTCATCTCCTTGTGCTCGGGTTCGCCATTCCAGCTTCTTAACTAGTAATCTCCCTACATGGAGAAACAGCACCTTTAAGCTCCTGTTCCATACAGGTTGCAATTTGTCCTGAGGATGAACGGGAAGAGGGGCAACCAATGAGAGACTAGATCTAGGTGTTGGGACAGGCACAGGTCACTCTATTTTCCCATCAGGAAGAAGAAATAACCACAGGCTCAGCCTGCCGCCCGGAACCAGAATAGGGCCTGAGGCAATCCCGAACTTCTGCGGCCAGCTCCCAAAAAAGCCAGTTGAAAAATGGAGCACATGGGCACTGCAATTCAAAAACCTGCAGAGTTATAAATGATAACTCTCGTCCACAAATATATTGAGGGAAGGCAACGAAGAGGAATTGAAAGCAAGGCAGAACTGCAGGAAACACATTTCAGGAGGTAGATTCGAATCGCCTTTAAAGCACATGAAAAGCGGCAAAACGTCGACAATGATGCCCTTGGCCAAAAAGGGCGTATGCGTTTTTTCCTGAATATATTCAGGAAAAAACGCATACGCCCTTTTTGGCCAACCAAGCAACCTGGAAAGGCAAATCAGCGCTACAAAGAAGTCTCGCTTTCGATCCGTCAAAAGGGCCATGCTGAAAAAAGTGTCAAAACCACAAATGCAGGACAGGCCAAGGAGAAATGGGAGCCTTGCCACGCTGATGGGCGGTATGTAAATTGCCAACAGCCACTCTGGAGAAGTGTACGGTGTGTACTGAAACATCGAAAAAACACAGCTTAGGGAGCATAGGGCACTTCCACTCATGGGCGTATAAATTGGGAAAACTAAAAATCACAAGACACAGGCACCACAAAGTTTAGGGCTGCTCTGTTGACAAGAACCTCCACTTCATGACACCTTAAATATCCCAGGAAAGAGAAAAATGGATAAAGAAGTTGTGGTCCTTATGTACAATGGAATATCACTCAGACATGAAATCAATGTCATAAGGCTAGTAGCAGCATGATGAGTGGATTTAGGTACGACGACTCTAAGTGAAATAAGTCACACAGAAAAAGACACTTATCGTAAGCTATCACTTATAGAGGGAATGTAAAAACCGCTACACTTGAACTGAATTACAAAAGAGAACAGAGTCACACGTTTAGAAAACACGCTATGGCTGCTTAACGGGAAAGGTGAGGTGGGGTGATGCATAAAACAAGGGTTTCAAATTAGCACAGATACCGTTCCATACACCCAATATGTAATAGACAAGACCTACTCCTTGCTCAGTGAACTGGACTCAACATCCCCTATTCACCACACAAGTATATATCTGACTAGTAAGAATCTTCAAACCTATGTATTGATATTTCTCTGGAAGTGTGTCAAGTGGGTGTAAAGCCGCATAAACACAGCCGTGAAAAGCAGCTAAACCCCATTATAAAAATAAATTACTTGTAAAAACCCGTAAAACAAAGACAGTGAAAGAGAGAGAAGTTCTTACACAGTTCGTTCAGGGGCCGTGATGCAACCTGGATTGACCAATTCTAGACCAACAGGTGGATGAGACCTAAGGGTGGACACTCTTGGGGCTGAAAGGTTGGGTGAGGTTGGGTGAGCAAACGCAGACCCTTTAAAGTAATACTGCGTGGTACCCATCCCATGGGTCCCAAATCTCCAGGTTCAAGGGCATCTTCCTGCATCGAAAACATGCATGAGAAACCCAGAAGATGGTACACCGTGTGATCGGGAAAGGTTTCTAAAACGCACCTCATTTCTCACCTCCTTGTGCTCGGGTTCGCCATTCCAGCTACTTTACTAGCAATCTCCCTTTTTGGAGAATCAGCACCTTTAACCTCCTGTTCTGTACAGGTTGCAATTTGTCCTGAGGATGAACGGGAAGAGGAGCAACCAATGAGAGACTAGATCTAGGTGTTGGGACAGGCACAGGTCACTCTATTTTCCCATTAGGAAGAAGAATTAACCACAGGCTCAGTCTGCCGCCCGGAACCAGAATAGGGCCTGAGGCAATCCCGCGCTTTTGCGGCCAGCTACCAAAAAAGCGAGTTGAAAAATGGAGCTCAGGGGCACTGCAATTCACAAACCTGCGGAGTTATAAATGATAACTCTCGTCCACAAATATATTGAGGGAAAGCAACGAAGAGGATTTGAAAGCAAGGCAGTATTGCAGGAAACAGATTTCAGGAGGTAGATTCGAATCGCCTTTAAAGCTCAAGAAAAGCGGCAAAACGTCGACAATGATGCCCTTGGCCAAAAACGGCGTATGCGTTTTTTCCTGAATATATTCAGGAAAAAACGCATACGCCCTTTTTGGCCAACCAAGCAACCTGGAAAGGCAAATCAGCACTACAAAGAAGTCTCGCTTCCCATCGGTCAAAAGGGCAATGTTGAAAAATGTGTCAAAACCACAAATGCAGGACAGGCCATGGAGAAAAGGGAGCCTTGCTACGCTGATGGGCAGGATGTAAATTGCCAACAGTCACTCTGGAGAAGTGTACGGTGTGTCCTGAAACATCCAAAAAACACAGCTTAGGTAGCATAGGACACTTCCACTCATGGGCGTATAAATTGGGAAAACTAAAAATCAGCAAGTCAGAGGCACCCCAAAGTTTAGGGCTACTCTGTTGACAAGAACCTCCACTTCATGACACCTTAAATATCCCAGGAAAGAGAAAAATGGATAAAGAAATTGTGGTTCTTATGTAAAATGGAATATCACTCTGCCATGAAATCAATGTCATAAGGCCAGTAGACGCAAGATGCGTGTACTTAGGTACGACGATTCTAAGGGAAATAAGTCACACAGAAAAAGACACTTATCAAAAGCTATCACTTATAGAGGGAATGTAAAAACCGCTACACTTGAATTGAATTACAAATTAGAACATAGTCACACATTTAAAACACACTATGGCTGCTTAACGGGAAAGGTGACGTGGGGTGATGCATAAAACAAGGGTTTCAAATTAGCTCAGATACCGTTCCATACACCCAATATGTAATAGAAAAGACCTACTCCTTGCTCAGTGAACTGGACTCAACACCCCCTATTCACCGCACAAGAATATATCTGACTAGTGAGAATCTTAAAACTTATGTATTGATATCTCTCTGGAAGTGAGTCAAGTGGGTGTAAAGCCGCATAAACACAGCTGTGAAAAGCAGCTAAACCCCATTATAAAAATAAATTAGTTTTAAAAACCCATGAAACAAAGACAGTGAAAGACAGAGAAATTCTTACAAAATTCATTCAGGGGTTGTGATGCAACCTGGATTGAAAATATCTAGACCCACAGTTGGATGAGACCTAAGGGTGGACACTCTTGGGGCTGACAGGTTTGGTGAGGTTGGGTGAGCAAACACAGACCCTTTAAGGTAATACTGCGTGGTACCCATCCCATGGGTCACAAATCTCCAGGTTCAAGGGCATCTTCCTACATCGAAAACTTGCATGAGGAACCCAGAAGATGGTACACCGTGTGATTTTGAAAGGTTTCTAAAACGCACCTCATTTCTCATCTCCTTGTGCTCGGGTTCGCCATTCCAGCTACTTTACTAGCAATCTCCCTACTTGGAGAATCAACACCTTTAACCTCCTGTTCTGTACAGGTTGCAATTTGTCCTGAGGATGAACGGGAAGAGGGGCAACCAATGAGAGACTAGATCTAGGTGTTGGGACAGGCACAGGTCACTCTATTTTCCCATCAGGAAGAAGAATTAAGCACAGGCTCAGCCTGCCGCCAGGAACCAGATTAGTGCCTGGGGCAATCCCGCGCTTCTGCGGCCAGCTCCGAAAAAAGCCAGTTGAAAAATGGAGCACATGGGCACTGCAATTCACAAACCTGCAGAGTTATAAATGATAACTCTCGTCCACAAATATATTGAGGGAAGGCAACGAAGAGGATTTGAAAGCAAGGCAGAGTTGCATGAAACAGGTTTCAGGAGGTAGATTCGAATCGCCTTTCAAGCACATGAAAAGCGGCAAAACGTGGAAAATGATGCCCTTGGCCAAAAAGGGCGTATGCGTTTTTTCCTGAATATATTCAGGAAAAAACGCATACGCCCTTTTTGGTCAACCAAGCAACCTGGAAAGGAAAATCAGCGCTACAAAGAAGTCTCGCTTCCCATGGGTCAAAAGGGCCATGCTGAAAAAAGTGTCAAAACCACAAATGCAGGACAGGCCATGGAGAAATGGGAGCCTTGCCACGCTGATGGGCGGGATGTAAATTGCCAACAGCCACTCTGGAGAAGTATACGGTGTGGCCTGAAACATCGAAAAAACAAAGTTTATGGAGCATAGGGCACTTCCACTCATGGGCGTATAAATTGGGAAAACTAAAAATCAGCAAGACTCAGGCACCCCAAAGTTTAGGGCTGCTCTGTTGACAAGAACCTCCACTTCACGAAACCTTAAATATCCCAGGAAGGAGAAAAATGGATAAAGAAGTCGTGGTCCTTATGTACAATGGAATATCACTCAGCCATTAAATCAATGTCATAAGGCTAGTAGCAGCATGATGAGTGGATTTAGGTACGACGACTCTAAGTGAAATAAGTCACACAGAAAAATACACTTATCAAAAGCTATGACTTATAAAGGGAATGTAAAAACCGCTACAATTGAACTGAATTAAAATCACAACAGAGTCACACATTTAGAAAACACACTATGGCTGCTTAACGGGAAAGGTGACGTGGGGTGATGCATAAAACAAGGGTTTCAAATTAGCTCAGATACCGTTCCATACACCCAATATGTAATAGACAAGACCTACTCCTTGCTCAGTGAACTGGACTCAACACCCCCTATTCACCACACAAGAATATATCTGACTAGTGAGAATCGTAAAACTTATGTATTGATATCTCTCTGGAAGTGAGTCAAGTGGGTGTAAAGCCGCATAAACACAGCCGTGAAAAGCAGCTAAACCCCATTATAAAAATAAATTAGTTTTAAAAACCCATGAAACAAAGACAGTGAAAGAGAGAGAAATTCTTACAAAATTCATTCAGGGGCTGTGACGCAACCTGGATTGACCATATCTAGACCCACAGCTGGATGAGACATAAGGGTGGACACTCTTGGGGCTGAGAGGTTTGGTGTGGTTGGGTGAGCAAATGCAGACCCTTTAAAGTAATACTGTGTGGTACCCATCCCATGGGTCCCAAATCTCCAGGTTCAAAGGCATCTTCCTACATCGAAAACATGCATGAGAAACCCAGAAGATGGTACACCGTGAGATTGGGAAAGTTTCTAAAACGCACCTCATTTCTCAACTCCGTGTGCTCGGGTTCCCCATTCCAGCTACTTTACTAGCAATCTCCCTACTTGGAGAATCAGCACCTTTAACCTCCTGTTCCATACAGGTTGCAATTTGTCCTAAGGATGAATGGGAAGAGGGGCAACCAATGAGAGACTAGATCTAGGTGTTGGGACAGGCACAGGTCACTCTATTTTCCCATCAGGAAGAAGAATTAACCACAGGCTCAGCCTGCCGCCCGGAACCAGAATAGGGCCTGAGGCAAACCCGTGCTTCTGCGGCCAGCTCCCAAAAAAGCCAGTTGAAAAATGGAGCACATGGGCACTGCAATTCACAAACCTGCAGAGTTATAAATGATAACTCTCGTCCACAAATATATTGAGGGAAGGCAACGAAGAGGATTTGAAAGCAAGGCAGTATTGCAGGAAACAGATTTCAGGAGGTAGATTCGAATCGCCTTTAAAGCTCAAGAAAAGGGGCAAAACGTTGACAGTGATGCCCTTGGCCAAAAAAGGCGTATGCGATTTTTCCTGAATATATTCAGGAAAAAACGCATACGCCCTTTTTGGCCAACCAAGCAACCTGGAAAGGCAAATCAGCACTACAAAGAAGTCTCGCTTCCCATCGGTCAAAAGGGCAATGCTGAAAAATGTGTCAAAACCACAAATGCAGGACAGGCCATGGAGAAATGGCAGCCTTGCTACTCTGATGGGCAGGATGTAAATTGCCAACAGCCACTCTGGAGAAGTGTACGGTGTGTCCTGAAACATCGAAAAAACACAGCTTAGGTAGCATAGGACACTTCCACTCATGGGCGTATAAATTGGGAAAACTAAAAATCAGCAAGACACAGGCACCCCAAAGTTTAGGGCTACTCTGTTGACAAGAACCCCCACTTCATGACACCTTAAATATCCCAGGAAAGAGAAAAATGGATAAAGAAGTCGTGGTCCTTATGTACAATGGAATATCACTCAGACATGAAATCAATGTCATAAGGCTAGTAGAAGCAAGATGAGTGGAGTTAGGTACGACGATTCTAAGTGAAATAAGTCACACAGAAAAAGACACTTATCAAAAGCTATCACTTATAGAGGGAATGTAAAAACCGCTACACTTGAATTGAATTACAAATTAGAACATAGTCACACATTTAAAACACACTATGGCTGCTTAACGGGAAAGGTGACGTGGGGTGATGCATAAAACAAGGGTTTCAAATTAGCTCAGATACCGTTCCATACACCCAATATGTAATAGAAAAGACCTACTCCTTGCTCAGTGAACTGGACTCAACACCCACTATTCACCGCACAAGAATATATCTGACTAGTGAGAATCTTAAAACTTATGTATTGATATCTCTCTGGAAGTGAGTCAAGTGGGTGTAAAGCCGCATAAACACAGCTGTGAAAAGCAGCTAAACCCCATTATAAAAATAAATTAGTTTTAAAAACCCATGAAACAAAGACAGTGAAAGACAGAGAAATTCTTACAAAATTCATTCAGGGGCTGTGATGCAACCTGGATTGAAAATATCTAGACACACAGTTGGATGAGACCTAAGGGTGGACACTCTTGGGGCTGACAGGTTTGGTGAGGTTGGGTGAGCAAACACAGACCCTTTAAGGTAATACTGCGTGGTACCCATCCCATGGGTCACAAATCTCCAGTTTTAAGGGCATCTTCCTGCATTGAAAACATGCATGAGAAACCCAGAAGATGGTACATCATGTGATCGGGAAAGGTTTCTAAAACGCACCTCATTTCTCATCTCCTTGTGCTCGGGTTCGCCATTCCAGCTACTTTACTAGCAATCTCCCTACTTGGAGAATCAACACCTTTAACCTCCGGTTCTGTACAGGTTGCAATTTGTCCTGAGGATGAACGGGAAGAGGGGCAACCAATGAGAGACTAGATGTAGGTGTTGGGACAGGCACAGGTCACTCTATTTTCCCATCAGGAAGAAGAATTAAGCACAGGCTCAGCCTGCCGCCGGGAACCAGATTAGTGCCTGAGGCAATCCCGCGCTTCTGCGGCCAGCTCCGAAAAAAGCCAGTTGAAAAATGGAGCACATGGGCACTGCAATTCACAAACATGCAGAGTTATAAATGATAACTCTCGTCCACAAATATATTGAGGGAAGGCAACGAAGAGGATTTGAAAGCAAGGCAGAGTTGCAGGAAACAGGTTTCAGGAGGTAGATTCGAATCACCTTTCAAGCACATGAAAAGCGGCAAAACGTGGAAAATGATGCCCTTGGCCAAAAAGGGTGTATGCGTTTTTTCCTGAATATATTCAGCAAAAAACGCATATGCCCTTTTTGGCCAACCAAGCAACCTGGAAAGGCAAATCAGCGCTACAAAGAAGTCTCGCTTCCCATCGGTCAAAAGGGCCATGCTGCAAAAAGTGTCAAAACCAGAAATGCAGGACAGGCCATGGAGAAATGGCAGCCTTGCTACGCTGATGGGCGGGATGTAAATTGCCAACAGCCACTCTGGAGAAGTGTACGGTGTGTCCTGAAACATCGAAAAAACACAGCTTAGGGAGCATAGGGCACCTCCACTCATGGGTGTATAAATTGGGAAAACTAAAAATCAGGAAGACACAGGCACCCAAAAGTTTAGGGCTGCTCTGTTGACAAGAACCTCCACTTCATGACAACTTAAATATCCCAGGAAAGAGAAAAATGGATAAAGAAGTCGTGGTCCTTATGTACAATGCAATAGCACTCAGACATGAAATCAATGTCATAAGGCTAGTAGAAGCAAGATGAGTGGAGTTAGGTACGACGATTCTCAGTGAAATAAGTCACACAGAAAAAGACACTTATCATAAGCTATCACTTATAGAGGGAATGTAAAAACCGCTACACTTGAACTGAATTACAAAACAGAACAGAGTCACACGTTTAGAAAACACACTATGGCTGCTTAACGGGAAAGGTGAGGTGGGGTGATGCATAAAACAAGGGGTTCAAATTCGCTCAGATACCGTTCCATACACCCAATATTTAATAGACAAGACCTACTCCTTGCTCAGTGAACTGGACTCAACACCCCTTATTCACCGCACAAGAATATATGTGACTAGTAAGAATCTTAAAACCTATGTATTGATATATGTCTGGAAGTGAGTCAAGTGGGTGTAAAGCCGCATAAACACAGCCGTGAAAAGCAGCTAAACCCCATTATAAAAATAAATTACTTTTAAAAACCCGTAAAACAAAGACAGTGAAAGAGAGAGAAATTCTTACAAAATTCGTTCAGAGGCTGTGATGCAACCTGGATTGACCATATCTACACGCACAGCTGGATGAGACATAAGGGTGGACACTCTTGGGGCTGAAAGGTTGGGTTAGGTTGGGTGAGCAAACGCAGACCCTTTAAAGTAATACTGCGTGGTACCCATCCCATGGGTCCCATGTCTCCAGGTTCAAGGGCATCTTCCTCCATCGAAAACATGCATGAGAAACTCAGAAGATGGTACACCGTGTGATTTTGAAAGGTTTCTAAAACGCACCTCATTTCTCATCTCCTTGTGCTCGGGTTCGCCATTCCAGCTACTTTACTAGCAATCTCCCTACTTGGAGAATCAGCACCTTTAACCTCCTGTTCTGTACAGGTTGCAATTTGTCCTGGGGATGAACGGGAAGAGGGGCAACCAATGAGAGACTAGATCTAGGTGTTGGGACAGGCACAGGTCACTCTAACTTCCCATCAGGAAGAAGAATTAATCACAGGCTCAGCCTGCCGCCCAGAAGCACAATAGGGCCTGAGGCAATCCCGCGCTTTTGCGGCCAGCTCCCAAAAAAGCGAGTTGAAAAATGGAGCTCAGGGACACTGCAATTCAGAAACCCGCAGAGTTATAAATGATAACTCTCATCCACAGATATATTGAGGGAAGGCAACGAAGAGGATTTGAAAGCAAGGCAGAATTGCAGAAAACAGATTTCAGGAGGTAGATTCGAATCGCCTTTAAAGCACATGAAAAGCGGCAAAACGTCGACAATGATGCCCTTGGCCAAAAAGTGTGTATGCGTTTTTTCCTGAATATATTCAGGAAAAAACGCATACGCCCTTTTTGGCCAACCAAGCAACCTGAAAAGGCAAATCAGCGCTACAAAGAAGTCTCGCTTCCCATCGGTCAAAAGGGCCATGCTGCAAAAAGTGTCAAAACCAGAAATGCAGGACAGGCCATGGAGAAATGGCAGCCTTGCTACGCTGATGAGAGGGATGTAAATTGCCAACAGCCACTCTGGAGAAGTGTACGGTGTGTCCTGAAACATCGAAAAAACACAGCTTAGGGAGCATAGGGCACGTCCACTCATGGGCGTATAAATTGGGAAAACTAAAAATCAGCAAGACACAGGCACCCCAAAGTTTAGGGCTGCTCTGTTGACAAGAACCTCCACTTCATGACACCTTAAATATCCCAGGAAAGAAAAAAATGGATAAAGAAGTTGTGGTCCTTATGTACAATGCAATATCACTCAGACATGAAATCAATGTCATAAGGCTAGTAGAAGCAAGATGAGTGGACTTAGGTACGACGATTCTAAGTGAAATAAGTCACACAGAAAAAGACACTTATTATAAGCTATCACTTATAGAGGGAATGTAAAAACCTGCTACACTTGAACTGAATTACAGAGCAGAACAGAATCACACGTTTAGATAACACACTATGGCTGCTTAACGGGAAAGGTGAGGTGGGGTGATGCATAAAACAAGGGGTTCAAATTCGCTCAGATACCGTTCCATACACCCAATATGTAATAGACAAGACCTACTCCTTGCTCAGTGAACTGGACTCAACACCCCCTATTCACCGCACAAGAATATATGTGACTAGTAACAATCTTAAAACCTATGTATTGATATCTGTCTGGAAGTGAGTCAAGTGGGTGTAAATCCGCATAAACACAGCCGTGAAAAGCAGCTAAACCCCATTATAAAAATAAATTACTTTTAAAAACCCGTAAAACAAAGACAGTGAAAGAGAGAGAAATTCTTACAAAATTCGTTCAGAGGCTGTGATGCAACCTGGATTGACCATATCTACACGCACAGCTGGATGAGACATAAGGGTGGACACTCTTGGGGCTGAGAGGTTGGGTGAGGTTGGGTGAGCAAACGCAGACCCTTTAAAGTAATACTGTGTGGTACCCATCCCATGGGTCCCAAATCTCCAGGTTCAAGGGCATCTTCCTACATCGAAAACATGCATGAGAAACCCAGAAGATGGTACACCGTGTGATTTTGAAAGGTTTCTAAAACGCACCCCATTTCTCATCTTCTTGTGCTCGGGTTCGCCTTTCCAGCTATTTTACTAGCAATCTCCCTACTTGGAGAATCAGCACCTTTAAGCTCCTGTTCCCTACAGGTTGCAATTTGTCCTGAGGATGAACGGGAAGAGGGGCAAACAATGTGAGACTAGATCTAGGTGTTGGGACAGGCCCAGGTCACTCTATTTTCCCATCAGGAAGAAGAATTAACCACAGGCTCAGCCTGCCGCCAGGAACCAGAATAGGGCCTGAGGCAATCCCGCGCTTTTGCGGCCAGCTACCAAAAAAGCGAGTTGAAAAATGGAGCTCAGGGACACTGCAATTCACAAACACGCAGAGTTATAAATGATAACTCTCATCCACAGATATATTGAGGGAAGGCAGCGAAGAGGATTTGAAAGCAAGGCAGAATTGCAGGAAACAGATTTCAGGAGGTAGATTCGAATCGCCTTTAAAGCACATGAAAAGCGGCAAAACGTCGACAATGATGCCCTTGGCCAAAAAGGGCGTATGCGTTTTTTCCTGAATATATTCAGGAAAAAACGCATACGCCCTTTTTGGCCAACCAAGCAACCTGGAAAGGCAAATCAGCGCTTCAAAGAAGTTTCGCTTCCCATCAGTCAAAAGGGTGATGCTGCAAAAAGTGTCAAAACCAGAAATGCAGGACAGGCCATGGAGAAATGGCAGCCTTGCTACGCTGATGGGCGGGATGTAAATTGCCAACAGCCACTCTGGAGAAGTGTACGGTGTGTCCTGAAACATCGAAAAAACACAGCTTAGGGAGCATAGGGCACGTCCACTCATGGGCGTATAAATTGGGAAAACTAAAAATCAGCAAGACACAGGCACCCCAAAGTTTAGGGCTGCTCTGTTGACAAGAACCTCCACTTCATGACAACTTAAATATCCCAGGAAAGAGAAAAATGGATAAAGATGTTGTGGTCCTTATGTACAATGGAATATCACTCAGACATGAAATCAATGTCATAAGGCTAGTAGAAGCAAGATGAGTGGACTTAGGTACGACGATTCTAAGTGAAATAAGTCACACAGAAAAAGACACTTATCATAAGCTATCACTTATAGAGGGAATGTAAAAACCGCTACACTTGAACTGAATTACAAAACAGAACAGAGTCACACGTTTAGAAAACACACTATGGCTGCTTAACGGGAAAGGTGAGGTGGGGTGATGCATAAAACAAGGGTTTCAAATTCGCTCAGATACTGTTCCATACACCCAATATGTAATAGACAAGACCTACTCCTTGCTCAGTGAACTGGACTCAACACCCCCTATTCACCGCACAAGAATATATGTGACTAGTAAGAATCTTAAAACCTATGTATTGATATCTGTCTGGAAGTGAGTCAAGTGGGTGTAAAGCCGCATAAACACAGCCGTGAAAAGCAGCTAAACCCCATTATAAAAATAAATTACTTTTAAAAACCCGTAAAACAAAGAGTGAAAGAGAGAGAAATTCTTACACAATTCGTTCAGGGGCTGTGATGCAACCTGGATTGACCATATCTAGACCCACACTGGGATGAGACATAAGGGTGGACACTCTTGGGGCTGAGAGGTTGGGTGAGCAAACTCAGACCCTTTAAATTAATACTGCGTGGTACCCATTCCATGGGTCCCAAATCTCCAGGTTCAAAGGCATCTTCCTACATCGAAAACATGCATGAGAAACCCAGAAGATGGTACACCGTGTGATTTTGAAAGGTTTCTAAAACGCACCCAATTTCTCATCTCCTTGTGCTCGGGTTCGCCTTTCCAGCTACTTTACTAGCAATCTCCCTACTTGGAGAATCAGCACCTTTAAGCTCCTGTTCCCTACAGGTTGCAATTTGTCCTGAGAATGAACGGGAAGAGGGGCAAATAATGAGAGACTAGATCTAGGTGTTGGGACAGGCACAGGTCACTCTATTTTCCCATCAGGAAGAAGAATTAAACACAGGCTCAGCCTGCCGCCGGGAACCAGAATAGGGCCTGAGGCAATCCCGCGCTTTTGCGGCCAGCTCCCAAAAAAGACAGTTGAAAAATGGAGCTCAGGGGCACTGCAATTCACAAACCTGCTGAGTTATAAATGATAACTCTCGTCCACAGATATATTGAGGGAAGGCAACGAAGAGGATTTGAAAGCAAGGCAGAATTGCAGGAAACAGGTTTCAGGATGTAGATTCGAATCGCCTTTAAAGCACATGAAAAGTGGCAAAACGTCGACAGTGATGCCCTTGGCCAAAAAGGGCGTATGCGTTTTTTCCTGAATATATTCAGGAAAAAACGCATACGCCCTTTTTGGCCAACCAAGCAAACTGGAAATGCAAATCAGCGCTACAAAGAAGTCTCGCTTCCCATCGGTCAAAAGGGCCATGCTGCAAAAAGTGTCAAAACCAGAAATGCAGGACAGGCCATGGAGAAATGGCAGCCTTGCTACGCTGATGGGCGGGATGTAAATTGCCAACAGCCACTCTGGAGGAGTGTACGGTGTGTCCTGAAACATCGAAAAAACACAGCTTAGGGAGCATAGGGCACGTCCACTCATTGGCGTATAAATTGGGAAAACTGAAAATCAGCAAGACACAGGCACCCCAATGTTTAGGGCTGCTATGTTGACAAGAACCTCCACTTCATGACACCTTAAATATCCCAGGAAAGAGAAAAATGGATAAAGAAGTTGTGGTCCTTATGTACAAAGGAATATCACTCAGACATGAAATCAATGTCATAAGGCTAGTAGAAGCAAGATGAGTGGATTTAGGTATGACGATTCTAAGTGAAATAAGTCACACAGAAAAAGACACTTATCATAAGCTATCACTTATAGAGGGAATGTAAAAACCGCTACACTTGAACTGAATTACAAAACAGAACAGAGTCACACGTTTAGAAAACACACTATGGCTGCTTAACGGGAAAGGTGAGGTGGGGTGATGCATAAAACAAGGGTTTCAAATTCGCTCAGATACTGTTCCATACACCCAATATGTAATAGACAAGACCTACTCCTTGCTCAGTGAACTGGACTCAACACCCCCTATTCACCGCACAAGAATATATCTGACTAGTAAGAATCGTAAAACCTATGTATTGATATCTCTCTGGAAGTGAGCCAAGTGGGTGTAAAGCCGCATAAACACAGCCGTGAAAAGCAGCTAAACCCCATTATAAAAATAAATTACTTTTAAAAACCCGTAAAACAAAGACAGTGAAAGAGAGAGAAATTCTTACAAAATTCGTTCAGGGGCTGTGATGCAACCTGGATTGACCATATCTAGACCCACAGCTGGATGAGACATAAGGGTGGACACTCTTGGGGCTGAGAGGTTGGGTGAGGTTGGGTGAGCAAACGCAGACCCTTTAAAGTAATACTGTGTGGTACCCATCCCATGGGTCCCAAATCTCCAGGTTCAAGGGCATCTTCCTACATCGAAAACATGCATGAGAAACCCAGAAGATGGTACACCGTGTGATTTTGAAAGGTTTCTAAAATGCACCCCATTTCTCATCTTCTTGTGCTCGGGTTCGCCTTTCCAGCTATTTTACTAGCAATCTCCCTACTTGGAGAATCAGCACCTTTAAGCTCCTGTTCCCTACAGGTTGCAATTTGTCCTGAGGATGAACGGGAAGAGGGGCAACCAATGAGAGACTAGATCTAGGTGTTGGGACAGGCCCAGGTCACTCTATTTTCCCATCAGAAAGAAGAATTAACCACAGGCTCAGCATGCCGCCAGGAACCAGAATAGGGCCTGAGGCAATCCCGCGCTTTTGCGGCCAGCTACCAAAAAAGCGAGTTGAAAAATGGAGCTCAGGGACACTGCAATTCACAAACCCGCAGAGTTATAAATGATAACTCTCATCCACAGATATATTGAGGGAAGGCAACGAAGAGGATTTGAAAGCAAGGCAGAATTGCAGGAAACAGATTTCAGGAGGTAGATTCGAATCGCCTTTAAAGCACATGAAAAGCGGCAAAACGTCGACAATGATGCCCTTGGCCAAAAAAGGCGTATGCGTTTTTTCCTGAATATATTCAGGAAAAAACGCATACGCCCTTTTTGGCCAACCAAGCAACCTGGAAAGGCAAATCAGCGCTTCAAAGAAGTTTCGCTACCCATCGGTCAAAAGGGTCATGCTGCAAAAAGTGTCAAAACCAGAAATGCAGGACAGGCCATGGAGAAATGGCAGCCTTGCTACGCTGATGGGCGGGATGTAAATTGCCAACAGCCACTCTGGAGAAGTGTACGGTGTGTCCTGAAACATTGAAAAAACACAGCTTAGGGAGCATAGGGCACCTCCACTCATGGGCGTATAAATTGGGAAAACTAAAAATCAGCAAGACACAGGCACCCAAAAGTTTAGGGCTGCTCTGTTGACAAGAACCTCCACTTCATGACACCTTAAATATCCCAGGAAAGAGAAAAATGGATAAAGAAGTTGTAGTTCTTATGTACAATGGAATATCACTCAGACATGAAATCAATGTCATAAGGCTAGTAGAAGCAAGATGAGTGGATTTAGGTATGACGATTCTAAGTGAAATAAGTCACACAGAAAAAGACACTTATCATAAGCTATCACTTATAGAGGGAATGTAAAAACCGCTACACTTGAACTGAATTACAAAACAGAACAGAGTCACACGTTTAGAAAACACACTATGGCTGCTTAACGGGAAAGGTGAGGTGGGGTGATGCATAAAACAAGGGTTTCAAATTCGCTCAGATACTGTTCCATACACCCAATATGTAATAGACAAGACCTACTCCTTGCTCAGTGAACTGGACTCAACACCCCCTATTCACCGCACAAGAATATATCTGACTAGTAAGAATCGTAAAACCTATGTATTGATATCTCTCTGGAAGTGAGCCAAGTGGGTGTAAAGCCGCATAAACACAGCCGTGAAAAGCAGCTAAACCCCATTATAAAAATAAATTACTTTTAAAAACCCGTAAAACAAAGACAGTGAAAGAGAGAGAAATTCTTACAAAATTCGTTCAGGGGCTGTGATGCAACCTGGATTGACCATATCTAGACCCACAGCTGGATGAGACATAAGGGTGGACACTCTTGGGGCTGAGAGGTTGGGTGAGGTTGGGTGAGCAAACGCAGACCCTTTAAAGTAATACTGTGTGGTACCCATCCCATGGGTCCCAAATCTCCAGGTTCAAGGGCATCTTCCTACATCGAAAACATGCATGAGAAACCCAGAAGATGGTACACCGTGTGATTTTGAAAGGTTTCTAAAACGCACCCCATTTCTCATCTTCTTGTGCTCGGGTTCGCCTTTCCAGCTATTTTACTAGAAATCTCCCTACTTGGAGAATCAGCACCTTTAAGCTCCTGTTCCCTACAGGTTGCAATTTATCCTGAGGATGAACGGGAAGAGGGGCAACCAATGAGAGACTAGATCTAGGTGTTGGGACAGGCCCAGGTCACTCTATTTTCCCATCAGGAAGAAGAATTAACCACAGGCTCAGCCTGCCGCCAGGAACCAGAATAGGGACTGAGGCAATCCCGCGCTTTTGCGGCCAGCTACCAAAA
Organism: Eschrichtius robustus; assembly: GCF_028021215.1. NCBI lineage: Eukaryota > Metazoa > Chordata > Mammalia > Artiodactyla > Eschrichtiidae > Eschrichtius > Eschrichtius robustus. The sequence goes on along the minus strand of NW_027175219.1, from coordinate 622,660 downwards.
AAGCGAGTTGAAAAATGGAGCTCAGGGACACTGCAATTCACAAACCCGCAGAGTTATAAATGATAACTCTCATCCACAGATATATTGAGGGAAGGCAACGAAGAGGATTTGAAAGCAAGGCAGAATTGCAGGAAACAGATTTCAGGAGGTAGATTCCAATCGCCTTTAAAGCACATGAAAAGCGGCAAAACGTCGACAATGATGCCCTTGGCCAAAAAGGGCGTATGCGTTTTTTCCTGAATATATTCAGGAAAAAACGCATACGCCCTTTTTGGCCAACCAAGCAACCTGGAAAGGCAAATCAGCGCTTCAAAGAAGTTTCGCTTCCCATCAGTCAAAAGGGTGATGCTGCAAAAAGTGTCAAAACCAGAAATGCAGGACAGGCCATGGAGAAATGGCAGCCTTGCTACGCTGATGGGCGGGATGTAAATTGCCAACAGCCACTCTGGAGAAGTGTACGGTGTGTCCTGAAACATCGAAAAAACACAGCTTAGGGAGCATAGGGCACGTCCACTCATGGGCGTATAAATTGGGAAAACTAAAAATCAGCAAGACACAGGCACCCCAAAGTTTAGGGCTGCTCTGTTGACAAGAACCTCCACTTCATGACACCTTAAATATCCCAGGAAAGAGAAAAATGGATAAAGAAGTTGTGGTCCTTATGTACAATGGAATATCACTCAGACATGAAATCAATGTCATAAGGCTAGTAGAAGCAAGATGAGTGGACTTAAGTACGACGATTCTAAGTGAAATAAGTCACACAGAAAAAGACACTTATCATAAGCTATCACTTATAGAGGGAATGTAAAAACCGCTACACTTGAACTGAATTACAAAACAGAACAGAGTCACACGTTTAGAAAACACACTATGGCTGCTTAACGGGAAAGGTGAGGTGGGGTGATGCATAAAACAAGGGTTTCAAATTCGCTCAGATACTGTTCCATACACCCAATATGTAATAGACAAGACCTACTCCTTGCTCAGTGAACTGGACTCAACACCCCCTATTAACCGCACAAGAATATATGTGACTAGTAAGAATCTTAAAACCTATGTATTGATATTTCTCTGGAAGTGAGTCAAGTGGGTGTAAAGCCGCATAAACACAGCCGTGAAAAGCAGCTAATCCCCATTATAAAAATAAATTACTTTTAAAAACCCGTAAAACAAAGACAGTGAAAGAGAGAGAAATTCTTACAAAATTCGTTCAGAGGCTGTGATGCAACCTGGATTGACCATATCTAGACCCACAGCTGGATGAGACATAAGGGTGGACACTCTTGGGGCTTAGAGGTTGGGTGAGGTTGGGTGAGCAAACGCACACCCTTTAAAGTAATACTGTGTGGTACCCATCCCATGGGTCCCAAATCTCCAGGTTCAAGGGCATCTTCCTACATCGAAAACATGCATGAGAAACCCAGAAGATGGTACACCGTGTGATTTTGAAAGGTTTCTAAAACGCACCCAATTTCTCATCTCCTTGTACTCCGGTTCGCCTTTCCAGCTACTTTACTAGCAATCTCTCTACTTGGGGAATCAGCACCTTTAAGCTCCTGTTCCCTACAGGTTGCAATTTCTCCTGAGGATGAACGGGAAGAGGGGCAACCAATGAGAGACTAGATCTAGGTGTTGGGACAGGCCCAGGTCACTCTATTTTCCCATCAGGAAGAAGAATTAACCACAGGCTCAGCCTGCCGCCAGGAACCAGAATAGGGCCTGAGGCAATCCCGCGCTTTTGCGGCCAGCTCCCAAAAAAGCGAGTTGAAAAATGGAACTCAGGCACACTGCAGTTCACAAACCCGCAGAGTTATAAATGATAACTCTCATCCTCAAATGTATTGAGGGAAGGCAACGAAGAGTATTTGAAAGCAAGGCAGAATTGCAGGAAACAGGTTTCAGGAGGTAGATTCGAATCGCCTTTAAAGCACATGAAAAGTGGCAAATCTTCGACAATGATGCCCTTGGCCAAAAAGGGCGTATGTGTTTTTTCCTGAATATATTCAGGAAAAAACGCATACACCCTTTTTTGCCAACCAAGCAACCTGGAAAGGCAAATCAGCGCTACAATGAAGTCTCGCTTCCCATCGGTCAAAAGGGCCATGCTGCATAAAGTGTCAAAACCAGAAATGCAGGACAGGCCATGGAGAAATGGCAGCCTTGCTACGCTGATGGGCGGGATGTAAATTGCCAACAGCCACTCTGAAGAAGTGTACGGTGTGTCCTGAAACATCGAAAAAACACAGCTTAGGGAGCATAGGGCACGTCCACTCATGGGCGTATAAATTGGGAAAACTAAAAATCAGCAAGACACAGGCACCCCAATGTTTAGGGCTGCTCTGTTGACAAGAACCTCCACTTCATGACACCTTAAATATCCCAGGAAAGAGAAAAATGGATAAAGAAGCTGTGTTCCTTATGTACAAAGGAATATCACTCAGACATGAAATCAATGTCATAAGGCTAGTAGAAGCAAGATGAGTGGATTTAGGTATGACAATTCTAAGTGAAATAAGTCACACAGAAAAAGACACTTATCATAAGCTATCACTTATAGAGGGAATGTAAAAACCGCTACACTTGAACTGAATTACAAAACAGAACAGAGTCACACGTTTAGAAAACACACTATGGCTGCTTAACGGGAAAGGTGAGGTGGGGTGATGCATAAAACAAGGGTTTCAAATTCGCTCAGATACCGTTCCATACACCCAATATGTAATAGACAAGACCTACTCCTTGCTCAGTGAACTGGACTCAACACCCCCTATTCACCGCACAAGAATATATGTGACTAGTAAGAATCTTAAAACCTATGTATTGATATCTGTCTGGAAGTGAGTCAAGTGGGTGTAAAGCGGCATAAACACAGCAGTGAAAAGTAGCGAATCCCCATTTTAAATTAAATAACTTTAAAAAACCCAAAAAAATAAGACAGTGATAGAGAGAGGAAATTTTACATAATTCGTTCCTGGGCTGTGATGCAACCTTGTTTGATCATATCTAGACCCACAGCTGGATGAGAAATAAAGCTGGACACTCTTGCAGCTGAAGGACTCTTTCCCTAGTTACCAGATTGGGGAACGTAAAAAGGCTGCCGCCCTCTGGCCGTTACCTGCAAATGCAGCTTTAAAATCTGTGTTAATGGTCACTTCATATGAACAAGTACTTCAGGGCTGTAAATGAAACCTGCCCTCAAAATGTCTTGAGGGAGGTAGTGGCCAAAACTTTTCAAAATGTGACACTTACTTTAAGAAAACAATTTGAAGAACTAAGCTGTAATCACAGTTTGATAAATAAAAAGAGCATGCTTTAAAGATCAATTTCAACAGATTATGGGACACATGCAAATTCAGCCACACAGAGGTATCAGCTCGCACCTGTTAGAATAACCAGCAGCAAGCAAACTACAAACAATAAATATTGAAGGTGTTTTGGAGAAATGCATACCCTCAATTTTAAGTGGGACATAACCTGGAAAGAGCCACTAATGAGAACTGAATGGTGGTGCCTTTAAAACGTACACACTGAGCTACCATATGATACAGCAAGCCCACTCCTTGGCCTATAACATAAGGAGATAGAACTGGAAAGACACAGGCAAGCAAATGTGCATTGCAGCAGTATTACAATAACCAAGACATGGAGGCAACCAAAAAGTCCATCAAGAGGTGCGTGGCCAAAGAATAACTGGTACACGTACAGGTGGAATATTAGCCAGGGAAAAAAACAAAACAATGCCATTTGCAGCACTGTGTATGATTCTTGAGTTAATCAGGCAAATTGTACTAAGTCAGAAAGCAAAAGACACATATCCTATAATATCACTTATAGGTCTTAGCTAAAAATTGATACCAATGAAGATATTTCCACAGAGAAATGCAATCACAGATTCATTAAACAAACTTAGGGTTCACCAAATGGAAAGGTGTGAGGATTGGATACATTAGGATATTGGGGTTAAGATAGATATAGAAACACATGTGAAATATGTAATCACCAAAGACCTACGTAATACCAAGACAAGACTACTCAACATGGTGTCATAACCTACATGGGAAAATGATCCAAAGAAGAATAGATATATGTATATGTTTAAAAGAACCACATCTTGCACACCTAGAAGAAACAAAACATTTTAATCAAATTTGCTCTGACAAAAAATAAAAATTAAATTAAAAAAAGAACAAGAAGTAATGAGACATAAACTTAAGGGGCTTTGTGCTGGCACATTGCATTCTAATTTACAACCAGAACATGACTTCCATTAAGGCTCTGTCATCACTAATAAAGCAGCTTTATAAGCAATGTTGAAGGTAGCTTAAAAGAAGTCTCACTAATTATTGATAGTAACAAGGAAACAAAGAAAAGTAAAAATCTCACTGCAAAAAGTATACATAGGGTAAGGATAGTAGATCAAACACTGATTAAACTTCTGTAAAGAATAAAAGACAACAGTAGTATGTTTTGTTAAAAAAGAGAGGGCCCAAATAAATCTGAAATGAAAGAGATGATGTTACAACAGACACCACAGAAATACAAAGTATCCTAAGATACACACAGGGTAACTCAGGGCTCAGACTGGACAGAGCCCACTCTCCAGTCCCCTGTACATGACTTACAGGAGCCTCAGGAACTGAGGAGGAGGTCCCTGAGGAGAGGCTCAAGATAGAATATGGTAGGCATTAACATGACTGCATTCATCTTAAACATGCCTGAACTACATTCACACGAGATGATTTTGTCCTGTATGTACATCGGCACCTATAGCCGGAACTGCAGATCTTTGGCTTCAACACCTCTACTGACAACATTAGCTTCACCTGCTGTGGACCGTCTCCTATAGGATTTCTAGAATCACAAAACATCGAAGCTTCACAGGACCCAGAGTCTGTGCGACTCCACACAGAGTCTCAGAGTCTCAACTCCACTCAGATACTCCACTCTTGGAGGGCACACACAAAGTAGTGTGCACATCAGGACCCAGGGGAAGGAGCAGTGACCCCGTAGGGGAATGACCAGAACTACCTGCTACTTTTAGAGGGTCTCCTGCAGAGGCAGCTGGTGGCTGTGGCTGTGGCTCACCGTGAGGACAACAACACTGGCAGCAGAAGTTCTGGGAAATACTCCTTGGTGTGAGCCCTCCCAGAGTCCGCCATTAGCCCCACCAAGAGCAAGGTAGGCTCCAGTGCTGGGTCGCCTCAGGCCAAACAACCAACAGGGAGGGAACCCAGCCCCATGCATCAGCAGACAAGCAGATTCAACTTTTTATTAAAGTTTTATTTAATCCGTAGACAAGCGGATTAAAGCTCTGCCCACCAAAGCAACACCCAGCTCTACCCACCACCAGTCCCTCCCATCAGGAAGCTTGCACAAGCCTCTAAGATAGACTCATCCACCAGAGAGCAGACAGCAGAAGCAAGAAGAACTACAATTCTGCAGCCTGTGGAAGGAAAACCACATTCACAGAAAGATAGACAAAATGAAAAGGCAGAGGACTTTATACCAGATCAAGGAACAAGATAAAACCCCAGAAAAAAAACGGAATGAGGTGGAGATAGGGAACCTTCCAGAAAAAGAATTCAGAATAATGATAGTGAAGTTGAGCCAAGACCTTAGAAAAAGAAAGGAGGCAAAGATCGAGAAGACACAAGAAATGCTTAACAAAGACCTAGAAGAATTAAGGAACAAACACCTAGAAGAGTTAAAGAACAAACAAACAGAGGTGAACAATGTAATAACTGAAATGAAAAATACACTAGAAGGAATCAGTAGCAGAATAACTGTGGCAGAAGAACGGATAAGTGGCCTGGAAGACAGAAAGGTGGAAATCACTGCCATGGAACAGAATAAAGAAAAAGAATGAAAATAAATGAAGACACCCCAAGAGTCCTCTGGGACAACATTAAACGCAACAACATTCGCATTATAGGGGTCCCAGAAGGAGAAGAGAGAGAGAAAGGACCCGAGAATATATTTGAAGAGATTATGGTCAAAAACTTCCCTAGCATGGGAAAAGAAATAGCCACCCAAGTCCAGAAGCACAGAGTGTCCCAGGCAGGAGAAACCAAAGGAGAAAAATGACAAGACACATAGTAATCAAATTGACAAAAATTAACGACAAAGAAAAATTATTGAAAGCAGCAAGGGAAAAATGACAAATAACATACAAGGGAAATCCCATAAGGATAACAGCTGATTTCTCAGCAGAAAATCTACAAGCCAGAAGGAAGTGGCATGATAAATTTAAAGTGATGAAAGGGAAGAACCTACAACCAAGGGTACTGCACCCTGCAAAGAGCTCATTCAGATTTGATGGAGAAATCAAAAGCCTTACAGACAAGCAAAAGCTAAGAGAATTCAGCACCATGCAACCAGCTCTACACCAAATGCTAAAAGAACTTCTCTAAGTGGGAAACACAAGAGAAGAAAAGGACCCACCAAGACAAACCCATAACAATTAAGAAAATAGTAGTAGGAACA